>NC_048595.1:230289975-230633725 GCF_003668045.3 Cricetulus griseus
TCTGACACCTTCACAGATATACATGTAGGCAAAACACCAATGCAAATAAAAAACAAAAACAGCTTTGTCAATGTGCTGTTTAGTTTTTGTAATCCACAAAACCTTAACTTGGCAGAAGAAACAGCCTTACTGTTTTTATGGCAGATTGCTTCATAGTGTCAAAATAATAAACTTCACATGAAAAATGCTATCAAGTGAATGATAATAAAATTACTTCACTATAAGTTTTGGTACAGAGTCATGTATGTTTTCTGGTCTTGAAGTGGTGATCATACTGCCTTAGTCTCTGAGACACCTAGAAATACTGATTGATGCCACTGTGCTTGGCTTTTCCCTTCATGCTCAACTGATAAGTTCCCTTGTTTGTCAAAATCCTTCTAAAATTTCTAATCTGGTAATTAATTGCAAAAATGAAAGTAAAATAAAAATTTTTAAAGAGATTTCTTTTTTGTGAAAAATAGATTTATTATTCAGATTATGGAGAACACAGATAATTTTACATGCCCTGGATATTTCCTTCTTGCGATGCAGATGTAGGGAGAGTATTTGTTGTTAAAACAAAGAAAATCGCTGGGCATTGGTGGCGCACGCCTTTAATCCCAGCACTCCGGAGGCAGAGGCAGGCGGATCTCTGTGAGTTTGAGACCAGCCTGGTCTACAAGAGCTAGTTCTAGGACATCCTCCTCCAAAGCCACAGAGAAACCCTGTCTTGAAAAAAAAAAAACAAGAAAAAAATAAAATAAAATAAAAAACTAAGAAAATCTTAGAAGGAAAACCTATTTGCTGTTCAAAACCAAAAAAATCTTAGGAGGCAAAACTTTATACTATAAAAGAACTGCAATTACTAGTGACATCACAACTGGAAGTACCAATAACTGAACAACTGGAGCTTTGGTTGTAAGAACGAGATCCTTCCTACAACTCGGTGCTGCTATACACAGGAGACCAGAGACCACACACAGCTTGAGACCCAATTATGGAACAGGTGCCTTCTTTTTTCTTTTTTCCCCCCTTACATTTGAAACCATCATGCTCTGTAGCCTTGGATGGCTTCAAACTTTTATTGATTAAGGCAAAGCCTCACATAGTGCAGGCTGGTCTCAAGCTTGCTCTGTAGCTGAGGGTGGCTCTTGCACAATCTCCTGAGCACTAGGATTATAGGTGTATACCACCACACTTGGCTAGCCTTGAACTCTTCATCCTCCTGCCTCTCTCAACTACTCTCAGGTGCTGGCATCACAGGCTTGAGCCACCATGCCAGGCTCTGCAAGAACACTCTTGAGAGGAAGACAGGCAAAGTCTCTTTCCAAGTCTAATTGAAACGGATGATTTTTAACCTTAGCCCACAACGGTACTCTCTTTGTTGTTTGCTTTGTCTCTTTACTGTGGAAAATTATTTTGAGATTTCTAATTTCAACATTTAAATTTTATAAACAACGATTTCACCTCTTTCTGATTATAGATATGCTGATATTTCTTATAATAATATTAAGATGTGTAATTTGGAATATTTTATGAATATGAGTTATTTAACTAGTAGTCTCTGAAAATATCAAATAGAGAAATAATTTCCTATATAAAAGTATTTGACTGATGGAGAAGTGGCTCAGGGATTAAGAGCACTGGCTGATCTTCCAGACAACTAGGTTCTTTTCCCAGCACCCACAAGGCAGTTTCCAATTGTCTGTGACTCTATTTCCAGGGTATCTGACACCCACTTCCAGATCCCACAGGCCCTGTGCTGTGCAGACCTACATGCTAGCAAAACACCTACACACATAAAATAAAAATAAAATAAATGTTTACAAATAGTTGAAATAAAAATGAGTAAAGAACTACATAGCTTAGTAAATTGAGAGAGATGGGATATAATAAGGACAGACAAGTAATTCTAAAGTATGGACTCTTAACATGTCTCATAGTGAGAGAGGGAGAAATCGTTAACATCGTACTGTGCATCTGTGTGATGTTAAAAAAATCAGTTAAAATTCCGATGACCTTGTATATTGAGCCATAGATCACAGATGAAAAAATCACTTTGACAATTCTCAATTGCCGTTTAATTAATGCAAACACATCTGAAGCAATTTTAGTGAAAGACTGCATATCTCTATCACTTGCTATGTCCAGCCCCTACTTAAGACAGCATTGTCATCTGCGGCCACTTCCTCCTCTTGCTGCTTCTCTTCCTACTGTTTTCTTCTGCAACACATGATCGCTGTGCAGCTGCCCTGGAATTTCCTATGCAATCCAGGATATCAGTCAGCCTACTCAGTTTTTGAAAACCACAATCTTTGGATTACAGGTAGGCTTCACTGGGATCACGCTTTGCCTTTATGCCCTGTGGGAGCCCACAAGTGACTCAGTTTCCATCTGGAGTCTATTCTGACTTATAAGACATTACAGTTCAAGCTTGCTTGTTTCAGTCTTCTTGAGAGCTGTGAGAAAATTATGATTAAACCCATGGAAAGATCATGCTAACTAACAAGCTTCTGATGCCAGCCAAAAGGGCACATAGAGATAGGGAATAAAGCTGCTTGCTTCTAGCAGGACTCATGTGATAATGAACCTGGCTGCTCCTCTATTCAAGCACAGTGCAGGGTGCTGGTTAACTGATTGTGCTGCTTTTTGTTCTGTTTTGCCTCTAGTCTGTATGTAAGCAGGGTCTAAATTAAACTTGGGCTGTCCAGTGTGCTGAAAGGCATGGACTGGGCAGTCCTCCTGAATCTATCCTGTGTTCCAGTCTCTGTTTCTTTTATCTGTCTTTTCTCAATCTTCACTCCCCGACTCAGGTAACCCAGCTGACTTGTTGGAGGAGGCTCTGACATATGCCTGCCCTTGATACCACGGAAAAGAATCAACATTGATGTCTATTTTTAAAATCCAGTGTGGACATCCCACTTAGTGTTCTTCTTTCTTTGGTGTCCTCACTTCATCGTTTCTGTTTTCTTTCTAGAGGTATTTAATCCATTGGTCTCTTTTGAAGGTTACAAGAAAGTTCTTGTTCCTTTTCTGTGGCAATCTCAAGCAATCTACACCTAACCCCCCATCCCTCTCTATATACTCTGCTCTGTGAACAACCTAATTTTAATCTGGTTGTGGCCAGTTTGCTAATGAAAACACACAACAAGACCAGTTCTGTGTCATGGCATCTTGCTTTCCACTCCCTGCTTCATTTCTATTTTTCTATATTAAAATCTAACCAATCATTAAGGCTAAGAACAGAGACTCTGTGACAATCATGAACTCCTCAGAGATGCTGTCCTGGCCTCCTCTCCAGATTCTTGACCAGGTTCTAGGTATAGCCAGGCTTGTTGAGGCCTGACTCCTCAGAAAACAGAATCCATTCTAATGAAAATCCGGTTCTTGAGGCTCAGTAACACCTTGAAGAGAGAATTGCTTTGTTTTACAATACAGACAAAATAAGCTTAATGGTCTCTAAAAACACCAAATAAAGAGAGAAATAATTGCTTCATCTTGCTGAGGGTAGTGATCTCTGAAATTGGGTAAAATAAAACAAATTGGCTACTCTTACCAACATCATCATGCTGCAAATCCACAAAAGTATACTAACAAAAGAAGAAAATACCTCTTAAACTATGGAAGGAAATTCTATTTCACATGTATGTGTACATTGTATATTCATTGCTTTAATATTAGATATATGTTCCCACATCTATGGAAACAGCACATTGAACTGTCAAATATAGCATGACTAGGAGAACCTAGGGATTAGTATCATATGAAAATATGAAAATATCGCATTTGGGTAAAGACCACAATCATATCTAACTACAATGAAGAGATTTAGTTATAATGAACTTAAGGCAACAAATTATTTTCACTATTGCTACTCACTTGTTTGTCTGTTAGAAAGACAACCCATTGTCCGCATTGACGAAGAATTACAAGAATGCATATGACTTTTGTGGTACAGTATTTGTTAAATACTGTACAGAAATAACAGGAAGAAAGGATGGGCATCTTTGAAAAATACCCCAAGCAAAATATCTTACAAATTTCCAGAGGTTAACAAGAAAACTTTGTCAACGTCCTACAGCTTAAAATTTCATGGAATAAACATTGTTCTTTTTATAAGTAACCTAAGTTCAGACAGGTTCATGTTCATCTGTTTTATGCTCCAAACAAGTTGCAAAGCTCTTCTGAGAAGTAGATCTTCTCTTAGGTGTTATTGCTTGGCTATAGTGAGTATGATAATACCCAGTGCAATGCTGCAGGCACGGAGTGGTTTACCAGTAAAATAAAACCCCAAAATTAGACTTTTGCTTTGTATTTTGTGAGCGTCAGACCAAGAAAAGCCTCGTGAGTTTAGCTCAAATAAACCCTTAAAATTTTTAATGAGACCAAATTAGTTTTACAAATGCACATACAGAATGAACATAAAATCAACTGTCTTTGGGGACAGTATTTCCACAGACACAAAATTAATTATAGCCATGAAACACAATATAAATAATGCAAGTTCACATTCCTCACATTTTGAAATGAAAGTGCAGCCTCTGTTGATTCATTCCACCTGACAACTCAGAGCCATCCAAATCAAACGCAGGATTTTCTATTACAGAGCAATCAAGGCTCTAATTAGGGCTGGCATTTCACCCGTCATCTTCTATCATTACCACTTCGGCTTGTGCTCCTGATGGCCCAGAAGAAAGCTGGGTAGGAAAAAAACAGGATAAACTGGCTATTCAAAAAAAGATGGAGGAGAAGAGGGTGGGGAAAGAGGATGGAGAGGAGGAACAGGAAGAAAAAGAAAAAACTTCTTGGTACAAGTGTGACTAAAGCAAAAGTTTTAAAACCATATAAATTTCAGCAAATTAGCAGGATTAATCACAATTCTATTTTTTAAAAACATATGGTTTTTTGCTTCCCTTATCTAGGAGTCTATTATTTTTATGAAAACACTTCAAAAACTTATTTTTCTAATTTTAGGTTTCTTTTATCTCTCATATATTTCCAATAAATACCCAGATGTCTTAATTTGTGTACTTATCACTTTGACACTTGAAACTCAGCACTCACAAATGGAAGTCACCCATGGGACATATGAAGCCATCTCCCATATACCTTTTTGTGAGTGGATGATTTTCCTTCCTTCCAGACAGCCATTCTTGAAACTTTTAATGCAGCGAATCACAGAACATAGTGTGTGGTAGTCCTTAGATTTTAAATCATGTCATAACTCGCACCAACATAAAATGAAAGACGGGAGTACTAAGGGAAATTGACATTTTATACTTATTTATTTATTGTGTGTGCACGCACACACACACACACACACATACACACACACACACACACACACACACACACACACACACACACGGGAGGGTCTACAAGTATACATATGTACAAGGGAGGCAGAGATTGATAATTACCTCATATATTCAGCTGGGCTAACTGGCCAATGAGATCTAGGAATCCTCTTGTAACCACATGTTCGAACATATCCAGACTGGGGCTTCACATGGGTTCTGGAGATCCAAACCCAGGTCCTCATGCTTGAGTGTAGGTACTTCAACAACTGATCTATCTTCTCAGACTATAATCTACATTTTCAACCCATTGAGAGGTAATTAGATGCAGGTGGGTAGATCACTGAACTGTATAACCACTTTCAATTCTACAAATGATTCCCTTGCTTATCAATCAGAGATTCCTCTCACCTATGCATCCCTGAATTCTGTTTGATTTTCAATATCTACATCCACAGACACATTCTTATCATCTACTCTCTGGCCTGGGAAATGACCCTGCAAGTACCCAAAGTCAAGGACATTCCCCACCCCACTGAAGCCACAATGCTGCAGTGTTCATCCCTGTCTTTACAGTGTTGATTTTTACTAAACAAGCACTTTAAAAGTTCTCTGTATATAGAATACCAAGCTAGGGGATATCCAATGAGAAGAAAAGTCAGAGTGAGTTCTATGGTTGCACACTAAAAAATATCCTTGCTGCAGAGAGCAGTCCATTCAGAATCTTAAGCATAAGAATGATAGTAAAGTCCTTCCCCATGTCTCAAAGTATATTTCCTAGTGTTTACAACTGTACAATTTGAGATTTGTACAAGTGATTTACACAATTTACTCAAGGTTCCTATTTTGAGAACTTCCCCTTGAGTCATACATCTGTAGATCCTGGAATGAATCTGGAATAAAATAAAATATTTCAAGGGGCCATTTAAACGAAAGAGATAAAAGTAAGATTTAAATACAAAACGTAAGGCTATATCAAGGAAGCATCATCAACTGTGGCAATGACTTCCTCAGCCCGGAGAGCACACACCAACAGAAAAAGTTAGGGAAGGTCCTTTTTTTTAGCTCACACTTACACTTTGAGCCATCATGATAGCTGTGGTGGTGCCAAGCTGTTTAACACAGTAGCTAAGAGAGCCATAGCAGGAAGGGTCCTGGGCAAAAAGGTAACCCAAAGCACACAGCTTTACTTTCTTCACTCAAGTGCCAACTTCCATCCATGGAAACATAGCTATGTCGAGTATATGCCACGTGGATGTCAGGTGCCCTCCCAGGAATTCCAAGATGGAGAAGCTATAAAATCTCTGCACACACCCATTTATTCATTGCACTAAAATATCTTAATAGGCAGAACTGTCAAACATAATTCTCATAGCTATTTATCAGTTCTGAGAGACCCATTCAATATGTAACTCTTCCATTGTCCCTTGTCTCTGTGTGTTTGTGGATGAATAGCTGATGTCTACTATACCATGACCTCAAATGTCTTAGCTTCAGTTTAGTTAGAAGCAGAGAAGCAGAGAAGAATGTCCTGAAGCACAGGGCACACTAATGCGGAGAGATGCCCAAGTCAAGTATAATGAATATGAAATTTCCCCATAACTGGGCCTGCAACAATTTAGCTTTGTGGAGTGCGTGACTTGGAAGTCTTTCTCCTAAGTGTATAGCTCTGAACCTCATTCCAGGGTAGGCTCGGAGTGAAGTGTTCTTCAGTAAAAGCCCCCTGGGATTTTCATCTCTCTCTCTCTCTCTCTCTCTCTCTCTCTCTCTCTCTCTCTCTCTCTCTCTCTCTCTTTTGGTTTTTCGAGTCAGGGTTTCTCTGTGTGGCTTTGGCGCCTATTCTGGCACTCGATCTGGAGACCAGGCTGGCCTTGAAGTCACCGAGATCCACCTGCCTCTGCCTCCCGAGTGCTGGGATTAAAGGCTTGCACCACCAACGCCTGGCTGGGATTTTCATCTCTTAAATTTCTTTGCTTTCTCTCTAAAGCTGGAAAAATGGTCTTAAACTGAGAACAGCATCCGGGAGATGGTTCAGGGGATAAGGACCACGGAGTCTAGAAACCTCAGTCTAATCCCCAGGATCCATATGATGGGAGAAGAAAACCAACTCAGACACTCAAATGTGCACATCAGCACACACACACACACACACACACACACACACACTAGATGTAACTTTAAAAAGCAGTCTAGGAACCAGACAACAATGTGCATACAAACTCAGAGGATAATATCAGCCTCTGCAGGGCTTCTGCCTAAACTTGAATATCCGAAAATGAAGGGCAAGCAGACACTTAGGAGAATTCAGCAGCTTGAAGCTAGGCCAGCAGTTGGACAAGGTCAATGAGTTAGTGCCTGTGGGATGCTGTGTGCTTAATAGACCAGATATAGTGGACAACATTTTGGGGCCATGCTGTACTGTTCCACTTTTTCCTCTTGAGTCATAGGGGACTAGTCTGATTCAAAGCATTGATGTGATATCAAAGTCACCGGCAGCAGGGCACACCGTATGTCCAGATGCCTTGTGGTTGTCACGTGTTGACCAGGAGTCATTTGTGAGAAAAGCATTGTCATGCCAGAAAAGGATGATGAGAGCAGCCACCAGCTACCAAAGGCCATTACTAGCCTAGCTGCTGGGCAGGGATACTCAGGTCAAGGAGGGTGCTGTCCTTGATAATGGCTGTGTAATAAGCATTGACTTTCATAATCTTGTTTATTCAAATGTCTGGATTTTCACTGGGGAAGGTGGTAAAGGATTTGCCTCCATTTACTTCCACCATAATTAAGGCCTCTGGCAGGGAACTGGGCATTAGCACAAGGCACACTTATCAGGAAGATGGAATTGTATTATTTCCTCCTACCTGGCTGGAGTTTCAAATTCCCCATTGTTCCTGTTCTTCTCCATATGTCCTCATGAGTTTCATAGTTTTAGAATGTTTAGTATTGCCCATCAGACAAGTTTGAATCAAGTTTCTTCCAGCACATCAGATCTTATTTTTAACGTTCTGTCTGTTAGAAGAGCATGCACTGCCGCATTCTAGAGCATATACTCCCCTATAGCAATGTAGCTCCTATTTAAATAAAAAAATAAAGCTCTATTAAGGATTCGTACCTAGTTTGGGAAAATTGCCTCAAAAATGAGAAGATAAGATTTAGAAATTACTGTGTTTTAACAGGGCTATCGTTGTCAGCTGTGCTGCCATAGCAAAAGGCCACAGAGCAGGCAGCTCACATCCTCTTCTGAGGCTGGATATCTAAGGCTGGCTGTCAACAAGGTTTGATTCTGAAGCAGTTTCTCCTGGATTGAAGAAAATGGCTTCACTCTGCTGCGACAAGGCCTCTCTCTATGAATATGAGAGGAAAGAAGGGAGGGAAGGGGGTGGGAGAGAGAAGTGAGGAAGACAGAGAACAAAGAAGAGAAAGAGGACAGCAGTTAAAAAGAAATAGAAACAAAGAGAGAGGGGTGTGGCAACCAATGTGTGAGAGAGAGAGACAGAGAGAGACAGAGAGAGACAGAGAGAGAGACAGAGACAGAGACAGAGACAGAGACAGAGAAATGTTCTATGGCTTCTCACCTGGTCTGCTCAGACACTCACAGCCTCATTTGACCCTAATCATCCCAACTACAAGAAACCATCATAGTAAGACACAAAAGCTGAAAAGGGAGTGGGAAGACACAATCCTGCAACAAAATGCTCGACACGACATGGATATTCCTCTCTTAATGTGGGATCTCTGCATTGGCTATTGGTTCCCACAGTTGTTCTACTGTGGGCTATGCATGAAGGGAACATGCTTTAGAGAGAGTAGACGAAGTATAAACTCTCTGTTTTTATTTTTTGTTTTCACTGTGAACTGCCCACTCTACACAAGAAAAATATACTTCACAGTGAATCTGAGCATTTTTTCCCGCTGTATAGTATCTGTGATTGATGTGACAACTATATGTGTGTGTGTGTGTGTGTGTGTGTGTGTGTGTGTGTGTGTGTGTGTATAATTATTTAGCACTTCTTAAATATTATCTCATAAGCATCATGTTGTATGTGAAATTCGGATTTGGATACTTTACAGGTAGTTATTCCAAAGACAGAGCAAAGAATGAAATCCAAAGAACTCAGGAAAAGCTCACATTTGGGCTCATTTCACCCACCTGACATTTTGCTGCATAAGCTTGCATTTGAACAGTCTCTTTGCTGTATAAGCCTGCGTTTAAACACTCTGCTTGCTGCATAAGTCTGCATGTGAACAGTCTCTTTGCTGCATAAGCCTGCATTTGAACAGTCTCTTTGCTGTATAAGCCTGCGTTTAAACACTCTGCTTGCTGCATAAGTCTGCATGTGAACAGTCTCTTTGCTGCATAAGCCTGCATTTGAACAGTCTCTTTGCTGCATAAGCTTGCATTTAAACAGTCTCTTTGCTGCATAAACCTGCATTTAAACAGTCTCTTTGGGGAAAACAGCACAATAATGAATGTGGAGGCTCAACATTAAGTAACCCTGGCTGATAAACTGCAAGTAAGTAAAAACAATCTCTCCAGTGCAGGGACCTTACATGGAGAATCAGGTACCAGAAATCTGCCTTAAGATTAACCAAGTACATTCTGGGTTGCCGATTAGATGAAATATTGTGTGTGTGTGTGTGTGTCTGTGTGTGTGTGTGTGTGTGTGTGTGTGTGTGTGTGTGTGTGTGTGTGTCTGTCTGTCTGTCTGTCTGTCTATCTGTCTGTCTGTCTATATCTGCTTCTGATTTCATTTATTAGGATATGTTTGCTTTTATTAATGACCAGAGCCACACTTCTATGACTCAGCGTTCCTACACATTGCACTCTTTGCCATCCTGGATCTGTCTGCCTCTTCTGTCCATGACCCCTCGTAGCCAGGCCTCATATTTCAGGGCCAGTTTGTTCTGGAGCATTGGTAAAGATGAAGGCACCCACTTTCCGTGCACTGTGTGATAACTTGGAGACTTTTGTGCTTGTGATTGATAAATCACATGGTGAACTGTGAAGGGTGAGGTTTTATTTGCAAGCACTGATTTCATCATGAACACAAAACATTTAGAAAACATTATGGGGTTTAACTATTACCTGTAAACTATTTTAAGGCAACCATTTATATTAAATGTTAAATGGGGAAATGATCACAGAAAAAGTCAGTGCCAGCATGATTCAGCAGTTATCTCATGGGCTTCACCAGAAAGGACCTTTTAGAAAGGCTCAAGTACACCCCAGTGGTACTGTCTTCAGTGATTTTCAATTTATCAAGTACTATCAGGTGAATCTGTTTCCCTGCAGGGAAGAACTTAGGCTCTATTCTTTTACTCATCATGATGAATTAACCCAAAGACATAGGATGAGTCTTATCGCTAATGAAATTTGTCACTAAATTTCCAAACTGGTTTCTATAAAAAATTTTGTGTGATATGGATATGAACTTCTTGTCTCTTATCTTCTACTTATACACACCCTGACTCCAACTCATGCCACTCTCAATTAAGCATCATGACATGGGATCTAACAAGGTTCCTCAGGCAGGGTCCACCTTGAGCTTTATCATAACATTAGGCACTTTCCCTGAGCATATAGAGCTCCTTCTGGAAAAAAAAAAAAAAAAAAAAAAAAAACGGGGTAATTTCACAGTTACCATTACATCCTTACAACCACTAAAGGCCAAGTAAAATTCTCTAAAATGATTTTGTAATATTCAAACCAGGCATGTGTTTGCAGAAGGATCAGCTGCACCCAAAGGGGAAAATAAAAAAAAAAAAAAACAACTTTCTTAGTAGAGTATGCACATGAGATAAATGTGAGCTTTCATTCATTCCTTTTTCCAGTTATGCAAATGAGTGGAACAACTTGCATTTAGTTCACAAAGATTTTATTTCTGAGGAAAGCAAATATTTTGTTTGTTTGTTTTGTTTTATGAGACAGGGTTTCTTTGTATTGCTTTGGAGCCTGTCCTGGCACTCACTTTGTAGACCAAGCTGGCCTTGAACTCACAGAGATCTACCTGCCTCTGCCTCCCAAATGCTGGGATTAAAGTCGTGTGCCACCAATGCCCAGCTGAGGAAAGCAAATCTTAAAGACAAATAAATTGCTTACATAGATTAAGATTATAAAATGCCCAGAGACAGGATACAAATAAGTTGCTTTCAAACTTAATATCAGCTAGTACAGTGTAACTATAATGGACTGTGAAGTATAAACAATAAACTCCAATTTCTGGTCACATATTTATGGGTATATAGGAATGCAAACAAACAAATACTTTGATACCATGATTTCTTTAATAATTTATCTATAAAACATCCCTAACCTGCCTTCAAAGAGATCAGTTCTATGTAAAGGTCATTCTGTGTGTAAAACTATCCCTCACAAGCCATGCCGTGTTGTGTGCATGTGTGTGTTGGCTCAGAATACACATCATAAACGCTTCTGCTGTGCTTGACACTGTTGGTGACACTTCCTCCAACAACATGCTTTTCATTCTTTAATGCTTTTATTTTGAAGCCCCAACTGGAAGCCCCTCTTGCTCTGCCTTCCCCTTAGGTACCTTCTTCCTCCAAATCTTCACTCATCATTTGATCATCTAATGCCACATGCTTCTCCAGGAAGATGCTCTGGTTATTAGCATTAGACTGCTGATTCCATGTGCCCTGACCTTTCGGCTGAATTCCAGATTTACATAAGCAAATTTAGCTTTCTGTATGCATGTATACACAATGTCGACGTGCACATGTAAGAATGCACAGAAGTACACATATATGCATAAATATGTTGCATGTATAACATGTGTTCTATATGCTATAGTAAGTAGAATTACATGGATTTATATGCATATGTCCAGTTACTATCTCCCCCTCCCACATTTATTGCTGGGCACCTGCACTCAGAATCACCCAGAATTAAACTGTTGATCTGCTCCCAGTATTTAGACTCTAGGCATTTTCTCAGTTTCCATGATCAGTGGGTCAGGGTTCTGGTCTGTGGCTGGGTCTTTCTCTTCCCTTTTACCTATTCAACCACTTACTAGTAACTATCCAACCACTTACTACTAATTACTCAACCATTTACTACTAACTACTCTACCACTTACTACTAACTACTCAATCACCTACTACTAACTACTTAACCACTTACTCTTAACTCCTCAATCACTTACTACTAACTACTCAACCAATTACTACTAACTACGCAACCAATTACTACTAGCTATTCAACCAATTACTACTTTGCCCCCTCAAAGCTCTCCAAGTTCTTCACTTTTCCCTGTTGTACTTTATTCAAGTTGTACAGCACCAGCAGGGACAATTGCAGAAGCATGTGTCAGATCTCTTGGCCCCTGTTTTCTGTTCTTTGAACCCAAGTCTGTGGTACTCTTAACTGTCTGCTCCTCTCTGGTGATGGTTTCTCCAGTGCTGTCACTCTTCATGTTCCAAAGCAATGGTTCTCGGCAGAGCTGCTGACATCTTTTGTATGTGACTTTGTGTTTCAGACTGTCAAAGTCAGGAACTGAAGCTATACAATTAGCAGCAAGGCTAACAAGAAGTGGGCCATAGCAGGTATCATACATGCTCTGGTCATAATAAAAAGTTCCTTCCATTGTTTGCCAATACATACTGATTTCTTTCTAAGAATACATTTACCTTGTATTTTGTTTTTATAGGGGGGTTGAAGGGGAGTTTTGTTTAGTTCAGAAAATTTAAAATGAAACACAGCAATATTGTGCTGGCATTTAAGTCATTGATGTGACATACCTCCATTGGCCTGATTACCGAACCAATTATTTTATCTTCAGTTTAAGATTCTTATTGTTTTATCATTTTTCTTGATAAAGATATATAAAATATTTATAGCAAACCAACATCATTTTCTTGCAAATGAGTCTTCTATATTTTCATCATATTATAGTAAAATGTTTCATGATTTTCACATGACAGATATTTACACCATTTTCAGAAGTAAAGATGAAGAGCATTATCCAACATGTATTAAATTTCAGGATAGTATCGGGTAAAAGTGAGACAATGTCACTTCAGAAGGTGGACAGCTCTATGCAAACATCCCCTGACAGGTTCTCTGGATTCACTTCTCCCAGTAGACAGTGATTCTCCCACAATACACAATTCAATCATAGCAATACCAACTGCCTGTAATTTTCCACTATACAGCACTGCCTTCCACCGTGTGCCTTCACTTATCCTGTAGATGTCTGAAAGACCATTTCTCCATTCTATTTGGCTGGTGTTCATACCACCAGCAAATTTACTCAGCAATTCTGCATCATCAGCCTTTCTTTACCTGGTTCTGCATACCCAGAAGAAATTCACAAAATACCCACAATTGTAACCTTGAAGAATAGACTGCATCTTAGGAAATGTCTCTGTAAGCATTTCCTCTTTCCTTGTGGTTGTGAACACTGCAGTCCAACACCCACAATAGACCAAAGTAAGCGGATTGCTTCAATCAAGGCAATAGACTCTTTATGAATAATTTACTTCTTTTAATAAAAAGCTTTTATTTGTCAAAGCCGAATGACATTCAAATTTTATTCTGAAATAACATCTCCAAGATTGTCATAAAATGCTCTACCTTATCCACAAAGATTACTAGTATGACCTTACTTTTCGATTTCTACAAATCCTAGAGCTTTAAGAAGACTAGTTTGTTTTTTTAATTTGTGTATATTCACTTCCATTGTCTTTTTGCTCCCCCAAATCTAACAAATGGTAAAATGCTGGCAGATCTGACCTAATACAGGGACAAAATCCTGGCCCAACTCGGGAACAAAAGGTACAAATATCTAGGAGAAGCTTGGAACCAAGCCCAGGAAGCAAGATCAATAGCTTCCCATATGCTGAAGGAAATAAAGAACTTTTAATATATGTTCTCTTGATTCATATTTACAATAACATCATCCCATACAAACCCATTGGAATAAAAAAAAATGGTAGTTGAAATAGTACTTTGAGGGACATTAGGCTTAAAAATGTAAATAACCTAACTTATTTAAGTTCTTCTGAACTTCCTTGATATGTCCACTAGAAATTTCTGGTGACATCCTTAACAGTTTGCATTGTGCTTCTTATGGATGGAGCTGATCTAAAGAATGTGGAAAAGCAGGAAGAGAGAAGGCAGTTCTGAATGACAAAAAGTCTTCCTTGGGTCTACATGAGAAACTTGAGCATGTGAGGAAAAAAAAACATAGAGGAAACTTCTCAGAAGAATATGGACATCAATTCTGGGGAAATTCTCCACAAATTCAGAAGGCCAGCCAGGTGGCAAGCAAGAGTAGACCTGGCACACAAGCCATGTGAAGGTCTCGGCTGTGTACTGAGCATAATGCATTGACAACCTTCATCAACATTGCCATAGCTACTTCAAGATACCACATCAATGGTCTTTTCCACTGGCAACTGGTGATGATTCTATTGTCAGTATCAAAGACCCTGGCTGCTTTGCCCAACAGAGGAGTATTTGCTTATGATGGGAAGATGGCTAAGTCTACCCATTCTCTTGCTCTTCTGAATGGATGTTAAAGTCCTAGAAAGATCATCTGGTGGTCGATGCTTAGAAAATTCCTACCACATCTCTGGAAAGAAAATTGAGAAACCCATCAGCTCCCAACAACAGTCCTCTCAGTATAGTCTCCAAGACCCATGTCTCATCCCACTCAACGTCAAAATCATGGGAACCTTGTTTTGTGATTGTCGGAACCAAGGTGAGTTTCTACCTATCTAAGCTGCTCTCTATAAGGCCCAGAAATTTGTCTATTACTGACACTTCTCTTTGAACCAGAACTAAAACATAAAATGGCCTAACTTCACCAGGTCATGATGAGAATGTGAAGATCTACCTCTCCCTGTAGGCTCTTACCTTTTCCTTTTTGAGGAAAAAAATCATAACATACCCTTGCATTCCATATAATATCCATCATGATGCCCATCATGATGTAAGTGACAATCCATAAGCATTTGATGAATCCAGCTACCATGGAAGCAGATCAGAACTAACAGTATGGAACTTGTTCTACAAGATCATCTACATCATGAGGAAATGTAAATGCATTTATACATATCTATAGAGGGAAAATGGCATGCATAGCACTGCACATACTGTGTACAATTTGATGAGATTTTTGCAAAGAATATATTTTTGCTGTGTCAGCACATAACGAGAGAGAGAGAGAGAGAGAGAGAGAGAGAGAGAGAGAGAGAGAGAAAGAGAGAGAGAGCACGCACACACACACACAGACAAGAACACTTTGAGAGACACTGGAAAATGTCATCATATTATTACAAGGTGTGCACACAAAACAAATGAAAACAAATGTCTGGTTTTTCAGAGCAATGCAGCAAGGTTTCTTTTGATATAATGTTGTTTTCAATACTATGTATCCTTAATAGGGAGCCACCTTAAATTTTACCTTAAGAAATAATTGTCAATTAATATAGCATTTGCTTCATCATCTCTTACATCTCTTAGTCACATGTCAAACCTTACATCCTCATTGTTCAGATAGCATGTAGTAGATGGGAACTGGAAGACAAGATTCTTGGAGATGACACTATCAATTCAGAGTCAGATAATTCTTTGCTGGAGGAGCCATATAACTCATTTAGGATGCTAAGCACAACCTTTGTCTCTTATCTACTGGGTTCCCATCAAAACCCCCTCGTGTGTGTGTGTGTGTGTGTGTGTGTGTGTGTGTGTGTGTGTCACACATGCATGTGTGTGCCTATGTGCACTCCTGCACAGGTGCACATGTGTGTTCAGATGTTCATGTTCACGCATCTACCTGTGTGCAGGTTAGAGGACAAACTCAGCTGTTGTTCCTTGATGCCATGTATCTTGTTTTTTGGTACAAGGCCTCTCTTGGTCTACCCTTCATTGTGTAGGTTAAGCTAACTGTCTAGTGAGCTATAGGGATCTGCCTGTCTCTAGCTCTGAAATACTGGATAATAAGTATTCATTACTACATCCTATTTTTTTTAAAAAAAATATGGGCTCTAGGGGTTCAACCTCAGGTATTTATGCTTGTGAGGCTGTTATCCCAGTCCTCACATCTCCCAATTTTGGCTATACCTCCAGAAATTTCCAAACTCTTTTGGGTCATGAAATTGCCCCCACCTTGGGTGAAAAATCACTGCTCTCAAGCAGTTAAGAACTGAGATTAAAAAAAACAAAGAAGGTTCCTTCTTATAACTAGGTTTAAAAAGAAAAAGACAAAATAGATAAAGTGTGAAAGTCTCTAAAAAAAAAAAAAACAAAGCACATACCACAGATACTCTTTTCATATTGGAAAACACATTATAAGTCTGGTAAAATAACATCATCCTGATAGATCAGGCAAGAAAGTGGGTACTTTAATTCACACCATAAGCTAAGTAAAAGTTGTGCTACAAGTATCATGACCTTCTCCAAGAAGCTCTAAAAACTCCTTCCTTCTGGATTCAGAATCAAATGCAATCCATGCCCATGCTTTGTGTTTGCTATTTGTTAAGAATAACCAGTGTCTGGATAAACCCACAGAAGCAGCTGACCTGAACAAGGGGGAGCTCATAGATCCCAGACTGATGTTGGAAAACCAGCATAGGACCAACCCAGACACACTGAACCTGGGTGTCAGTCAGGAGGCCTTGGCAGTCTGTGGGGCCTCTGGTAGTGGATCAGTATTTATGCCTAGTATATGAATGGACTTTGGGAGCCCACTCCACATAAGGGACACTCTCTCAGCCTAGATACATGGGGAGGCGGGTAGACCCTGCTGCAAATGATATGACAGACTTTAAAGATCCCCCAAGGAAGGCCTCTCTCCCTGGGGAGCAGAGAGGGGATGGGATAGAGGGTCAGTGGGGGGCAGGGGAGGAGGGGAAGGAGAGGGAACTGGGATTGACATGTAAAACAAGCTTGTTTCTAATTTAAATAAAAAAGACAGAGGAGAAAAAATAAGCAGTGTCTAGCTTATGCCTTTATTTTTTTGTTGTTGTTTCTAGTTTTTATTATGAATATGACAGATGCATATAATTTAAAAACAACTTTGTCGTAAAAAATTATCTGTTGCCGGGGTGGTGGTAGTGGTGCATGCCTTTAATTACAGCACTCAGGAGGCAGGGGCAAGTGGATCTCTGTGAGTGTGAGGCTAGCCTGGTCTACAAGAGCTAGTTCCAGGACAGCCTCCAAAGCCACAGAGAAACCCTGCCTTGAAACCCTCCCCCACAAAAAATGATTATCTGTCTTACCATACTTATATGCTCTAATATTTGTGCTCTAATGTTTGTTTATGTTAACAACACAGCCCTATCAGCTTCCTTTTGAGTAGTACTTACCAGGTATATATTCTTCAACTAGGATTTTTAAAATGTTATTTTTGTTTTCAACACAGTGAACTTTTTTAAAGACATGATTTGTATTTTCACTGTTGAATATATTTTGACACACTTATTCACCACCAAAAATGAAAACTCAATGACAGAGTTAAAACTAGAGAAACAGCATTATATTCTCTTTCATAACTTGTGTTCATTATCTGCAATCAGTCTGTCCTTGTCTTCTCTTTTTTTTTTTTTTTTTTGCTATTATTTTCATTTGAATTAGAAACAAGGTTGTTTTACATATCAATCTCAGTTCCCACTCCCTCCCCTCCTTCCCCACTACCCCTCCCCGAAACTAAAACCCTACCTATTCCTAATTTCAGGGTCTGATAGGGAAAAATAACATCTGCAGAATCCTCAAAGTTATGGTCAGTGGAGCTGGTGAGATGCTGAGTGGGCAAAGGCTCCTCAGTGTGGGACCTGAGTTCAATCCCCAGAAACCACATGATAGGAGGTGGGAACTGACCTCTGACCACCACACATATACTGTGGTACACACACGACATCGGCAACCCTCCCCCCCCACGAAACAAGTAAATAAAACTAAAAATGAAAAGCATATGATCAGAACTATATAATATGTATGATTCAGTACAAAGTGAAAATGTGCACCCCTTCAGCAAAAATCATTTAGTTTCATGACAGTGATGAAATATCAACCCAGTATGGACCCCTCTCAGAGGACTCTAATCGGCAGAAGGTTTGGGCCCTGCTGATAGCCAGAGTTGGCTCTGCCAAAGCTTTTTCCATGCAGTCCTGGAGAAGTCCCCAAAGCTCTATACACTTACTCTACCCCTGAGAATGCAGAAAAGCTCTATGCTCTAATGTGTACATGGTGGGGTTTAATGGGATCATTGTCATGAGTACTTTCATATTTGGAAGGCTCTTCCCAAAAGCCAGCCTCAGATATTTATGAATAATACAGAAATCATTGTTATTTCTACCTCAATCCATGTCTCCCTGGCTCACACTAATTTGCCTTCTGAACGAAGGAAGAATTAAGTGGGGTCTCTCTGAGTCACAGATAGATTACAACATAAAGCCATGAGAGTGGTTTTCATGGGCCACAGAGGAAAACTGAGACCCATTATGGTGCAGTGGTGCATGAGCAGATCATTATTTTTTTGTAGTCAAGGATTTCTTTGCTTGTGAGAATTTTTATCACAGAGGAAAATATGACTGAGAATTGAGATGGCTCCTGTCACTTGGCTCTTTTGTGAAGTCTCCTTTAAAAATGTGTAGTGTCAGACACTGGCTGAGAAGCATGAAGACTTGATAAGGAGAGCACTGGAATTTAAAAAGTGTGTTTTCCTGACTGAAAATGTAGTTTTGTAGGTAGGGTGGTTACATAACAATCAGAAAAACCCTGGGTTCAATTGTCAGCACAACATAAAACTAGGTGTGGTTGTGGACACCTCTTAACTCTAGCACAAGGAAGGTTGAGGCAGAATCAGAAGTTCAAGGTCATCCTGGGAGACATAGCAAATTCAAGGCCAGCCTAGGCTAAATGAAACTTTGGGAAAGAGAAAGGGGTAGTTTTCCTGAAAGGACAGAAGCCTAAGTACTTGAAGGCTTCCAGCCCATTCTCCTGAAGAGGAACCACAATGTCTTGTATTTCTATATAGTCTATCTCTCAATCCTTATTGGTTAAAACTTCTTTTTACAGTAAATAGTAATTAATATAGAGACCAACAGCTAGACTCCATACAGAGAGTAAGAGGCTAGGTAGTGCCCAGCTCTGAAAGGGGAAGTTACATCATGGACTCTCTTCACAAGGCTCAAGAATCATCAAAATAGAGGGAACAGAAAGACTGACAGACAGCAGCTGCTGAACAATCAGCAGCATTGCCACACAAGTGAATGTTTGTACAAGATCCAGCCAACCACAATCCTAGCAACCACGGGGGAGGGGCTCAGGATGTCCCACCTTAGCCCAGGTTTTATTGGCAACTGAAGGCTGCTGGAGGAGAGAAAATCAGTTTTCCTCAGGGTGGCCTCCTCAGAGAGGATGTAAGTGCTAATCTTGGTTTTCAACTTGACCACCCCTAGAATCAATTAAAGACTAACATTCCAGGGACTCATGTGAGGAATTTTCTTAATCAAATTATCTGAAGCAAGAAAACTCACCCTAAATCTGGGCCACACTCTCTAGTGGAAGACCACATACAAAGACACAGAAGAAAGGAAATTTAGCTTTTTACCTACTTGCCCTCACTTTCTCCGGTAAAGTTATGTATCTCGTTCCTCCTGGAATTAAATCCAACTTCTTCAGGTTTCTAATATAGAATGAAGACCACCAGTTCCCCAGGAATACTCCAGGACTTCAGTGCTAGATTGGAACTGCTTAGATATCTAGCACTGTGAGCTGAACAACTCTTGAAACCCCAGTCTTTCTGCCACAAGACAGCTACTGTTAGACTCCCTGGATCATGTCCTGTAGGCCAGTCTAATAAATCCTCTTTTAATATAAAAGTAATTATATCACCGTATCTTTAGGGAATCCTGACTAATATACTCCCCATGCCTAGTCTATGGTCCCACATTCATCCACACATAGACAACACTAAGTGAACTCAATGGATTTTCAAAACGAAAACCAAACAATAGTGTGCATGAAGGTGGGGGGGAAAGTTGTAGCAGTTAAGAGGTAGAGATTAGAGGGAAGTAAAAGAGGGTGGATTTGATTAAAACACATTATATTTATGAATATAATTCTCAAGTAACAAAAGCATACTTTTTTTAAAAAAAGAGAGAACAGGGAACTAAAAATTAATTAGAACTATCTCAAGTTTGTTTATTTTATTAATTTATTTATTTTAATTGGCACCTGCTCCTCACTGTTTCCAAATCTGGAGATCTGAGAGCAGGATACCAGAAGGTTAGGTTCTGGTGAGGACCTGTCTCCTGGCTGGCTGTGTCTTCACAAGGGAGGACAGAAGCATTCCTGAACTCTCATATTTCATAAGGAAAGTTATCACATTAAGAGACTTCAATTTTGGCCACATCTTAACCCAAGGGAGTCCCAGCTCTGGGTATAATTGCATCTAGGAATAAGATGTCAAATTATGGGTTTAGGAGTGATACAAACATTCATTCCATAGCAGACATTATCCAGATAAGATTAAGATCCCATGACACTTTAAATGATGTTTACAAGAAGGCAAGCATGAGTAAAAGGCATACACCCTACCAAAACTCATGCTGGCATATGTAAAAAGAAGCTTTACTAAATAAACACAATATGACTTGGGGGGGGGGGGGAAGGAGAGGTGTGTGCTGAGCATCATCTGGACAGAAGGCCGAAGGCTGGTAAGGTATTAGCCAGTGTGTACAGTGTGTAAACAACACCAGCCCAGAGGGTGTAAAACTCTTCATGCATGACCTGGCTTTTACACTGGAGAAATGGAATTAAGTTGCAGATTCTGGCTGTCATTTGCAGGTGACTCTGAAAAGTATGATAGATGTAGCTGTGCCCCGAAGCAACTTGTAAACCAGAAACATGACTGGCAAAGCTGCTGAGTCACAGATAGCCATGATGAAACACTAGCCTGGAGTCGTTTGTAGTAAATGGCCACTCAAAGAAAAGGAATCAGATCTACCACTCTTGTACCCCACTTGCCAGGTTAATGACCTTTGGCTAAATCTCTCATAACCAAAGAGACTTGATATCTAGTCAGATCTAGATATAAAGTTAGTGAGAAAGTAGGTTAACATGCATTTATGGTTCTCAATTTTTAATTTTATTGTAAGTTTTCTATAATACTGATTATTCTACTAAGGAGAAAGAATATTTTAGTAGAAAAAGCATGATTTGTCCCATAAATTGTCATCGATAGTTAACAGATATCAATGCTGGTGACTGAAAAACCCCCGGAGGCTCAGGCCCCTAGAATCTCTGCCCAGGATTGAGGCACCCCAATCACCAGGCAGAGTCGAAAGCTTGATGCAAACAGCAAGAGGTTTTATTGCATTTGTTTAACGAGCTCACTCCATGTTAGCTCGGGCCTTTCATCCACCCACCATGGCAGATGGCTAGGAAAGACGCTGCGAAGCCACTTCATAGAGATCTTAGGGGCAGTGTAAGGGGAGTGTCTAGAGGGTATGCACAGGCTCAGGATTGGTGTGCCTCCAGGCTTGGAGGGCTTGCCCTGTGTTGATTGGTCAACTGGTTGTTATGGCCCATAGGCCCTCCCAGGGTGGTTGCTATGCTCTGCATGTAATTGCTGTGCCCTTGTCCATAAAGCACACCCAGAGCCATAAAGCATAGCACTACCAGCTAACTTCTGATTGGTTCCTTGCCACAAGGCAGGCATCTGACCTCCTAGTGACCAAGGCAAGGTCAGGCAAGCACGTGTTAGGCTGTTATGGCTGATGAAATGGGGAGCTGATCCCTTCAGTGACTACTGAATTTTAATTTATACCCCAATTCTCCCAGGGCTTCATACCCAGAGCCAGATCTAGTTCAACATGCTTATACATGTGTCATCTGCCTCCCACACACTCATCTTCCACAGTTCTAAGACACTAATAGTCATCTGCAGTCTTCTAGCTCTTTTCCTTTGTGGACAAAGTCAGGTAAATCTGCCTTCTCTGAGTTTCCTATTGTAATATTTAATTATTATGTGTATGTGTGCTTATATATCTGCATGTATGTGTGTGGCAGGGATAACACAGTATCTTGTGGAGGTCAGAGGACAGGCATTGGTTCTTTCCTTTCACCTTGTAGATCTTGGTGATCAAACTCAGGTTACCAGCCTTGACTGCAAGCACCTTTACCTACTGAGCCATCTTGTCTGCTCATCCCTTATAGTTTATGTCATTTTTTTCTTCTCAGCTATTTCACACCTCTAATATATTTTTCCCATCTCAACATTCTCTAATGTGAACAGTACAATTACAGTAGAAAACATAGCTTGACTGCTATATTAACCACGTTCCTCATTTGTATGACCAAGTATCTGACAAGAAGTCACTTTAAATGATGGGAGAAATTGTTTTGGTTTATAGTTGAAAAGGGAATACATGGTGTCCTGGGTGTAGCAAGTAAGGCTAGCCTTTAAAATCTCAAGGCCCATTTCTAGTGTCCACTTCCTAGGGCTCTACAACTCTCTGAAGCTGTGCTCCAGGTGAGGACCAAGTGGTCCAACACAGTAGCCTAGGGGACACATTTTATATTTAAACTAGGACAGTTCCCTGATGGGGGTGCCTTCTGTACATATGTTTCACTTATTAGTTGATGAATAAAACACTTTTGGCCAATAGGGCAGCAAGATAGGTGAGTCTAGGAGATGAGGAGAATTCTGGGAAACACAGAGTCAGATGCCATGTGAGGCTGCAAAGAGGTATGAGGTCCAGACCCTTCTCCAGTAAGATAAGACCACATGGAAATACTTAGATTAAAAGAAATGGGTTAATAATTAAGACAGAGCTAGCCAATAAGAAGCACTAGTCATCAGCCAACAGTTTCATAATTAATGTAGTGTCTGTGTGTTTGTTTGTGGAAAATTGCTGTGGGAACCTCACACTCCTGTTCCCTTCAGGTGATGCCATGGCAGAGCTCTGCTCTCCCTCTTTACACTCATATACCACCAGTGCATGGACATGACATGGAAGGCTCCACCCTCTCCTTACTGGAGCCCCTTCTCCTTTTGACCTTCGCTTCCTCAGCTCCTTTCACATCAGATGAAAGCCTCACCCTTCCCACAAAACATATTCTAGACTTAACTATTCAGTTCCCCCTTTGACCTTCACCTCCTTACCCTGCCCCTCCAATACATTGTGTTGTTTCCTGCCTCCAGCTGCTGATGGATTTTAATAGTGTCTCCCATCTGGGCTCTGGTCTTTACTTGGCCCATGTAGGCATCTTGTCTGTGAACCTGTAATGGTGGCCACCCCCCTTTAGTTGTAGCTTCAGGTGGACAGAAGCATGAGGGGAGAAGCTTGAGGTGTGGATTTTGTTTGTGTAATCTTTCTGGAGGGTCAGCCAATACTGTAGGAAGGGCAGAGAAATGGTCTCTCAGTTCTTTGTATTTTTCTATGTAAGTGTTCCCCAATAAACACATATTTATCATTTATATCATTTCTCTTGGGTCTAGTGAAGTCATTACATCCTTGCCTCCAGGCCCACTTCAATGCTATATAACACTGAGTGGGAACCAGGCTTTATTATTTTCCTTTGTCTGAAATGATAGATACTAAATGAAAGTATGGTTGGTGAATGAACATTAGAAGCCATATTTTAAAACCCAATATGAGAATCCTCATTTTAGAGTGTTTTTAGAGACTCTATCCCATGTCAGATTTTTACATACTGAAAGTAGAAACTGAATTTTAAATTAACACTAAAGTTTCTATGAATCCAATGACTGCATTTGGGAGCTCTTTGTTTTATTTCATTTCCTCTTTAAGGAGTTACTAGTACAAGTTTAAACTTTCTCCAGAAGCTAAAAAAGGGATATTAGGACTGAACAGAAATTTCCTGGTATCAAATGCCTCAGTCTTTATAAAACCTGCTCATTCTTCCAGCTTACATGAGTGAGCAAAAGAGCTCCTTTGTCCAAGGATGACTGTCAGCCAAGTTGTCCATCATTGTCCTGCACCTTACCACTTCTGATAAATCACACATAAAAAATGTCTTCTAGTAACCCTAGAAGCACAACAGCAACAAAAGATTTCATGGGAAAGATGATTATTGTCTAATCCTCCCCAGACTGTGCAGTCCTTCAATGATTGCCTTCGGTTCCAGTCACATGCCAGGATGAAAAAGCAGTTACTGATTAAATAACTTTCCATTGCCTTTGACTTGCCTTTCACATTTCTTTTGTCACATGTCATGTAATGTCCCAATACACTCTAGAGACTAAGGATGATGACAACATGGGGAAATTAGAGTGGAATAAAAGTAAAGTCCATACTGCTCCCTGAAGAGGGTGCATGAATGCAGAGGCAATAGAAGTAGCAAAATTACCTAGAATCTACAAATGCTATGCTGGGAAGCACAGAAATCATAAGGTTTATTCACTCAGAAATGTTTGCTAAATGAATTCAATTTCAAAACCCATTCCCCATGCTTTTTTAAGTGCCTTGTATTGATTTGGATAAATTCTACCTGTAACCATAGGGGACTCTTGATAAGTTCAAGGCGAAGCAGGTCAGCCATGCCAGTGGATGGCCCCACAACCACAAACATACAAGAACCACTAATTGAACTCAGTGGGTCTTAATCAGAAAAGAAGGAAATGAGATTGGGGAAGGGTAGGGATATAGGGTAGATCTGGGGGGAGGACGAAGGGGAAGGTTTGGGATGAATATGGTCAAAGTACACTATAAGATTGTATAACATTCTCAAGGAATTAATGGAAGTATAATATATTTTTAAATTAATTAGTCCCTAGAAAGTAAAAATGAGGTCTAAAGAATAAAAGCAACCTAGAAACCATACTGACTGGTGCTTCAGAACAATGGAAAGCTCACTGAAAGGAACTTCCACACAAGAACATCCATTGAGACAGGGAAGAACTGAGAGTCACGATCTTGACATTTTCATTTCTGTGTAAAACAAAATATTCAGTGGTTACAAAGAAGATTGGGAGCAAAATTCCCCTCAAATCTATCTAACAAACAGCAGGAAACAATTCAAGGTTTAAAAAAAATCAGCCAGAGTTTCAACCTTGTAAAAGAAGGAATGACTCATGGAAGGAAGACATATATGAAGACAAATTAAGAACTGAATTATCTTCAGACCCGATAAGCACAAACTGTAGTCTGGGAACAAATCATGGAGACAACTCAAAGCTTTTGTTACTGTTGATGACTTCAAATCTTTTGCAAACAAAGATATTAAATTTGATGTGTTGAGGCCTCTAATGTGTTGCTTCTCATAGTTTCTTCATTTAGAGCTTTTGCTAGTGTTAACTGTTGCATGTCATAAATTAAGAGTTTCTTTTAAATGCTGTTTCCTTAAATTTTCCTTTTACAATTAAGAGAAGCCTTGCAAGGAGCTGGAGTGATGGGTCAGAGGGAGCTGACTGCTTTTTACAGGGGAACTTGATTTGCTTTCAAAACTCAAGACTGGTGTCTCACATGTGCCTGTAACTTCATCTCTACAGCCCAAACCAATGGCCTCTCTGCCTCTGTGGACACCCCCACACAGGGCATACACTCCACACATCCATATAAACACACATACACACATACACACTTACACACATAATTAAAGCAAAACAGAAGGCTCCTTTCTGGGACTGAGCACCCATCTTGGGCTAAAGTACATGGATGTCTGGGATGGGTAGCCAATGTGCTGTAAGCATAAAAATATGTGTGTGTTCCTGTACTATATAGTCCATAGGTGTCTTGTGCAGATGGTCACCAGCCTGCATGTAAATTCTAGCATGCACACACAGTACAGATAAAAGTGTGTTTCTATACTACACTCATGTTTAGACTCCATGGTCTTCCTTATGGTGAGGTTACCTTTCCTGGAAATTCTCTTCTTGTGTTCAAGCAGCCCAGATGTGTAGATAATCAGTATCAGTAAATAAGCCAGCAAGACATGACTCTACATCTATACAAGCAAATGACCATAACAAAATGGAAGAGAAGTGACTTCAAAGGCTACAACCAACTCCAGCCAGGAGATTTCTGTCAGAGGAAAGGTCCCCTGGAAGCAGGTGGATCCTCAGCATGAGTGATCTGTCAAAGCTACAGAGCTGCAGGGCACAAGAAGGGCCTTTAATTATACCTTAAAACCAGACCTTTAAGTTGTGATGCTGTCAACTAGAACTCCTCTCCCAAGATAATTTGGTAAAACAGAAATGAGTGTGAATCAATCTTGTCTGCAGCTATTAGACAGATGAACCACCCACCCCCGTGGACTGCTATTTCAGAACTCTGCAGCAGAGGGAGGGCTTGAAGGATTATGTAATGCCAGCTTTATGGCTCCCTATAATTCCTGAGGTTTCCCCTTCATTTTAGAGAATCGATTCCACAGTCAGTCATGAAAAAGAGAATTCCATGCATCATGAAGTGATGCTAATTTGTAAACAGCAAACAACCTGCAAATGAGAGTAGCTCCTGGCTTCCTTTATTCATTTTCCCTTCTGAAGAAATATGTCCTCAAATTTGAGAAAAATTATGCTGAACTAAATTGTGAAGATGCAAACTTGAACATATCTCATATTTGCTTCACGACCCAGCTCTGTTCACCATACAGTGAATAATCCAGTAGATACCCCTTCCTAATTGTTGATGGATAGTCTCACTACATTCTTAATACTCAAATACAGGTTGATGGATTTTCTGGCTGCTTGGCAACTTGTATATATGATCTTGATGTCCTTATAAGTTGGGTTGTGTCTTGAATCCCAGCACACACTCAGCTGATGGGGGATTCCTTCTATATGCTGTAAATATATGTTTCTCTCATTGGTTGATGAATAAATGCTGATTGGCCAGTAGCCAGGCAGGAAGTGTAGGCAGAGCTACCAGACTAGGAGAATTCTGGGAAGAGGAAGGCAGAATGGAGCCTCAAGAGAGATACCATGTAGTTGCTGAAGGAGTAACATGACAGAGCAGTACCAGTAAGCCACAGCATGTGGCGATACATAGTTTAATAGAAATGGGTTAATAATTAAGAGAGAACTAGCCTATAAGAAGCATGAGCCAGAGCAAAGGAGTGCCAGTCTATGATCCACACTGCCAGAAGAGCTAGGAAACAAGGAGGACCTCAAGAGAAGATTGCATAGTCCCTTGAAGAAGGGGAGGGGGACAAGAAACCCTGAGCAAAGTGGGAGCATGGGGATGGGGGAGGAAGGAGGTAGGAAGGGAAGAAGGGGTGGAGGAGGAGAACAAGAGGACTGAGACAGGGGAGGAATAGAGGAGGTCAAGAAAGGAGATGCCTTGATAGAGGGAGACAGTACAGGTTTGGAGAGAGGTCTGGCACAGGGGAAATGTTAGGGGATCCACAGGGATGACCCCAACTAAGAATCCATGCAGTGGTGGAGAGGATGCCATTGATGCCCTTCCCCTATAATGAGATTGATGTCTACCTTGGTTACCATTCCTAGAGCCTTCATCCAGTAGCTGCTCCAAGTAGAGACAGGCACTCACAGCTAAGCACTGAGCTATACTCCTGGAATCTGGTTGTGGAGAGAGAGGTGGGATGAACAAAGGAGCCAAGACAGTGCTAAAGAAACTCACAGAAACAGTTGATCTGGCCTGCTGAGTACATGGAGACCCTAGTCGTAAAGCTGGGGAAACAGCATTGGATCAAACCAGGACCTCTGAATGTGGGTGACAGCTAGAAGGCCAAGGCAGTCTATGGGACCTCTAACAGTGGAGCCAGTGTAGAGCATAAATGGACTTTGGGAGCCCATTCCCTATGGAGGGATACTACTGCAGCCCAGATACATCAAGGAGGGCCAATGTCCTCCCCTGAAGGATATGAAGGACTATCAAGGTCCCCTGTGGAGGGCCTCACTATCCCTGGGGAGGAGTTGGGGGATAGGTTGGGGGAGTTGGTGGGGAACATGGGAGGGGGGAATGGGGGGGATGGATATGTAAATATGGGTAGCAATTAAAGAATTAAAAAGAAGCATGACCGTTTATAATTAATATAAGCCTCTGTGTGTTTATTAAGGACTGAAAGGGAGGTAGGGCCAGATGGGACAGAAACTTCCATTAACACCCAGGCTAATTAACAGAATATGACAGTGAACAAATACCTTTGCAAGATCATGATGGAACACACTGAAATAGAACAAACAGAAGCCTGGCTTGCTTGTTCACAAGAATTTCAAGATACTAATGAATAGTTTACCACCAATCAGTTAACCAAATTTCTATAAGACAAGACTACATCCATCAAAAATAAAGAAAAAAAAACAACTTTGGCATGTATTTCTAAAGTCAAGTTGGAAAATCCAGGTCTACAGCTTTTCAATTCATACATTTTCCATGTGTAAGAATGCACATTTTCTGCCTGAATCCATGTTGATGTCTGTGGGTCATGCAGATGTGGGTAGCATGTGCTGCAACCTGAGTCCATGTTGATGTCTATGGTCCATGATGCCACTGTGGGGATCCACTTCTGGGTCCGTGATCTTGCTGAAGCTGGGGCCATGTTGATGTTCATGGGTCCATGGTCTTGCTACAGCTGGGGCCTGTGTTGATGACCATGGCCCATGTTACCACTGAAGGCTATGCAGATATCCATTGTCTGGCTGCTGCCTGAAGCCATGTTGTGATGTCCATGATCTCTGATGTCACCTGGGACTGTGTAGATATGGGTAGCCTGTGCTGCCACCTGAGACCATGTTGATGTCTATGGTCTGTGTTGCTACAGGGGGCCATGTCTCAGTTCATAGTCTGTGCTGCTACCTGAATCCATGTTGGTGTCTGTGGCCCATACTGCCAGCAGAGACCATGCTGAGGTCTATGGAAGCTGGAGACCAGATGGATGTCTGGTGTCTGCTGTTGCCAGATACAATGTGAAATCCATGATCTCTACTCCTGCTGACTGTAAAGTATAATGCTTCTGCAGTGTGGTGTTGATGACTTCCAACTCACAGTAGAGGGAGACATAGAAGGCTTCCATGACAACTACCACCCTCACCCTACCCCACAAAAAGTAACAACCTAGACAAGAAGCCATTGAAGAGAACTCTTAAAAATTGTTATAAGGATGCTAAAGTGTAGATATACACAATAGATGGCTACTGGTGAGGCTGGAGGTGGGGAAGGTCTTCCTTTTCTTTAAGGGGTTGACCACCAAGACTTTGACCATGCTCCAATCACTATATGGACAACAGAAATTGGACTTGTTTTTTTTGGGGGGGGGGAAAGTGGCAGATCTGTAAGGATTAAGAAGTAAGGGTGATAAGGAAGAATTATGTAAAATTTCAAAATAATCAATAAAAATATTACGTTAAAAATGCATGATCCTATAATGAACATGCCAGAAAGGATGCTTCATTGATCATATGTTCCTTCAAAAGCTGGACATGGGAAGCAAAATAGCAAGAAAATCAGTCACCCAATAGTTTCATAGTAGTAAGCCATGATAAGGGCAAAAGAATTAAAGCACAAAATTTAATATGGTGGGAAAGTGGGTATGAGATTTAAAAGTCCTACAGAGAAGGTATCCTTCATACACAAAGCAGGCTAGAATTCTAGGGACATCTCAGAGCCTGGGGCCCAACAGGCCAAGTGAAGGAGTGGGTGATCCTCCAGGAAGTCACATGACCATGCCAGGGTGAGTCTTCTCAGTCACTTGCAACCAAAGGAAAATAATTTGAATTTATTTTTGAAGTATAATAAAGGGCAACTGATGGTGATCAATAAAGGGTATTTAGAACTAACCAAACTTTCACAAAGATGAGTCTTCTTAAATGTAGAGAAGATGTTTGAAAAGAGGAAGCTGGGAGAGCATGGCATGCAATTGGATAAATTACACCTTGCTTAGCTGGTTTGGCTGAGAAATGAGGGGATAGAAATCCAGCTTGACAATCTCCAAGCAAGCAAGTGTACATGAAGTCCAGAAAGAACATCTTTCAATTCCCACAAATATGGCTTATGGGTTGTTGCCAGTAGCTGTTATCTAGAGACGTCTCAGCAAAATAACTCAGGCTGGGTATTCCAAACAACAGAGACTTATTGCCAATGCTGTCTGCTGGAAGTCAAGGATCACTATATTGGTGGGTTGGTTTCTTCTGACACCTCTGTTGTTGGGTTGGCTGTACTCTTCAGTTGTCTTACACTAACTTTCTCTTCTTCTAAGGACACAAGTTGTATAAGGTATTTAATGCCCACTTAAGCACATGTCAAATTAGTCTATTCCTTAAAGTGTCTGCCTTTAAGTACCTTCTGGGGCTCTGGATGTCAGTATTTCAATGTGCACTTTAGGTGACTGTGGCAGGGGACACACTCCAGCTATAGTAGGAAATCAATACATTTATTCTGATAGATGATCATGCCTTGGACTTATATATGACTGTGGTGGAAATAGTAAGAGAACAGAGATGCAGGAAATGTCTTGCAGGTGATTCCAACAGGATTTTCTGGAGTTTGAACATGTTGCATCTTAAGATTAGAGTTGTGAAAGTTGCATTAACAATGGTGGCATTTTCTGAGGGAAGGAGAAGAAGAAGAAGAAGAAGAAGAAGAAGAAGAAGAAGAAGAAGAGGAGGAGGAGGAGGAGGAGGAGGAGAGGAGGAGGAGGAGGAGGAGAGGAGGAGGAGGAGGAGGAGGAGGAGATTCTACCTAGGCATGTGGACTCTGAGTGAGACTCAATTTCAGCAGCCTAATGACTGGAAAGCTGGAAGGTGAGATGAGTCAATGATGCGGGTCATTTTAAGGATGAGAAAGCTTGTTTTACAAAAGCAGCCTAAGTGTTTTGTGCATGGAGTACATTTCAAAGCTTTCAACCCCACCAGTTCTCATGACTGAACATTGCTATCATCACACAAGCCTCTCAGAGCAGCAGTGAAGAGGTCCAGGAAAAGTCCACGCAGAGTTCAAGAAGTCACAGCTCACTGAATGACAGACACCATACAAACATCAAAGAGTAGCCTTACTCCTACAGAGAGCCCTGAGAAATTCTAGAAGAAACTGGTGTTTCTAAACAAGGAGTTTGAAATTTTGTTGCTTATTTTATGTTCCAAAAATGTGGACTGAAATGGATGAGAGATCAGATTTGGAAAGCATACTAAAATACGGGGATGGCCTGTGGACAACCTTTAGTCTAAGTCTCTAATGATTATCGTGGTGCCTATAACCACAGGACAAAACAGCTACAATAAGGAAAAATTCCTCAGATGTTCATTTTACTCACTTATAAAATGCCTTGTCATTTTCCTGTGTCATCTTTCAAGGACACAATGGTCACAGAAGGAGCCACCGTTTAAGTTTTATTTAGTGTTTTTCTTTTTCATTTGATTGAAAATATATTTTTCTCACATATTATATCCTGATTACTTTTTCCTCTCCCTCTATCATCCCAGTGTTTCTCTATCTTCCCCACTCTAGATCAAAGAAAACAGGCTTCTAGGGGACAAGTAACATCATATCATATCACATCATACCAACCCAAACTAACACTCTGGCACAGGACAAAATAAATGGAAGGAAAGATACATCAGAAATAAATGTAGGCAGAGACCTCGTTTCCACACTCAGGCAGTCCATAAAAACACTAAATTGGAAGCCATAATTTATACACAAAGGTCCTGTAGTAAAAAAGGAGAGAAGAAAAATATGTAAATAAAACAAAATGAATAAAATAAAAGGATAATTTTAAGAAGAAAAGAAGAACCATGACACATTATGAACCTCCAAAGATGTGCTTGAGTTTGTTTTCTGCTGACCATCTACTGCTGGACGTGCACCCTGTGCTTAAGAGTAACTTGCTTTCCCAGTGAGAATCCCTTGGAGAAAATTAAATTTTCTCTTGTAAGTGGTTAATAAATTGGAGATGGCTTCTGGGATAGGGATGGGTCATGTGTCTATAGTGGGAAATTACCAATACAGAGTCAGGTAGAAATATAAGGGTATTTCATAGGGAAAAGCCTTACTTACAGAGCAACCTAGCCAGCTAGTGTGGCAGCAGTCTGTACGCAAGCCCAAAAGAGAAACTGAAAGCAAAAACGCAGTCACCCTACGTCCCCTGACCGTGCCCTCGAAAGCTTGTGAGGGCGTGGTCAGGCACACCTGTAGCCAGCCCTAAGTAGGCGTGGCTACAGCTTCCCCTACGTGTGTCTACTTCTTTCAGCTCTAGGATCCCATCTGGTGCAGGCCTTGGGCATTCTGTCCCAGTCTTCATGAATTTATATGTGCACAGACCCTATTGGTTTAGATGGCCTTGTTTTCTTGGTGTTCTCCAGCCCTTGGGCTCTTGCTTTCTTACTCTTACCTGCTTCCTCTTCTGAGAGGATTTCTAGGCCCTGCCAGGAGGGATTTAATGGAAACATCTTGTTTAGGACTGAGTATTCCAAGGTCTCTCACTCTCTGCATAATGTCAAGTTGTGGGTCTCTGTATTTGTTCCTATCTGCTTCAAGGGGAAGCTTCTCTGATGATGGCTGAACAAAACACTGATCTTTGAGCATAACAAAATATTATTATGAGCCATTTTATTGCTACATTACTTTTAGACCAGTAGTATTTGGTTTTACCCTAGGTCCCTGGGATATCTATTGTCAGGTTCTTTGTCACCCAAGCAGTGTCAAGTATGAGTTCCACGACGTAGAGTGGGCCTCAAGTGAAATCAGATATTGGTTGTTTGCTCCCACAAGCTTTATGCTACCACTGCATCAGCTTGGACATGTCTGGAAAAGGCACTTGCCACCAAGCCTGACAACCTGAGTTAGATCATGGATATCACACTATAGAAGGACAGAGCTGGATGCCTTGATTTCTCCTCTGACCCCCACATGCCACATTCAAGCTGTGCCTTCATCTATATCCCCAGGAAAATTAAGAAATCATTCCTTCTATTGCAGGACTTGGCAAACTGCACCAGAGAGTTGGATCATGAAATTCTACTATTAATTTTGTTCAGCTGGGCATAGTTTCCTGCATATGCAGCTAGACCTCTACTAAAGGGTGGTATAGGGGCTACCAGGCCCCTCCATCCACCCACACCATCCTGAAAAGCATGCCAGAAGATTGCATCAATACCGGAGGTGAGATCCTGTCGTTCCCACCATGCCTCGGCTATTTTTAAAGAATAATGAACTAGATGAACCAGGATGACTCGCCCACAGCCCTGCAGGAGAGGAACAAACCTGTGTGATTTTAATGTATGGTTTGTGGAGTCGACTCTTGAGAAAGATCAGCCCACCTGCTCTGAGCCTCCTTGTAAGACTCTCCATACTTTGTGTTCTGAGCCTCCTGAAAGACTGCACAGGGCCATCAGCAGAGAGAATCAACTTGTCCCTTGTTTTGATGTGGTTTTCAAGGAAGTCTCCAAAGAATTTGTCTGGAAACTGTTTATCTCCTGCTTCTGAAACCTCCATATAAATGTATCAGATTTGTATCTCCTGAACCTATGACCAGATAGACTATGAATATGGGGTAAGAACACGTATTACCAACTCCAATCATCTTTTTGCTGCTGTGACTGAGAGATCACTGTGTTAACTAAAGTCTGTTTTCATCTGAATATTTAGTTAGAAGTTCTGTCCTGAATGTTATTGTAGTCCCATGTGGCCACTGATCTTGGGTCACATAAAGGCAGTTCTCCACCTGGTTCATACAAACCTCCCATATAGTACCCTTCAGGCTGAGGACAGAAATGTGCAATGATGCGCATACACACACACACACACACACACACACACACACACACACACACACACACACACACACACACCTTCAAACAATGCATCTAGCAAAGTATTAGCAACTCAGTACCTCCACCTGAATGAAGTTACACACACCTCACTCTGAACACTAGGATAAGCTTCACCTCCCCCTAACAGCTACCAAACTTAATTCATGTACAGTAATACTTCATTCATGTCCAGGTACAGGGTGGGGATGAGAATCTGGCTTAGGCAGTCATGTATAATGAGGCCCAAGTGAAATTTTTCAAAGGATGGTCTACTTTCCATGTTATAACTACATATAACAGGGCAAGAATATTACTAGGATCAGATAGATTGAAAGACAGGAGACAATTATATGACTAAAGCTGACTAAAGCTGTCAATCAAAATAGAGAAACACATTGACTATGCCTCTTAATTACCAAACTCCTCCTCCTCTTGAATTACATAATAGCAAATCCCAAGCAATCATAGTACTCATACAGCCCACTGTCACTCCTAAGAATGTATTCCTTCCCAACCTATACTGTGATTTCATGTTAAATAAAGTATTCTTGATATCTGTGCAATCTGTGTGCATCTTTTTTTCAATTCTTGAATAAGATATCAAGAACCTGGAAACATCTGCCCAAACCCCAGCATGACTGAAATCTTGGCTAGTATGCCTTAGGAATTTTGAGTGTGTTCTGTGGAGATTATAAGACAGAAGTTTGTGTTTGGTGTCTGAAAAAGTACACCACAGCAGATATTTGTGTGCACGAATAAAGCCACTTTCCTTCTCCTATCTCATCTACACCCCTGTCTCTCTTGCAGACAAATGTAGCAATAGAACTGTTCAAAGAAAAGAGTAAGATAATGTAGTGATTTTGTCTCTTACAGCTCACCCAAAATATCCTCCTACAATGGCCATCCACTCTTAAATAAAGTCACTTTAGTAGATTCAACAGATGGCCTGGGTGTTAAAGAACCAGGGGTGCCAGTTGCCTGGGTCCCTTATCAGAACAGAGACTACTACTTTCTGCATAAATAGGAAGCCTTGCTACATGAGGGGGAAATAAGCATTTTCTATGTTAACCTCCTGGGATTTAGACATGATTTATTATAACAGTTGAGGAACACTAAAGGACTTCTTTAGCAAGTTTGAAATATGTAATAGAAAGAGCTATTGTCTTTCTGGATCCTTACAATAGCATACAATATGCATCTTAAGGAAAGGAGAATCTCTAAGGGTCTGTAATTTGAGAGACATTGTCTGAACATCCATGCCAAGTAAGGAATTTCCTAATAGTCACAAAAAAAAAAGAGCAAGACATGGTCCCTGGCTTTAGGGTACTCATGATAGTGGGTTCATTGTTTATCCACTTACGGAACTAAATTAATAAATAAGTACTGAGCCATTCATGCATCTCTACCAAAGTGACATGTGTAGATGCAGGTTGAACAAAATACATCATAACATTAGAACTAGTTTCAGGCTAAACTTTTCCTGTATGTCAGCATGATCTTATGAACAGTTGGTAAACAATCATGGAGCTAACACCAGAAAAAAAGGAAAGCATATCTTAATAAGAAAAATTTTAACCAGTGAAGATCCTTGATCTCTCTCCTAAGTGACATTTCACAGGATATCCATAAATCAGCTATCAATGGAATTAAAAATCGCTTGGGCTGAGTAGAGTTTTATGAATGTATGAAGTACTTAAAAAGCTAGACCCATCCTGATAGACAAGTTGAATGCTGAAGTTTGCCTTTCCACTCTAATGGTTGTGGTATTATCTTTACTCTGTGCCTGTGGAACTATTAGCCGTCTCCATAACATCTTGAGCAATTATCATCAAGGGAACCTATTGTTTGTTCTTCCTCCTTATGCAAATTGCAGCCAAACTCTATCTGTGCATACAGAATCTATTTTATTACAGGGATTCACATAAAAGGAAATAATCTCATGTCGATTGCTATGGCTATGCTTTCATCAGCCCAAAGCTGCAAACACTGGGCTTCATCTGTCTTCACATTTCAATGTGTTATTCTGTTTTATATTCCACTGGGATTTTGACTTTGCAGTCTTGTCCCTAGAATCTTAAAACACCAAACACCAAGGGAATTTTTTTTCCTGATACTATTAACCTGTGGCCACAAATAACTGTCAGTACTGGTGTGAACAAAAGGGACTGTAGAAACACTATAATCCTCTCATAGAAAGAAGACTAACCATCTAAATCAAATGGGAATGAAGTTTTAGCAGGCATTCACTGAGGATATTGTATGGAGTGTTTTCATTTGACAGGGAAATTATTTTAGCTATTTATTGTCTATCAAAAAGCCAAATAATTATTTTATATGGGGGCCAAAAATCTGGAATAAACACAGGAACACTCTTTTCAAAATTATGTTTGATGTGTTTGTTTGGAGTTTTATTTGTGCATGCACCAAAGAAACGTGTTGAAATTTTATTGTCTTTAAGTTGTAAAAACAACATCATATGGCATGAGAAAGACTAACCCAATATATATTTAACATTCTTCTGCACCCAGTCCACAAAAAGAGTCAGAACAGGGACCACATCTCAGAAGAAAAAGAGGATAAACACACTGAATTAAAATAATTTACCCTGGATTCAGCATGTTCATTGTGAACTGAGGCCAGGGGTCATTTCTATTCTGATGCTCCATGGATCACCACCAATTCATCCTTTGCATCATGGGTCTCCACAAATTCATTCTTTGCAAATCAGGAAGGCTTTTTATAGCTCAGAAATCACCCAACATTGAGTAGTTCTTAAGGGCCTCCTGGAACCTGCTTCCAAGGGCTATTCCAAAGGCTTTATTTCCCCTAATTTAAACCAAATGTTTTTTCCTCTGGGGTGTGAAACTACCATGTTACTAATTAATTTGGCTTCTGAGTAACTAAATACAAAGTATTTGCTTCTGTTTATTCTTGGACTTTAGGGCCAGCTAGATCTGCAGCAACCACCCTTGGCCTGGCCTGATCTACTTGTCCCATTTCTCATTCCCATTAGATGTAGCTAGATGTTCTTGGCTTGCTGTGTCCTTCATCATTGTATCGGGTAATTCTCATCCTAGATTCAACCTCCAGAGTCATGACATCCAATTCAGGCTTGTTCACCTGTGTATTTTCATCACTCTCCTCCCATTCCTATTGTACAGTGAAAATAAAGCTAAAAATAAAAAGGTTTGCCAAAACCCATGACAATCTCCCTTCCTCTTGTCTCCTTGTCTGACCTAGCACATCTTATCCACAACAGCGTCATTATTATGACATTTTGAATATATTTTTTTGCACAGTCCCAAGGTCATCCCTAAATTCTGCACTGCCTTCTCCAGACATCTGTTCGAGTGCCAACCTCATAAGAACAGTTCTGTGGAAAGACAGCACCACCCAGGTCAGCTGCCCAGTATGCATCTCCACTGAGTGATGGAGTACATTACTCAGAACCTCTGGAGCAGAAGCCTATGTTTACCTTCTCTTAGGATTCACCCAGCATGACTATTGAAAATACTAAGCAAGGCCCTGTAAGGAAAGAGCTTGATTATAGCCTTGCAAACCAGTGCTAATGGAATTTATGTAATCAGGTGAGAAATGCCACTACATTTATTAACAGTCTCTAGAACAAGTGGATTAGCTGCTACATGCTATTCTAGAGCCAACTCTATGAAAATACAATAAGCCTTCTGTATTTAAAGTAGGGCTAGTGGTGTCTTTCTCAATATTCCAGCACAAAAATATCACAAAGTTCCTTATTTCAGTATCACATATCTATCCAATCATGATCTCTTCATGCATCCCTCAATCTCTAGTTATTATCATTACTCAAAATGTTCCCAGCAGAGAAGGCAGGAACCTCAGTGACAACTTTTGCCAAATGCCAGGGTCTTCCAGGCTCTTTGGAGACCCAGTTTCCTTTCAGCAACTGTATCTTCAGCCTTGAGATGTGGACACCGAAGACTCAAGAAAGAGTTGCTGTCTCAGACGACAGACACATCAACAGAGAGCAGAGATGTATTTAGAGTCTTGGCTTTGCCAGTTGAACTAAGCAACTTAGGCAAACTACCTCACATTTTTTGGCTTAGTTTCTTCATTTGCATAATAGCACTATTGTAACTTTTCCCCATGAGTTGTAAGAAATTGATCAGTTATAAAAATGCTATCTCTGCAAAGTGGCAGGATACAAGATTAACTCAAAAAATCAGTAGCCCTACTATATACAGATGATAAATGCACTGAGAAAGAAAACAGAGAAACATCACCCTTTACAATTGCCACAAACAACATAAGATATATTGGGGTAACACTAACCAAGAAAGTGAAAGACCTGTATCATAAGAATTTTGAGTCTTTAAAGAAAGAAATTAAAGAAGATAACAGAAAATGGAAGGATCTCTCATATTCTTGGATAAGTAGTATCAACATAGTAAAAATGGCAATCTTACCAAAAGCAATCTACAGATTCAATGCAATCCCCATTAAAATCCCAGCACAATTCTTCGCAGACCTAGAAACAACAATTCTCAACTTTATATGGGAAAACAAAAGACCCAGGATAGCCAAAAAACCCTGTACAACAAAGGAACTTCTGGAGGTATCACCATCTCTGACTTCAAGTTCCATTATAGAGATATAGTTCCTGAAAACAGCTTGGTATTGTCAAAAAATAGACAGGTAAACCAATGGAATCAAGTTGAAAACCCTAATATTAACCCACATACATATGAACATCTGATATTTGACAAAGAAGCTAAAGTTAAACAATGGAATAAAGAAAGAATCTTCAACAAATGGTGCTGGCATAACTAGATGCTAGCACGTAGAAGACTGCAGATAGATCCAATTCTATCTCCATGCACAAACTTAAGAACAAATGGATCAAAGACCTCAACATAAATCCAGCCACACTGAACATATTAGAAGAGCAAGTGGGAAATACCCTTGAATTAATTGGTACAGGAGATCACTTCTTGAACATAATACCAGTTACACAGACACTGAGATCTACAATGAATAAATGGTACCTCCTGAAACTGAGAAGCTTCTGTAAAGCAAAGGACACAGTCAGCAAGACAAAACAGCAGCGCACAGACTGGGAAAAGATATTCACCAACCACATCCAACAGAGGACTGATCTCCAATATTTACAAAGAACTCAAGAAGCTAGTCTCCAAAACACCAAACAATCCAATTAAAAAGTGGGGTACAGAACTAAATAGACAATTCTCAATACAGGAATCTAAAATGGCTGTAAGGCATATAAGAAGTGTTCAACATCCTTAGCCTTCAGGGAAATGCAAATCAAAACAACTCTGAGATACCATCTTACACCTGTCAGAATGGCTAAAATCAAAAACACCACTGACAGTTTATGCTGGACAGGATGTGTCAAAAGAGGAACACCCCTCCACTGCTGGTGGGAGTGCCAACTCATACAGCCACTTTGGAAATCAGTATGGCGATTCGTCAGCAAAATGACAATCAGTCTACCACAAAATCCAGCAATTCCACTCTTAGGCATATACCCAAAAGAAGCACATTCCTACAACAAGGTCATATGTTCAACTATGCTCATAGCAGCATTATTTATAATAGCCAGAACCTGGAAGCATCCCAGATGCCCCTCAACTAAAGAATGGATAGAGAAAATGTGGTACATTTACACAATGGAGTAATTCTCAGGAGAAAAAAAAAACAATGGAATCTTGAAATTTCGCAAGCAAATGGATGGAACTAGAAGTAACCATTGTGAGCGAGGTAACCCAGTCACAAAAAGGCAAAAATGGTATGTACTCACTCATGACTATATTTTAGACATAGAGCAAAGGATTACCAGCCTACAATCCACACCGAAAGAGTATCTAGGAAACAAGGAGGACTAGAAGAGAGACATACATGGTCCCCGGGGAAGGGGAAAAGGACAAGATCTCTTAAGCAAATTGGGAGTGTGGAGGGAAGGCAGAGGGAGCTAGGAGAATGAGAAGGGGAGAAGAGGAAAGGTGAGGATGACAGCAGGGAGAAGGAAGGTTGAGTCGGGAATAGAATAGAGGAGAGCAAGATAAGAGATACTATAATAGAGGGAGCCAATATAGATTTAAAGAGGAATTAGGTACTAGGGAAATGTCTGGAGATCTACAAAGATGACACCAATTAACAATCTAAGCAACAGTGGAGAGGCTACCTTAAATGCCCTCCCCTGATAATGAGATTGATGACTGACTTATATGCCACCCTGTAGCCTTCATCCAGCAGCTGGTGGAAGTAGAAGCAGACACCCACAGCTAAACACTGAACTAAACTGGGATCCAGTTGCAGAGAAGGAGGAGTGATGAGCAAAAGGGTCCAGACCAGGCTGGTGAAACCCACAGAAACAACGGAGCTGAACAAGGGGGAGTTCTTGGTCCCCAGACTGATAGTTGAGAAACCAGTATGGGAATAATCCAGACTCCATGAACTCAGGTGTCAGTGAGGAGACCTTGGAAATTTATGGAGCCTCTTGTAGCAGATCAGTACTTATCTCTAGCATAGGAATGGACTTTGGGAGCCCATTCCACATAGAGGGATACTCCCTGAGCCTAGACACACAGGGGAGGGTCTAGGCCCTATCCCAAAGGATATGACAGACTCTGAAGACCCCCCATGGAAGGCCTCACCCTCCCTGGGGAGCAGAAAGAGTATGGGATAGGTAGGGTGTTAGTTTGTGAGGAGTGTGTGGCAGGGGAGGAAGTGAGTAGAGGAAACTGGGATTGACATGTAAAACAATCTTGTTTCTAATTAAAAAAAAAAAAAAAAAAAAAAAAACAGTTCCTGGGTCTTAAGGAGAAGGACTCCAGGGACCCACCAGTATTCTCCCACTCAACTAGTAGCTAGACTAAGCATGCATTTTAGTTGTTTTACATAAGGAAGAATGGTGTTTTATTTTTATGGTGTGAGAAGTCAGTTACCTTAGCTCCACAGATAATAGGTGATAAGGACCTTGTTCCTTTAATGGTCCATTTTCACAAAGCAGCTCTAAACCTGTGGCAGGTGGTAGGGAATCTCTTTATTAAAGCTTATTTAACTTTAACTATTATTTTTTAAATAAAGTTTGCAGCTGTATTCCAGAAATGTAGAGAAAGCTCTTCAGATGACAAGATTTTCTCAAATGAACACTGAGGAAAGGGGGCTTGTTTCTCTTCACAGGAAAACAAATGTGTCTTCGGTTTACAATACTTTACAGTAGACTTGTTTCAAACAGGAGCAGAAACCTCTGAAAAGAGAACACCACAAAGCCTCAGGAGGCATGCGGACGTACCGCTGATCCAATGGAAATCCAAAGGAAATTGAGAATATTGAATTAACAAAGATGAAAACCATTTGGGAAAACACCACAAAAAAGAGTAGGAAAGAATAATATTCCTGACAATCATTATCCATACATGATGACAAGTTGTACAGCTTAATGAGAAGGAATCCCAAAGGACTAGTGACAATCTGTTTTCCACAGCATCTCAGCTGCTCAGAACTAAATGCAAATGTTAGTGGTGGGTTGCACAAGAGATTGAGGCTGAGTCAGACTTCAGATATCTGATGCTGGATAGGACATCGTTAATGGCTAAGTTCTGAGTACTTTGGGGGTCTCATACTCACTATCAAATCGAATTTCACAAAGAAAGCACAAAGATTTAAAGCATCAAAAGGCCCATCTGATTGGAAGTTGAACTCAATTCATTTTTGTACTATCAGCTAAATGTTTTTGTCCACACATAAATGGCTTAGAAATGTGCTGAGACAGTAGCAGATATTAAATGGAGTCTTACAGAGATATTCCTAGAAACAGTAACAACAAATACTGACTTCCAATCAAAACATGGCAAAAGTGGCTGTGTCTTCCATCCCCCATTTTTATAACCTATGTAATCTACCAAGCTCTATGTTATCAATCAGTTTTCCATTACTGTAATAAACACCTCAGGTAACTAACTTTCAAGGAGAAGTTATGTTATGCTATGTTATGTTATGTTATGTTATGTTATGTTATGTTATGTTCAAGGAGAAGTTATGCTATGAAGTTTGTGACTCCTAAGAAAAGATTGTAGACTTAATCTAATTAAGATTAAAAGATTTACTGGTAATAAATTGGTTAAATGGATGAAAATAATCTTGGAGTCAAATTTGAGATTTCTTGAGTAGGGGGTTGAGGGAAGGATTTTTAGATGGGAAAACCATAAGAAGACCTTTAATATCTATGCAAGCAAGCAAAAACTGATCTGTTTTGCCAATTAAATCATGGATGGCTCCACATCCAACTCCACTCATCATTGGCTCCACAGGAATCTGGAACCCTTATCACACCTTCAGGCATCTGATGACTTTAAATATGGGTTGCTCTTTTGGGAGGGTGGTTCAAGGCAGAGTTTCTTTGTGGCTTTGAAGGCTGTCCTGGAACTAGCTTTTGTAGATCAGGCTGGTCTCAAACTCACAAGAGATCCTCCTGCCTCTGCCTCCTGAATGCTGGGATTAAAGGTGTGTCCCTAGTTTTACCTTAGGTTTTCACTGATTCATCAACAGTTATGTTGCCCCCCCTTTTTATTTTAGGATTTTCACTCCCAGATAACTGAGTGATGTTGAAAACTTATTTATTTTTTTCTTTAATATATTTCTCTAAATATGTGCTTGGTGTTTTAAAACTATTTTGAAACCGAACAGTGGTAATGAGAGTTCAAAATCAGTATTCAGTGTTTAAATGCATATTCGGCATACCAGTTTATTTTGGAGCACTTACAACATCATCATTGTAATATGGAGAGAGGGGGGAGAGTATTAGCTTAGAACAAGCTGTTGAGCTTGTACATCAAAATGTCTACAACACACATACATCATTGTAAAAGGAAAGTTCATGTATTCCTATTGAGAAACTTGCTTTGTATGTTCTTATAAGAATAGTTAAGAAGGGGTGATATGTAAAATGCCCATTTGTGGTTCAGAATTCATCCTAACTCTTCCTGTTGTCATAGATCAAGGCAGCTCAAATGCTACCACGCTGGCTCCTATTCATTAGCACACACTTTGAGTTTGAGAATGATTGGTGGCATTTGGGCACAGATTGCTGGATGATCACTTTTAACAAGCCACATGTCTGGCATGTTGAGTGTTCCTGCCTCCTTCTATTCCCCTTTATTTTGAGTAGGGCATGATTCATTCATCATCTAAGAAAATATAATCTTTAACATGGTTGCCTCCTAATTGTGCTTCCTAGGTCTCATTTTTAAATGATACAGAGTTGTCCATATTAAAAATTAACATAGCCAATTAGAAGAAAATAAAATTTTTAGTAATTGGAAACCTGGTTGGTTTTGTTTGGGGTTTATTTTTTCTGGACTTCGGGAATTTTCATTACATTCTATCTTGCAGCATAATACTAATAAATTAAGATTTTCAATCAGCAAATGGAGGAAAGCACCTTTGCTAGCTTTGCCATGTTGGAGTGCTCCAAAGTGAGTCCATGCAGGGAATGATGCTGACGAGGTCTCTGTGTGAGCTGGAGCTCTTACTGCTGTCTTCACTTTATTCACATGCTAGGATATGGCACAAAACTGACTGGTAACTTTTACAGAATTGTATTCATTCATTTCAAAGCATCTTTATAGAAGACAGCTGTGTGACACTATTCCCAGGGAAATGTGAACAAAACATCTACCCATTCCAAACAGGAATGAAGGGGCTCTAGTCATGCTCTGACCATGGCAAAAGTGGCTTTTGCAGGCTTTGCCCAGTCCTCATTCCCTCTGCCTTGCTAAAAACTGTTAGATTGCATTACCAAAGCTAGCCACCAAGGTCTATTCCCTTCTTTGACCACTTCTCTTCCTGAGGCTGATTAACAAGGTTCAGCTATCGAAGTATTGAAGTTCAGCAATCAAAAGCTCCCATTTGACTTACCCTAATTAACATGACCAATCAAAATTAAACACCCCATCACAACACAGGGGTTCCCCTTTTACATTTACAAGCTACCATTTGCCTAAGGGCCACAGCTTTATCCAGAAATAGTCCTTTGTTCCTCTGGAGAAAATATTCCTTCTCCCTCTCCCTTATCCTTCTTTCTCTTCTCCCTAGTCCTATGTCTCCTGTCTTTGTCTCTTGCCTCCCACCCTTTGTTCCTCTGGGGCAAATGAGTCTCCTTTGTGCTGGAACTTGTCTTTTGGGTGTCTTGTGCCAACTTTGAGGTCATATCAACAGAACCAGAGACAGACCAAAGTAGGGACATCATCAAAGCCCAGCTTAGCATGACACTGAGTTTTATCAATGGCTATTTACAGGAATGTGGACAAGGGGTTACTTACAGTAGCAGAAGCCATTTACCAAATACCACCAAAGCATGGGTGATAATTCACATAAACTGGACACATGGAGCACACTACACAACTTGCAGGCCACTCAAAAAGTTCCAGAGTATCATTTGTAGATAATTCAATCTTAGTTAGGTTCCTATTGCTTCAATGGAACACCATGACCAAAAGCAACTTGAGGAAAGGGCTTATTTGGCTTACCTTGCCACAGCACTGTTCATCATTGAAGGAAGTCAGGACAGGAATGAAAATGGAGTGGGATCCTAGAGGCAGGAACTGGTGCAGAGGGAATGGAGGGAAGCTACTTACCAACTTGCTTCCCCTGGCTTGTTTAGCCTGCTTTGTTATAGAACCCAGGACTACCAGTCCAGGAATGGTACCAACCACCATAGGCTGGGCCCTCTCCCATTTATCACTAGTTGAGAAAATGTCTTACAGCTGATCTCATGGAGGCATTTCCTCAACTGAGTCTCTGATGACTCTAGCTTGTATCAAGTTGACACACAAAACCAGTCATTACAATAACTGAGTTAGTCTGAGCCTCTTCTATCCAGATCAGCTGATCTCTACTCCTTCCAGGCAACTTGGCCAGTTCAGAGTGTCTCTCAGAAACCCATAATGCTACATACACTTGGGGAGGGAGGAACCTAGTGAATCTGATTCATTTCAGCCACTTCCTGAAGCTATTTTGAGGTTTTCATTTCCTGAGTATAAGAATCTTCTCTGCAGGATTGAATGTTTCACTTCCCATTGGGAAACCCTGATCTTTTTCCTTCTTGAAAATATCCTGTGACTAAATGGACCACCTTCATAAGACTCCCTTCCCTAAAACCATCTTCTCTTACAATATCTTACTTTTTCACCTTCCTTTTAATACCTTGTGTGTTAAGCAACTTCCTTCCAAAATGGAAGGTTTTAATATCAAAGGAAACTACTACATAGCAAAGATAATCCAAGTATGTTGATCAGCATTCTCTGAGAAAAGGAGCAGCTCTCAGACTCATGGTTTATATAATCACTTGTCATTTATGATCTTGAGTTTTAGCTGAAGGTGACAGTTACTGCACAAGATGGATTCAGGCATGTTGTACATATGCCACATTCTGAGCTCCAGGACTAGGAAGGGATGGGTAACTTGGCCATACTCCTCTCACTCACAGAAGCACAAAGACACAACCAAACCCCACAAGAACAAGGCAATTCTCTACCAAATGCATTATTTATCACATCTGTTCACATTCCAGAACCAGTGTCATGGGCAGCCATCGTCACTGAACCAGAACAGTCTACTGCTCCTGTATGAAGGTGGGTCTCTTGAAAAAGCTATTGAGTATAGTGTGGTTCTAAAGAGCTGCAGCAGTTTCCCTATGGTTTATGTCTCCAAGACACTCTATGTTTAACAGGTGATGTGTTGAGGAGTGATGGGAGGTGAACCCTCATAGGGGGGCTGAAGTTTATGAGGGACATAAGGTAGTTCCCCTTAAGCTTTTCATTTGAGGATTACAGTTTAAGGAGAATGGCTGGTCCTTCCTGTCTGCTTCCTGGATGAAACTGTGGCTGTTCTCCCTGAACTATCTTCCAGCTGTTCTCTGGTCCAGGACTAAGGAGGTGCAAACACCATGCCTTTCAGCTTTTACAACCATGCTCTAAATAAACCTCTTTTTCTTCAGTAGTCATTCTGGGGTATTTTGTTATAGTGACAGAGAGTTGATGTGTGGTACACTGACTTGTTTTCTATTCCTTCCTACCTGGTATTTTTTCAGAAATGCATCACACCTCCTCTCATTTTGCCTAGGTTCCTGAGCTACAGAAAGTATGTCATCCATTGGCCATTGACAAGGATTTGCAGTGAGTTACAAAGCTCACAAGACTCAGAACATCCTAATGAGGCAGATGTCAGGCATGCATGGAGATCCCCACCACAGGTTGACTGCTATGGTACTTTGCATTAACACTGCTCAGTAGGCTTTTCAGCCAGGTCTGTGGGCCTAGATCCTTTAACACGAGTTTCTCCACTCGGCTGCCTCTCACTGTGTTTGAATCTGTGTTACAAAGAGCCAGCGCCAATTGTAAGTAGCATCATGTCTTCAGTTTGTAACAATTAAGCTCACAACCCCACATCTGCTGAGGGATACACACATTGAATTAAACAGTCAGTGATCCATTGAGTAGATAAGCCAACACAAAGTGCTAGGAAACTGATTTGTCTCTACAGAAAACCTAAAAATTGTTATGCTTCTTTCATCCTTGTTCTTTTCATGTCAGCTTTGATGTCTCACATGCATGATTAGCAAACTAACTTGGGTCATCCTTAGCTGGATGATACTTTCTGAGATTGTGACAATCATGGAGAATTGCAAAACCTATTCAGAACTCTGAGTAATAAAACTCTCACTGCAAGTGTCAGAATAGAATTGTAGCTGAAAATTTCCTTTCTTCTTATGCATTAGGGAATAAAGATGACCACATCACAGACAAAGTCCTTTTTAATTCATTTTTGTAGGTAGAGAAAGTACCTCCTCTCTAAAGCAGTGGCTTTAGCAGAAGAGGAATTCTATCTTTGAGTGGCATTTTACTAAGGAGCCTTTTTCAAAGGGGTTAAGCTGAAATAGCAAGTGTTTTACTCTGATGGTAATTGCTCTACTTGACAGAGGAATTTTACCTCATCCACTTCCTGTTGCAGCACTGGAACCTATGGCCTCCATAAGGAGAGGTTTCTGAAGTCAGACCACAGATTGGATTGCAGTAACCACATTAGACACACGTCATGCCCTCCAAAGAGACACTCGCTTCCTTTTGCGCAATGACCTTTGTGACTTTTCTGGGGAGACATGAAAAAGATCTCTATTCACCCCAGATACTGCAATGACCACAGACAAAAGAAATTATTCCACAAAAGTCTAGCTTGGTAAATAAATGAGTTTCTTGTGGTTACTTACAAAAGCATCGGTGAGGTGTTGCTTACAGGAGTGTGGGTGACTCCAGCACAATAACATCACTGAAGATTCAGTGTGGATGACAACACACAAAGTCCTGTTCCCAGGAGCTCCCCCAAACCCCCAAAACTCCCAGGAAGACCCGGGAAGGGTCCTTCTCAGATATTGATGAATAATTTATAATCTTAGGAGGAGGCTGTGGATCTTGTAAGTTTCCACATACCCAGACATAGAAATTAATTCCCTTCCCAAGACTCATGAGCTCCTCTCCAAGAGAGCTCACCTCCAAGAGAGGAGATGCCCAGAGAATCATGACAAAAAATGTATTAAGGCCATTTCCTTTATCTTAAATGATTTTCAAGTCCTGGAATATGTGACTACAACCTTAGATAGTCATGCCAAAATTTCACCTCAGAAAAAAAAATAGTAAAACCTTCTCTTCACATTTGGCTTCCAAACCAAGTCCCAGGTGTCCCATAACAAGTCATGATTCATTCCTCCTTGCTTATTTCCACCAAAGTCAGGACTGTGTCCTATTCAATAGCATGCACAAGCAATGTAAGTAGTGCCTGCTATAGATATGATTAAGTTTGATCATGACTACTGTCTTGACTGGTTCCTACAAACAAGCACATTTACTGAAATGCAAGTCTTCATTTTGGAGCTGGCCCTTGTCTTTTTTTATGCTCCCTGGGAGGACAACATATAATCTCTACTTTCTTCCCAAGAAAATACCAGTCTATGCTGTTGACCTTTAATTTGCTAGTAAAAATGCATAGATGTCCCTGATAGTAAGTATTACAGAAACACTGGGAAAGTATGGGAGGCATTTGCAGCCATTTGGTGTACAATATGTCTTGGTCTAGGCAGCATCTACTTAGTCATTCTGTCTGTTCTCGTTTAAAAATAGAGCAGGCATTTGCTTAACATACTAGCCTTCAATGGGGACTTCTTGTAAATGTGTGTTCTTTTGCCATGAAATGGTTTGGTATTATATCATCAGGACTGGCTTTTTTTCATCTACAGAGTGTACAAACTACCAGGAGGAAAACAGGCTCAGGAGGGGAGAGAAGGCATTTCCATTTCCTTGTAAATGAGCTGTATAAATCTGAGTTCACAGTAGCAAGTGCAAACTCACTTCAGAAAACACTACATCTGGTATCAGGGAGATGGCTCAGTTGGTAACATGCCTGGGAGCTGAGTTCAGACACCCAGTACCAGGGGTTGTCACATACTTCTCTAAAGTCAGCCCTGGTGCAGGTAGAGATAGTCAGATCACAAGAGCTCATTGGACAGCCAGTGTAGCCAATCAGGATAGACAGAAGTGACATGTGAGATGCTTCCTAGACGAAGACATATTGTCACACCAAATGGATCCAATTGGGTTAAGTGAGAGACCCTATTTGAAAAAATAAAGTGGTGAGTGAGCTAGCTATACAGTAGGATGCCCAATGGTAATGAGTGGTGTACACATATGCATGTGCATCTGTAGCACATGTGTATACACACAAACACACACACATACACCACACACATTATAAAAGTAAATAAAACAGTAAACACAACTATACATGTGAAGTTACCCAGGTAAGTATCAGCTTGAGTTCTCCATGTCCTATGACTCAAGTGTGTCATGTTTTCATCAATAGGATCTTACCATCAAGTTCTGGAGAGTAAACAGGAGCAATGGTAATAAATGGCAGTAGATTGTAAAATTTTGGAGGTTGTATGGGACTCCACTGACCAACATCAAGAAAAGAATAAGCGACATCCCCCATTTAGGTTAACTCCAGTTAAGCTATATATATATATATATATATATATATATGTGTGTGTGTGTGTGTGTGTGTGTGTGTGTGTGTGTGTGTGTGTGTAAGTATATGTAATACATATATACAACATATAGTATATCTTAGGAAGCTTCTACAATAGCAGGTTTCTAGGTGGCATTTTCAAAGTTCTTTTGCATTAGTCATCCCTCTCTGTACTAGCTCCTCTACCTTGTTCTCCCATTCCTTACCCTACATAACCCTTACTGTTCCATTATTCCCTGTAGTTGTCCCGACCCACAGGACAGCAACCTAGAGCAAAAAGTCCGGGGAGGGGAATAGACACAAGAGACTCGAGATAATGACCACAAGACAGGATTCTGATCAGGTGGCAAATTTTATTTTTTCCAGGCTAGCTTATATAGTCAGTAGTATGGGGTAAAAGGGAAGGGGAGAAGACGCCAAGAGCCAGGTGTTTGTTTAAGCAGGATGTTAGAAAACTATAGGAGGATATTGGCAGGGTAAAAAGCTCATGGGTGGTGAGGAGAGGGAGGGTTACCTAGGTAAGTGGTGGGACTCAGGAGGGTTGCTTAGGTAAGTGGGCCTGTGGTTGGAACAAAGGATTGACATCTGGGTCGTGTTGTTCCCTCTCGTGCTCATGCTTCTAGAAGCCATTTATAATCAAAAGACAGTTCTATAACCGTGTGACCTGCCAAGTTTGACCTAAAAGTTCATGCCAAGCTGTATGGCTCCCAACAATTCCCATTGCACTCTTTCATACCACCTGGATTCTATCCCCCTTCCTGTGAAACACACTCTATAGTCCCACTGGCTGGGTCTTCATGTAGGAGACTCTCACAAGATCAAACCTGTCAAAAATCTGAGTGCAGTGGGGACCAGAACTCATGAAGTTCATAACTAAACTGTTAGTTCAGTTTCCGTCAAGAATGTGTGTCCTGAGGGGCTACATATTAGTGCAGTGTATGGGTTTTTAAAAAGACTGACCATATGAAAAGTTAAGAAAAAAGTAGTTGGAGGATAAGGGTAAGGACTGGAGGGGAATGGGGAATGTTTTTGATCAAACATATTATATATATATATATATATATATATATATATATATGTCTCAAAATTTGAATAAATAAATAATTAAGACAAAAATAAATAAATGGAGCAAGCACCTCCATAGACAGGAAGCACACTGCAATCCTTCAATGGGGACAGATGTGTGAGACTTCAGAAAGTAATCTTGGGATTCCACTCCTCATTCCATGAGTGCTAAGCTACTTTTTTATGCCATACATTTTTGCAGGTGATATGTACAGAGTTAAACAGTATCTGCAGGTCGGCGAGTGACCAATTTGATACCATTGTACATGGTGGAACACTGTTATTCTAGAGAGAAGGCAATGGCATTGAACTGGTTATCTGCTCTTCTTATTAAAGGTATGCTTTGTGTTGTAAATAAAGAAATCCTGCTCTGTGGTGTAAAAACTCCAACTCTGGATAAGGCTGCTTCCTGTACTGATGTTTATTCTGACAAGAATTACGACAGTTCTCATAGCTGACCAAGAGAGCAAATGTGAATACGGAGACAAAGAATTCTTCCTGGAAGTCTGCAGGGAGGGCAAGCCTGCTGAGGCAGCATCTGGGCTTTCACATCTCCTATCCCACTTGAAAGAGAACATTTACACTGCTTGCCAAGGTGCAGAGGACTATCACATCAGCAAAAGCGCTAACTCAACTACCATGAAACTAGGTTTTCAAAGAAAATCTAGAGAAATCTCTTTTGATGTGGATGCAGGAAAAGGAATGATGGATAGAATTCCCTGATGGGGAATGTATTGTGCATGTTTATCTTATTGATTGTTAAATAGAGTTCTGATTGGCCAATGAGACAGCAAGTTAGACAGGACTAGGAGTCAAAGAGGATTCTGGGAAATGTAGTAGAGAAGTGGTGATCCAGGCAGGAAGTGATATAGCAAGGAGACTCATATTTAAGCAAAGGAAACAGGAAGTGTCCCCCTTTCCCCTTTGCGCTTCCTCCAGCCATGCAATGTGATCCACCAGCAAGGAGGGACACCAATAAGACTTCCAATAAGATAAGTCTTATAAAATATATAGACTTATGATAATTAAGACTGAGCTAGCAGATGAGAATCCCAGTTATTGGCCAAGCAACTTTGAACCTAATACAACTCTCTCTGTGTATTAATTTGGGCCCTAACTCGGGCGGGCAGCTGGTGTAAAGCACACATGTTGCAGTGGGGCTCGGCAGCTTTTGGCCGAAAGATTTATCGTAACAATTCCCTATCAAGCGTGTACCTTTGTGTGGTTTTTATGTGACACCAGATCATGCTTATGCCCTCAGACCACTGACTAACATCCCTGCTTCATTTGTCCTCTTCTCTTCCTGGGTCTCTAGGTTCCCTCCATAGAGATGTTCAGTTTTTTCCCACAAGTGCTAAGTCCTTCCTCTCTTGAACGTCACCTCAAGCACTGCCCCTCAAGCCCTTGAGGGTCCCTTCACACACTGTCCCTCACACCTTTGAGCATCACTTCCTGCACTGTCATTCTCTCTCCAGTCTTCTTCATCATTGTCTGGCCACCTCACACCTCAGCTCCAAGGAAAAGGAGCAGCCACAGAGTGGCCTTCATCCACAGCAGAACCAGCGACAGACAGGGCCATGCTTATGTGTACATCTTCTTCTCATCTTTCAGTTTCTGTGAGGTGATTTTTCTCTTTAATAACTGTCCGCCCCCACCTATAAGCGTCCTGCAAGCAAGGAGCATGTTTTCTGGGCTGGATTTGTTCTTCTTTTGTTTTCTCACTGCATTTCCTGGAAAATGATGGGATGTTCACTCATGATTTTTGTTTCTGACATTTAATGTTTTTTTTTTTTTATTTAGGGCATGAGTGAATGAGCTATATGATATGAAGGTAAAGAAACAGGAATTGAGTCCAAAATATTTTGCCCAATGGCACACAACAGCACATAATGAACAAATCCCTCTTGAGCAAGATGAGTTTTAGGTGATACTGCGTATCTAATGGTCACAGTACTGACCTCACAAGATCCATATGTTATGTATATATCCAGTGTAGAATAACCAACTACTGTCTGCCTAGTATACTGAAGGAATTCAACAGTTAACAATTACCACGTTTGGAGCTGGGTATGTAGTTCAGTGGTTGAGTGATTAATGAAAATGTACAAGGCTGTTCTGTCCTGCAGCAGGTGCCCTAGCCTCAGATGAGTCAGGGCACTGCTCTGCCCACCCCCAACCTCCTCCATCAACACCTGCTCACTTCTGCCTGACCCTACCAAGACAAGAGTGGACCTCCCCAGTACAGAAAAGTCCACTCTGAATCTGGACACAGCCCACCCTTGTCCACCCACCACCCTCTGTGGTCCCACTGCTGCCAGAGGCTGAGCCCTCCGCCAGCCAGTGGAGAGAGGGAGAGACCCCACTTGCACTCACTGGAAGAAGGGATGGGAAGAAGACAGAGTAAGAACACACTAAACAACAGAAAGACCAATTTGACACTACCAGAATCTAGGGACTCTACACCATTGAGATCTGAAACGCCCAACACAGAGCATGAAGAAGAGATGGAACTCAAAGATTATCTTATGAAGATGAAAGAGTCCTTTAAAGAGGAAACAAGAAAATCCATTAAAGAAATAGAAGAAAAAACAAGCAAAAAATTACATGAGATGGAGGAAAAGACAAACCAACGAATTCAAGAAGTAAACAAATCTCTTAAAGAATCCAAAGAAAGCCAAGAAAAAGCAACCAAACAAGTGAAGGAAGCACTCGAAACAGTTCAAGGCATGAAAGCTGAAGTAGAACAATAAAGAAAACATGGAATGAGGCAATGCTGAAAAGAGAAAGGCTGGATAAACGATAAGGAACTAAAGATGTGAGTATAACAAATAGAATTCAACAGATGGAAGAGAGAATCTCAGTTGTTGAAGACTCTCTAGAGGAAGTACAGTCATTGATCAAAGAAAATCTCAAGTCCAACAAATCCTTAACACAAAATATCCAGGAAATATGGGACACCATGAAAAGGCCAAACCTAAGAATAATAGGTATAGAAGAAGGTGAAGAAATACAGCTCAAATGTACAGAAAACTTATTCAACAAAATCATAGAAGACAACTTCCCCAACCTACAGAAGGATATGCCTATGAAAGTACAAGAAGCTTACAGAACACCAAACAGTGGACCACAAAAAGAAATCTCCTCGACACATAATAATCAAAACACCAAACCTTCAGAATAAAGAGAAAATATTAAAAGCAGCAAAGGAAAAATGCCAGGTAACATATAAAGGCAGACCTATCAGAATGACACCTGACTTCTCAATGGAAACTTTGAAAGCCAGAAGGTCCTGGATAGATATCCTACAAACACTAAGGGAGCATGGATGTCAACCCAGACTACTGGACCCAGCAAAACTTTCAATCACTATACACGGAGAAAACAAGATATTCCATGACAAAACCAGACTTAAACAATACATATCCACAAATCCAGCACTACAGAAAGATCTAGAAGGAAAACTCCAACCCAACAAAGATAACTACACTCACAAAAATATAGGCAATAGATAATCCAATTCTACCAAACACATAAAGAAACAGGAGGGTGAAATCCACACAGAACAACACCAACAACAACAAACAAAAATAAACATGAACAAACAATCAATGGACATTAATATCCCTCAATGTCAATGGTCTTAACCTGCCCATAAAAAAATACAGGCTAACAGAATGGATACGACAGAATCCATCCTTCTACTGTATATAAGAAACACACCTTAACTTCAAAGAAAGGCATTACCTCAGAGTAAAGGGTTGGGAAAATATTTTCCAATCAAATGGGCCCAAGAAACAAGCTGGTGTAGCAATCCTAATATCTAACAAATTAGACTTCAAACTAAAATCAATCAAAAGAGATGAAGAAGGACATTTCATACTCATCACAGGAAAAGTCCATCAATATGAAGTGTCAATCATGAACATGTATGCCCCAATTACGAAGGCACCCACATTTGTAAAGGAAACATTACTAAAACTCAAACCACACATAAAACCACACACACTTATACTAGGAGAGTTCAACAGCCCAATTTCACCACTAGACAGGACCAGAAGACAGAAACTTAACAAAGAAACAAACAATCTAACAGAACTTATGAACCAACTGGGTTTAACAGATATCTATAAAACATTCCATCCAAACACAAAAGAATATATCGTCTTCTCAGTGCCACATGGCATATTCTCTAAAATTGACCACATAGTTGGCAACAAAGCAAACCTCCACAGATACAAAAGAATTGAAATAACACCCTGTATCTTCTCAGATCACCATGCTTTAATGATAGAATTAAACAGCAATACAAATTGCAGAAAACCTACAAACTTGTGGAAATTAAATAAAACACAATTGCACCATTCCTGGGTTGAGGAAGAAGTAAAAAATGAAATTAAAGACTTCCTAGAATTTAATGAGAATGTAGACACAACATACCCAAACTTATGGGACACTCTGAAAGCAGTGCTAAGAGGAAAGTTCATAGCACTAAGTGCTCATATGAAGAAACTGGAGAATAGTCCCATGAGAGAATTGAGAGAACAACTGAAAGCTTTAGAGCAAAAAGAAGCAAACTCACCACGGAGGAGAAGACGCCAGGAAATAATCAACCTGAGAGCCGAAATCAACAAAGTAGAAACTAGGAAAACATTACAAAGAATCAATGAGACAACAAGTTGGTTGTTTGAGAAGATCAACAAGATAGACAAACCTGTATCCAAACTAACCAAAAGGCAGAGAGAGAGCATGCTAATTAACAAAATCAGAAATGAAAAGGGGGATTTAACAATGCACACTGAGGAAATCCAGAGAATTATCAGGTCATACTTTGAAAACCTGTACTCCACAAAATTCAAAAATCTGAAGGAAATGGACAGTTTCCTGGATAGGTATCACTACTAAAATTAAACCAAGAACAGATAAGCAGTTTAAATTAACCTATAACCCCTAATGAAACAGAAGCAGTCATCAAAAGCCTTCCAACTAAAAAAAGCCAAGGGCCAGATGGCTTCACTGCAGAATTCTACCAGAAATTCAAACAAGAGCTAATACCAGTACTGCACAAGTTATTCCACACAACAGAAGCAGAAAGGATATTGCCAAACTCTTTGCATAAAGCAACAATCACTTTGATACCCAAGCCACCCAAAATACAACTAAAAAAGAGAACTACAGACCAATATCCCACATGAATATCAATGCAAAAATACTCAACAAGATATTGGCGAATCAAATCCAAGAACACATCAGAAAAATCATCCACTCTCATCAAGTAGACTTCATCCCAGGGATGCAAGGATAGTTCAACATATGAAAATCCATCAATGTAATCCACCATATAAACAAACTGAAAAAGAAAAACTAGATGATCATCTCACTAGATTCTGAAAAAGCCTTTGACAAAATCTAACACCCCTTCATTATAAAGATCTTAGAGAGAACAGAAATAACAGGAACATATCCAAACATGACAAAAGCAATATACACCAAACCAACAGCCAACATCAAACTAAATGGAGAGAAACTCAAAGTGATTCTTCTAAAATCAGCAACAATACAAGGCTGTCCACTCTCTCCATATCTCAATACTGTACTTGAAGTTCTAGCTAGAGCAATAAGACAACAAAAGGAGATCAAATTATACATATTGGAAAGGAAGAAGTCAAACTCTTACAACTTACAGATGATATGATAGTCTATATAAATGACCTGAAAAACTCTACGAGGGAACTCCTACAGCTGATAAACACCTTCAGCAAAGTAGAAGGATAAAAAATTAACTCAAAAAAATCAGTAGCCCTGCTTTAAACAGATGATAAATGCAATGAGATAGAAATAAGAGAAACATCACCCTTCACAATATCCACAAACAACAAAAAATATCTTGGGGTAATGCTAACCAAAAAAGTGAAAGACCTGTACAGTAAGAACTTTGAGTCTTGAAAGAAAGAAATTAAAGAAGATACCAGAAAATAGAAAGATCTCCCATGCTTTTGGATAGGTAGAATCAACATAGTAAAAATGGCAATTTTGCCAAAAGTAATCTACAGAGTCAATGCAATCCCCATCAAAATCCCAACACAGTTCTTCACAGAAAGAAATACTTGAAAGAAAATACTCAACTTTATATGGAAAAACAAAAAACCCAGGATAGCCAAAAGAACACTGTACAATAAAGGATCTTCTGGTGGCATCACCATCCCTGACTTCAAGCTCTATTATAGAGCCATAGTTCTGAAAACAGCTTGGTATTGGCACAAAAATAGACAGATAGACCAATGGAATAGAATTGAAAAACCTGACATTAACCTACATACATATGAACACCTTACTTTTGACAAAGTTGCTAAATCTATACAATGGAAGAAAGATAGCATCTTCAACAAATGGTGCTGGCACAACTGGATTCGGGAATGCAAAAGATTTCGGTAGATCCATATGTGTCACCATGCACAAAACTTAAGTGCAAATGGATCAAAGATCTCACCATAAGTCCAGCCACACTGAATCTTCTAGCAAAGAAAGTGGGAGATACCCTTGAACAAATTGGCACAGGAGACTGCTTCCCGAATATTATACCAGTAGCATAGACATTGAGATCTTCAATTAATGAATGGGATCTTCTGAAACTGAGAAGATTCTGGAAAGCAAAGGACACAGTCAGTAAGACAAAATGACCGTCCACAGAATGGGAAAAGATCTTCTCCAACCCCACTTCTGACAGAGGGATGATTTCCTAAATATACAATGAAATCAAGAAGCTAGCCACTAAAACACCAAACAATGAAATTAAAAAGTGGGGTGCAGAACTAAATAGAGAATTCTCAACAGAGGACCCGAAATGGCTGAAAGACTCTTAAGAATGAGTACAAAATCCTTGGCCATCAGAGAAATGCAACTCAGAACAACTTTGAGATACCACCTCACACCTGTCAGAATGGCTAAAATCAAAAACACCAATGACAATCTATGCTGGAGAGGATGTGGAGAAAAAGGAACACTCCTACATTGCTGGTAACAGTGCAAACTTGTAAGACCACTCTGGAAATCAGTATGGCAGTTGCTCAGAAAAATGGGAATCAGTCTACCTCAAGTTCCAGCAATTCATCTCTTGGGTATATACCCAAATAGTGCATGTTCATACAACAAGGACATATGTTCAACCATGTTCATAGCAGCATTGTTTGTAATAGCCAGAACCTGGAAGCAACCTAGATGCCCCTCAACTGAAGAATGGATAGAAAAAATGTGGTACATTTATACAATGGAGTACTACTTAGCAGAAAAAAGCAATGGAATCTTGAAATTCTCAGGCAAACTGATAGAACTAGAAGAAACCATCCTGAGTGAGGTAACCCAGGCACAAAAAGACAAACATGGTATGTACTCACTCATATATGAATTTTAGACATAGAGCAAAGGATTACCAGCCTACAATCTTCTTCACCAAAGAAATTAGGAAACATGAAGGACTCTAGGGGATAAATGCATGGACCCCAGGAATTGGAAGGGGCAGAAAATCCTGAGATAATTGGGAGCATCACGGTAGGGGAGAGGAAGCTGCCAGAATGAGAGCAGGGGAAGAGGAGAAGAGAGGAGGAAATGGAGGGGCAGAAATATTGAGTTGGGGGAAGAATAGAGGAGAGAGAGCAGGATGAGAGATACCATATTACAGGGAGCCATTTTAGGTCCAAGGAGAGATCTGGTACTAGGGAGATTTCAAGGGACCTACAAGGATGATAATAACTGACAATCCAGGCAATGGTGGTGAGGATAACCTAAACGCCCTTCCCCTAAAATGAGATTGATGACTGCTTTTTATGCCATCCTAGAGTCCTCATCCAGTGTCTGATGGAATCAGAGGCATACATCCACAGATATACACTGAACTGAACTCTGGAACTTAGTTGCAGAGAGGGAGAAATGAAGATTGAAGGGATCGTTATCAGGCTGGTGAAACCTACAGAAACAGCTGGCCTTAAAAAGGGGGAGCACATCGACCCCAGATGCTGTCTAGGAGGCCAGTACAGTACTCATCCAGACCCCTGAACATGGATGTTAATGAGGAGGCTTCTGCACTCTAGGGGGCCCCCGGTAGTCTATTAGTATCTTTCCCTTGTGTAAGAAGGGACTTTGATAGAGGAGAGAGAGCAGGATGAGAGATACCATATCAGAGGGAGCCACCATAGGTCCGAGAAGAGATCTGGAACCAGGGAGATCTCCAGAGACCTACAAGGATGACACGATCTGACAATCCAGGTAATGGTGGAGAGGATAACCTAAAAGCCCTTCCCCTAAAATGAGATTGATGACTTCTCTTTATGCCATCCTAGAGCCCTCATCTAGTGGCTGATGGAAGCAGAGACAGACATCCACAAATATACAATGAGCTGAAATCGGGAATTTAGTTGAAGACAGGGAGGAATGAAGAGCAAAGGGGTCTGTACCAGGTTGGAGAAACCCACAGGAACAGTTGGCCTGAACAAGGGAGAGCACACCAACCCCAGATGCTGTCTGGGAGGCCAGTACAAGACTGATCCAGACCCCTGAACATGGATAAGGAGGCCTCTGCACTCCAGGGAGCCTCTGGTGGTGGATTAGTATTTTTCCCTGGTGTAAGAAGGGACTTTGAGACCCATCCCACGTGAAGGGTTACACTCTGGCCCTGGTCACATGGGGAAGGGCCCAGGACCAGCACAGGAAGATTTGGTGGAATTTGCAGAGCCCCCCTTGAGGGCCCTACCCTGCCTAGGGAGTGGTGGGTGGATGGGGTGGGGGTAGGCTGGGGGTGGGGGAGGAGGGATGGGGGTGAGGGGAGGGAGAGGGAGAAGGGACTTACATATGAAACAAGCTTGTTCCCTAACTAGAACTAATAAATAAATTTAAAAAAAAAAAGAAGGGACTTTGAGAGCCCTTCCCTTTGTGCACTCTTGCCCTGGACACATGGGGGGAAGGGCCTAGACCCAGTCCAGGATGATGTGGTGGACTTTGGAGAGCCCCTGTGGAAGGCCCTACCCTGCCTGGGGAGTGGAGGGTGAATGGGGTGGGGGGTAGGTCGTTGTGGGGTAGGAGGGGTGAGGGTGAGGAGAGGGATAGGGAGAAGGGATTGACATGTTAAACAAGCTTGTTCTTAATTTGAAATAATAAAAATATGAAAATAAAAACAAAACGAAAATGTACAAGGCCTTAAGTTCAAAATTCAATCAATAATGTTGCTATAAATATATATTAAATGTTCCCTGAAGGGGACTCCCACAAAGTGGGGGCTCCCCTCCAGACCCTAGAATAGGTACAACAATGCCCACATACCTGTTTCATTTCAATGCCAGTGGGGCTTCCACTGGAGCCTTAAAGTTACCTTTAAAAATTTATTAATTTTTACTGATCTTTGTTGTTTACATATCATGCATCCTGATCCTAGCCATCTCCACCGATCTGTTCTTTATCCTTGCAACACCATCTCCCCAAAGCAGAACAACCTTTAAAAGAAAACCCCAAAACAGAAAAGGAAGGAAGGAAGGAAGGAAGGAAGGAAGGAAGGAAGGAAGGAAGGAAGGAAGGAAGGAAGGAAGGAAGGAAGGAAGATGGGCAGGAGAGAAAGACACACACACACACAGAGAGAGAGAGAGAGAGAGAGAGAGAGAGAGAGAGAGAGAGAGAGAGAGAGAGGCAAACTCCACCCAACACCACGTAGCTTTGGCAGGCAGGACTCAGTCAAAGTTACTTTAAATCAATGTCAAAACCCAAACATCTCCAAGGTTTCATGCTTTAGTAAATGTCTTTTCTGTTTTCCAGCCATCTGAGAGAGGGCTCACTTCCTCCCTCATTTTTGCCCCCAGTTAACAACAACAACAACAACAAAAAAAACCTGGTCTTTTTTCTACCAACCTTTTTTATTTCTGCCTTACATCTCCACCCCCCTCCATTGGGCCACAGGAAACATCACTGGGTATAGCATGCCTCTCTATACTCGAAATCTTTTTAATATTAGCCACTGCTGTTTGTGTTTAAAACTATGCGGGGAATCAATTTGAGGGCAAAGTAAACAAGAACACAGTCTTGGGTGTTTTATCACTTTTTAACTCTGCAAAGGTATTGAACAACACTGCAGAACTGGAGATAAATAACAGAACACATACCATACAACTACAGTGTGGAAACATTATCTCTGAAGGTGGTCATTACTGTTCCATTCAGTATCAGGGGTATTATAAACTCAGCTGAACATAATTCACTGTTTACTTAATAAGCAAACACTGTCTTAAAGGAAATAAATAAAAAGAAGACATAGTTTCCCAACTCTATAACTCAACATTTGTTGAAGGAAAAAAGAAACGATGTATTTAATAGAAAACATGCTGTGATTGATACAAAAGTATAAATCTAACATTGTATATTCTAGCAGGAAGTGACCCTAGACAGAGATTGCAATGTCTTGCCAACTGCAATAAAGCAACTAATTTGGGCATGGCAAGGTGGCTCAGCTCAGAGGTTACAGCCACTTGCCACTGAGCCTGACAACCTGAGCTGGATCCTGGGATCCACGTGGTAGAGTGAGACAATCAATTCTTCAGGCTGTCATCTTCACACACACACACACACACACACACACACACACACACACACACACACACACACACACAGTGCCATCTAAACATACACAACATAAATATAATAAATTTGTATGAATTTATATAAATTAATTTTCATGACTTTGAGTAGGGAAGGAACCACCTGATGAATGGGTACAGAAGGAATCAATTGTCTGTCTGGGAAACAATATAAAATGGACCTTGTACTTCAAGCCAGACAATAATCAGAGCCAGATGATTAAAGAGATCATTAGAAATAGAATAATGTGAAAACATCAGAAGAAAATGGGAAAGAGCACCTGTATAACCCCAGGTACTCTTCATACAGTAAAAGCACCACTATATATTAAAAAGTGGTAAATTCACCAGTATTAAAACTCAGAGTGTCTTTTCATCAACAGACACCAAAATTAAAAGGCATAAGCAGTTAATGGCCACACATTATTAGCAGAGGCACAGCAACTAACAACCCCCCAAAAACTCAAAGCAAAGAAAAATAAAAGATGGACTTCTTAGTTATTTCATAAAATAAAAATGAGAGTGTCTAATAACATATGCCAAATGCTTGACTCCATTGGCATCTTTGATGCAACGTAATTACATCATTTAGCCCTTTCTTAGCCTCCCTCCAAGCCCTCCTTGCTCTCTTTCAAACTCAAGGCCTGTTTTTTTTTTCATTAATTGTTGTTACATACATATATGCTTACATATATTCCTAAATACATAAATACAACCTGTTCAGTCTACATAATGTCACTTGTATGAATACTATTTGGCATTACAATCCCTATTGGTGTGCTCTTCCCTGGAGAAGACTTCTTCCTATCCAGGTTTTCTTAGTCTCCCTTATTTTGTTTTGTTTTGTTGTTGGTTTGTTGGGGTTTTGTTTGTTTGTTTGCAGAGTGTTGAGGCCTCCTGAGCTTTCCCTCATCCAAAATAGCATGTTAGTGAAATGTTATGGATATAAATTACAACATTACCAGGAGACACAATCTTACAGCAAACTTTCCAATCCTCTGGGTTCTAGAATCTCTCAGTCCCCTCTTCCACAATGATTCCTCAGCCTTAGATGAAGAGTTATTTTGTAGATTTATTCATTGAGACTGAGTTTCACAACTCTGAATTTCAGTTGGTTGTGGTTTTCTGTAATGACCTCTCCATGTTGTAGAGAGAAGTTTCCTTGATGAGGGGTAAGAACTAGAATTGCTATGGGTAAAGGCAAATATTTAGAAATCAGTTAGAGATCATGCTGGTTTAGCAAGGTAATATTTGTAGTACTAGTTCTGAGTGGTTGCATAGGTTTCTAGTACCAGATATAGTATCCCTCTTGTTGAGCCGACTTTAAGTCCAATAAGAGAGCTGTTGATTATTGCCAAGGTATGTGTGCCACCATTGTACCATTAGGGTTGTCGTGCCATGCTGGTCATTAATGTGAATCATAGGTGTCATAGCTGAGTAGAACTGTTGAAGTCTTTCTTCCTTTGGAAGCATGCATGGATGCTTCTAGTACCATGAAAGCTAATATTCGTGGAGGAGGCAATCAAATTAGTTCCAGTTCAGATGCCCCTGAGCCCAGTGTCTGAAAAGTGCATGATGTCTTTAGCAATGGGGATTTAACTTGCACATCCTGGGGAGCAACTTGGTGCAACAATAGTCTATAATATTTTGGGAGTTGCTTGGACAGCACTGATCAACAATTCAAAATAGGGATTCTCATAATTGGTGTCAGGGTTTTAGTTAGATAGTCAGTGGCTCTTGGACAGAACACTAAGAGCTCAGATGGGAACTTTCCATTTAAGCAGGTATTTTTAGGTGGGTATTTAATAGTATAAATCCTTAAGTTGTGTTCAGGCATACTTACTATTCTGACCCTATCCCCCTCTTCTGTACCCCTTCTCCCCTCCCTAACTGATCCCCTAACTTCCCCACACCCCCATCAAATCAATTGTACCCTGCTATTCCCTTCTGTGTTGCTCCTCCAACCCCAAACCACTCAGGCAACTCTCTTTTTACTTGTTACTCACTCTGCATTTGCACTCATATTGAAAGATTTGGAGTTAGGAGTCCCAGAGGAGAAAGCTCATGTGATGATGCTTCCATCTATTTCCATGCACATGCCATGATTCTATGGGTCTCTACAGCTGAATAGCATTCTAGGTTGTTTCCATTCATGGCTGTTATGACTAGAATGTCAAGTAACATAACTGAGAAAGCGTCTAGGAAATAGGGGTATCTTTGGACATATATGAAGGACATACACCTGAGTCATATGGGAATTCTCCACACTGATTTCTAAAGGGGCTGAAGCAGTTTGCAGTTGCACCAACAGTGAATTAGGGTTCCCTTTTCCTTACATCTATCATTACTTATTGGTTGTTTTGTTGACATTTGCCATTCAGATTAAGATAAAATAAAATCTTGATTTGCATTTCCTAATTTCTAGAGATAGTGAACATTTTTGAGATATTTCATAGCCATTTTTGAGGACTTACTGTTCAGGATCATTTTTTAAATCGGTCATCTTTTTCTTTCCTTTTTTTTTTTTTTGAGTTCATTGTATACTCTATGCTAATCCCACCTGGAAAAGATTCTGTCTCATTTTGTGGGCCTCCTCATCAAGAATTATTATTTCTTTAGCTGTGCAGAAGTATTGTACCTTTATGGGATCCCATTTGTTAATTGTTGACCTTAATTCTTGGGCAAATGGGACCCAGGCTGGATATGGGGATTTAAAGAGGGTTTATAGAGGGAGGATGGGATTCTCACAGGCAAACTCACAAGGCTAGACCATGAAGAAGGATCTTAATTTTGATAAAGAAAACAATCTTAACACAAGCATCAGCCAAAGAACTGGGCTCTGAAGAAACAAGCCCTGGGGCACATGAGGTGTGTGACCACTTGCATAAGCATTGGAATAATCTTTTTGTATACTTTGAAAAGATGTGTCTCACCCACTTAACACACACTCTGATTGTTTTAATAAAGAGTTGGAATGGCGAATAGCTTGGCAGGAAAGGATAGGAGAGACATCCAGGCAGAAATAAGAACCTGGGAAATGACCTGAGACCAGAGGTTCACTAGCCAGATGCAAAGGAAGTGCGATGTACGGTACTGAGGAGAGGTAAAGAGCCACCTGACAGAAAGTAAATTCAAATAAACATGTTTTATGAGCTAGTTGAGAACAAGCCTACTCTAAGGCCAATCTTTTATAATTAATAAAAAGTCTCTGTGTCATTATTCATGAGCCGGTCAAAGAAAGATCAGCCATACATAAGGAAATACAAATGTGGAGCCAGGAAAATACAGGAGAAATTATGGAAGAAAGCACCCATAGGAGCCTGATTTCTCCTGCTGACAGGGATGCCCCCAGTGGTCTGTTATTCCAATATCAGTCTTCCCTCTTATCTATTAGTGGGCAGGGGAGGAGGGACAGGAAGACCCTGTTTCCCAGGTGCAGCAAGCCCCACTGTGACTCATTTGTGCCATAACAGAGAAATCTCATTGTCTGGACATGACAATCTCAGTCTCCAGGGTCTACTTCCCGAAGAAGAAGGAAACCAGCTCAAGGCAGTGTGAGTGATTCCTCATGTATAAATTCAATTCACGTTGGTCCTGAGCCAATCTACCATACACACTCTCCATGACACTCTCCCGGCAGCTTGCCTGCTCTCCCGGTTAAGCAACCAGTGCTTTGCATAGGAACAGGAGGCAGGCTGCCGCTCAGAAACCCTTTTAGATAAGGAGACCTGCCAACAGCAACATATCACATTCTACCTATTAACCAACTGTCAGGTTTTATTACGCACAGGCTTATCTGTGTTCAGAGAGATGCTTGAAATGGTCTGGGAAACAGATGAAGGGGAGAAAGTCCTTCTTAATTATGACTGGCTTACTCAAGTTTCATGGATTTTCTGTCTTGATTTCCAGGTGCCCTGTTTCTAACAGGTGCTTCCATGGTTATGTAACCTTCCCTAGGGAGATCTGAACAGACATCTATTCCCCACAGATACAGTACTGATGACAAACCAAATGAACAATTCCATTGAAGTCTAGCATAGTGAGTTGGTGGATTTGTTGGGGTTACTGACATAGCTGTGGATTGTAAGGGTCCAAGAATTGCTGAAGAAAACCCCAAACTCAAATAGTATGCAAGAACAAAGAGGTATGAAGAAACAACCAATATGCAGGGTCAACTACTTGCACAAAATGGCAACCACAGGAGGAGCACTGGCCCCTCTTAAGTATAGCTAGGGGAATTTCAGGACAGTTAGGTCATCTTAAACATGATTGGTTAAACAAGCATCAGTTTCATTAGTACATTTCTGATTGGCTGGAGTTTCAGTTTTTTCATCTTTGGACATGGCTGAGCAAGCTGGGCCTTTTTCAGGGGGATCACAAGAGCTGTCTTTTTTTGGTCATCATCTTGAAATACTTTGGGGACTGGCTTAGATCTTGTACATTCTTCCTCCCTTATCCATGCTGTCAGGGGTGTTGTTGACTAATGGTCCTTTGTTAAGACAGGAACTTGTTTATTCTTGAGGAACTACAACCTAAATTCAGTTATACATGGGAGATAGGCAGAGTTCAGAGCCTTCAGGATGACTCAAAGGCAGCTATATCAAAAGCATGGCCCTATGTGCTGGCTAGAAACTTGCAGCCTTGGCACGGGCTAGAGAAATCTAAAAGGGAGCATTACTTAGGGAATTTCCTCCATCAGAATGGCCTGTAGACAGTTTGTGGGTAATTTAATCAGTTTGATTAATGATTGATGTGGGAGGACCCAGCCCATTTTGTAGATCCCTGGTATGTGGTCCTGGGTTGTATAAGAAAGCATCCTGTTTAGCCATGAAGAACAAGTCAGGAAGCAACATTCTTCCGTGGCCTTTGCATTGGTCCTCACCTCTGAGTTCCTGTCTGAGGTTTTTGCCCAGACTTCTCTGTAATGATAAATCTTTCTGCCAAGCTGCCCGTGCCCTGCCGCCATGTGGATGCCCAAAATAACACAGAGAGACTTATACTGGGTACAATGCTGCTGGCCAATGACTAGGATTTCTTGCTAGCTCAGTCTTAATTATCAATCATAACTACTAATCTATATATTTTATATGAACTTATCAGATGCCAGCAGCAGGCATCTTCTCTTGCCGGGATCACATGGCGGCTCCACAGAGAAGAGAGGAGGAGGAAGAGAGTGATTTCCTGTTTGTCCCTGCTTATATTCAGAGTCTGTTTGATATGTCACTTCCTGCCTGGATGACAAGACTTCTCTTTACTACATTTCCCAGAATCCTCTTCGACCCCTAGTCCTGCCTAATTTGTTTCCCTATTGGCCAACAGCACTTTATTTATCAACCAATAAGACAAACATATACACAGAAAGACCTCCCCCATCAATTCTCTTCATGAATAACTTTGACAGGGAAGTATGAACCAAATTAAGCCTAAGCTCTCCAGGTTGGTTTTGGTACTGATTTATCACAACAATGAAACCAAATCCAGTAAGGGTGTTGAGTTCCAACAGCTGCATCCGTGGAGCAACCTGAGGAATTTGACTGTAACTCAACAGGTCAGAGAATCTCCTATCAGGATGGGCCTTACTACTTATAAAACCTTGGAAGGAGCCTTTTGGGTTTTGCAAATTTCAGGAATTTGTGAGTCATTTTGTTTCCTGAACCATGTAAGTATTGTTTACTTCCTGAGCCTTGTATGTTTTGTTTAACTTTGCAAATCAGAAGGAGCCTCTCTGCAAGATGGCTATCAATTCAGAGAAAAATTGCTATCCAACAACCTTTCACTCCTTGAAAGTTACACTAATAAATTTCTCTAGTCTAGCTCCCCTAAAACCTGGATGATTTAACTCATCCAGTGGTGGTTTAGCTTCTCACAGAACAGACAGCAGGCACTTGTGTGTTGCAAAATCTCAAGCCTCACATAGGCCCCATGCTTTCAGTTCTCAGTATTCCTGGGCCATCTGTCACTCAGAAATCCAAAGTGCACCACCCCTCAGGTCACTGCTGATTCAATACAAGATTTGTTGTGCCCTGTAACTTCTCTGTCATGTTGCAGCTCCCATCCCTTCTGTCTAAAAGGATACTAGAATGCTAGAGTATTGGTACCTGACATGTCAGTGTGAGCTTCCCAAGGATAATGTCACCTGAAGAAAGTGAGAGAGTCAGCATGGAACTTCTCCTTTTACCACATGCTCCTCCTCACATCCTACAAATCTAAAAGTTGAAATGGTACTTATAGTTTAAATGGAAAACAAGAGACCCAAATCGCACACTAATGACTTCCTACTGATCTAGGCAATTTAATATTACCTTCAGCTGGGCTAAGTCATAGACAGGCTTCTTCCTAAGTCTAAGACCTTTGTTTTCTTGAAAGTCTTTTAAATGTTGTAATTCTGTTACTCTTTGAGATGTAAACCCGCTTTCAACTCACTGTCAGTTTTTCAAGTCTGGACTATCTTTCTCAAACACTTGGGAGCATGGCCAATTGCAGCTCTCCACCTCCCAGTGTGTGGGAGGGAGACAACTGACTTCAGAGGTCATGTAACATAAATTGCAATTTATCTAACACCAAGGATATTGACCAATGACAATGAAACAAAGTTGTAAACTGGGTATAATTCCAATGTTCTATCATTCTGAGTACTTTAAAATCAGGAACTAGGTTGGAACAAATCACAGTAAACAGACCCTGGAAAAGATGAAAAGGATGGAGAGACTCTGGAGGGAGGATGACAATGTCCAGTTGATATTCATGACACAAGACAAAAGGAAGTTGGCTCAAGGGAAGTACAAGATGAGAAATGCCACCACAATCTATTCTTGGAGTGAGTGTATTTGGAACTAGAGAATAAGAAGAGCAGGGACAAGTTAGGAGAAAGCTATCTATAAAGCAATGACATTTATGCTGACACCCTAGGATATTTAGAGTGTGCTGCTGATGTGAAGAAAGAGCAGTTCAAGATCTGGAGGCACTTGGCACACATCAGTCAATAGTAGTCAGCATTGGGGAGGGAAAAAATTATACAGTGTCTCAAGGTCAAAATGTGGATTCTGAGAAAACATGTCAAACAGGATACTAAGCAATAAGAGAGGTCATGAAGGTGCCACTCTGAGGGTCATGTGGCCATCCACGTGAAAGTCTTGAGTGATACAGACCCAAAGAGTGACTGTGGAAATGAACCAAAGACAAACAGACAGACAAATAGAAAACATAAATGGTTTCACCTGGAAAAAAGCCACTTGCCTAAAGTTTAGGGGTGGAGGGTGCAATAAAGGAAACCAAGTGCTCTTTTATCCACACCCACACCTGAACTCTCCTTGCTTTGGTACCTCAGAAGCTGGGAGATAACTGAACTCACTGCCTATGATGATGAAATTACTGACATGGTGTGTGCATAGCCCAACATACAGATTCATTTCCCCACTTGAGAAAGAGAATCCTCAAACAACATTGGAACCTCCACTGACCTTCCCCATTGAAGTCCTTGATGGGTGGCAACAAGTGAACAAAAATGATTTGGCGTCTGAAGGACATTCATAAGAATAGAGATCTGAATGTAAGTAAAGTTTAGGGGAAAGCTTGCATTTATTTTAGACATGTAAACAACATATGAATAGTAATGTTTTAAAAGCCCATCTTGAACTAGTACTAGTTTAGGATAGACAAACCCTAGCACTGCATAGGACAGGCATGAGGGAACAGACCTAAAAACCAAGTGCTAGGAAGATGAATTAAGAAAGGTCTGGAATTTAAGGTCACCAATGACTACATAGGGAACATAAGGCCAGCCTGTCTCAAAATACCTAAGCAATCAAACACTGTGTCTTAGGAGTTCTAATAAGGTTTTAATAAGCAAAAGAAAAAGTACTAAACTGCAAGACTTCTTTTTATTTGTATTTTATCAAGCAATTCTTTCTTATTTTTCTATAAGTAATAATAAGGTTTAAGGGAACTTGAGTATTCGAGTCAGGAAATAAGAGAGCCCTGGTGTTCTCAAATAAATGAATACAAAATTGTGTAAATTTCAGAGATTCACAAAGGGCAGAAGTAGGGGCGGCCTTAGGACTATGAAGAAGATAATAAGATTTTTCAGCTTATGTTATGTCATTAACATTGCTTGAACAGATAAAATGGACAGAAAATAGAAGTATACTGTAGTTCCATTTTCCTCATACGACATATGCAAAACTCTAAATAAAGTACTTGTAAACCTAAAGTTAGTCTAAAATTAAAAAATATTCTTTCCCCTGGGGATAGCCTCTCATGGTACCAGAAGGAGCTATGCAAGCTTCCAGTAGAGACAACCAGGAGTCCTACCAATATGTAATGCCTATGAACAACAATAATGACCAGTATGGCAAGATATCCACAAAGGTGCAATAGTGGCAGTTATATCCTGGTAACCAACAGCCACCAAGTTGGACTTAAGTTCTACTCCAAAGGAGGGACTCATGCTAGCCCCACTCCCAGTGACTGGGAAGGCAATTACCCTACAAAAGAACATACTACTACCATTTTCCTAAACCAGTATAATTTCCAATTACACTCTTAGTTTGGGTTTCTTCTGCTGTGAAGAGACACCATGACCATGGCCACTCTGATAAAGAAAAACATTTAATTGAGGTGGAGGCTTACAGCTTAGAGGTTCAGTCTATTATCATCATGGCAGGGAGCATGACAGCATGCAGGCTAACAAAGTGCTAGCTACATCTTGATCAGAATATAACAGGAAGTTGAATGACTGTCATGCTAAGTGAAGCTTGAGCCAAAGAGACCTCAAAGTCCACCCCCCACCCCAATGACACACTTCTCCTAACAAGATCACACCTCTGAATAGTAACAATCCTTTTGGGGGTCATTTTCTTTCAAACCACCACACACTCAAACACCTATCCTTTTATCTAAAATAAGCATAACTCTCTTGTCTCAACAAAGAAGTCTCTTTTTCACCTGACAGGAATCATTACATAAATTCACAACTTGTCAAAATGCAGAGAACAACTTATTGTGACACTCAACCCCAACTGACACATCAACAACATGATCCCTACACCCAAGGCTCAAGGAATATATCACAAGAGGGAGTGAAAAATTTTTAAGCACCAGAGGTCTAGCATGTCTGCTGTGGGACAATGTCTTCTATATATGACAGGGAAGCTGCCCTGTCCCCGGATGAGTGCTTAGCAATACAGTTGCCTAAAGGAGACCTGAAAATGACAACACCAACTACCAAAGTAGATGGGAGAAATCTCATATGCTCTACTCCCTCCCCAGATGAAAAGCTATGGGTAATTAATGTCTTCTGAGAGAATCAGTCTTCTCCAGGGATGAGTCCCTGATAGGTTATCCATTCCCAATTGGCCATCCATAAACACATATGAACAACTCTGGACAAACTCACCCTACAATGTGAATGACACCATCTCACAAGACCAAAACCAGATAAATATGGGCTAGAGACATGGCCCAGCCATTAAAGGCTAGGCTCACAATCAAAACTAAAAAAACAAATAGCTTTGTGATGGTCTAGACAAAGTAAAAACAGCTGAAATGGAACAAGAACTACCAATACAACATAGAGAAAGGCAAAATGCTTATTGTCCACAGAGGCAATTGTGTGTGAATTAATAAGAAAGAAAGGGAGGCAAAGGGAGAGACAGATGGTAAATGGTGACCATTTACAACATGTGAAATACACTGCGCTAACTCTTCCATATATATCATTCCATCCTTCTAAAATTTCTATAGCATATATTGAAAATAAATTCTAAAACATGAAAAGTTTAGTTATGCAACTACAGCCAAGAAAAATAGTCAAAACTCCTGCCATATGTCAGTAAACAGCACCCTGGGGATATAATTATAAAGAATTAATTTCCAAAGCAACTTAAAAAATAAAGCGCCATTTTAAAGGTACTTTACATTGAGCATTTTTATAAAACAAGAAATGTTACTGAGAAGTTAAGAGTTTATTTGATTTAAACAAGTAAACTGTGGTAGTTAATAGAAAGACAGTCTACAGAAAGGATAAAAATTCCTCCCCAAATTATTTACACACTCGTTTTGATACCATTTAAAAATCTCCATATCATTTGTGAAGTCGTCATAGATTTGATGTGGGAAGGCACACAGGTTAAGAACAACAAAACATAAATTGCAAACTAGAATGAAGGAATGCTTCTTACCTTTGCCAACTATTTTTACTAGCACAATAATTAAACACAAAGTCACTAATAGGTATATGCTATCAGATCAGTAGCTCAGAAGAAGAATTATTGTAAATTTATTCCCATCTCCTTTTTTATTAGCAAATAGATAGTGCACAGCTAAGAGATCCATGCTGTAAAGTTTGTAATTACACATCAGAAAATAACAGAAATGGTGCCCGAGTCTCTTAACACAGTGTGAGGACAGTAGGCTAAAAAAAAATTAGAAAGATAATATTTCATGTTTAAACTTAATGCATGCCACAAAGGAAAAGAATGTGAGAGAGAAAGCACCAGCTGGTAGGTGTGTAGTTCTCCATCAGTTAAAGAATTTAAAGATGAGAAAAAAGCCCCAAGTGTTTATCAGTAAGCCTTACAGATAGATCTCTGTGGTAAAGAAAAGACCCCCAGGTCTGGGCAGACCCATGACACTGAGGGATTTGTATTTGGATTTTGGATTTCCTGACTGGTGTAATTCCCAAGCCTCCCTGTTTCTAGTGGTCTAAAGGTATCTATGTTTTCCTCCTATAAATATCATTGGGATTTCTGTCTCTAATTGTTCACTGGCTGGGGTAAGTGCAGGTGCCCTACCTTCCTCTGTTTTTTGTGTTATGGCAGGTACAGAGAGACACCCTCAAGGCAGGGGAAATGGGCTGCAGTTCAGAATAAAAAGAAACATATAGCTGTAAATTTAACAAAAACAGAAATTTGGAGTTAGAGCCCATTGATAAATGCAGAATATCTTTAAAAAATAGATAATTTCATTCCCCTTTCTCCTGCCCTAGAGCCCATGACTGATGAAAGAACATATTCTAGCCTGAGTGTTCAGAAGACTGTCCTTGAAGCCAAGAGACAAAGGGAAGGACAGCAGAGTCTGTTGCAGGATGAGTGTACAGAGGACTTTGATAGGAACAACACGATCACAGCGTTGATAAGGCACAGTGTGATGATGAACATGTCCTGTAAAAGTTAACACAAACTCAGTGGCTGCAAACAGCACAAACGTATTCCCTTGCCTTTTGATAATAAGTCTATAAGTCTCATTCATGAGACTAAAAGCAAGGTGCCTGCGGGCCTGATTCATTTCTGGAAGTTTTGGGAGAGAGCCCAGGTGTTACCTGACCCAGCTCCTGGAGGCCACCTGCATTCCTGGTGAGTGCTTCCTCCCTCTGAATTCAAGGACTGTCAGGGCAGCTGCCTCTCCCACTGCTCAGCCTCCTGTTCCACTCCTGAGGCCCCTGGTGGTCTGGTGATTGTGCTGGAGGCACAGTGCCCCATTAATTTTGCCTACTCCAATATCACACTTAATCTGGTGCATCACCCTATTTCCTTTCCGCCCTGTAAAATGTTTCTGGATTCCAGGAATTAGGCTTATGGACATCTTTAGGTGAGCCATTTTTTGCTTTGACCATATTCAATACCACTGGATCCATTCAGTTGAAATTTAAAATTTCCCATTTGCTCATCCTTTATCAGGAATATCGAGTTGTTTCCTTATGTTTTTGTTCTAAGGGTAGCATTAATGCTTACATGACTTCTACACTGTAGAACAAAGAGAATTCCAAGCTATGACAGAACTCAGTTTGCAAGGAAGAGAAAAGGTTGAGGTAAATTACAATTGTCAGCTGCATGCCCCACTTGCAGCTTCTCCTCAGAGTACTGTCTTCCACTCTCAACACTTTCCCTTTGACATTCTCTTCTCTGCATCCCCACAATGGGCGCTTGAGGGAGAGTTACTTCAGTTTAGCCTGTTAGTGGTTGTTTCTTACATGAATACCCCTACACGTTTGTCTATTTACAACCTACTTTCTTTTTCTTAAGTAGCTTCAATCCAGATTTCTAATTTCTAAATGAAAACGAATTTGTCTGGCAGGAAGAATTCTGTGCCCCACCAATGTCTCCCACAACTGGCAGCAGCTAGCACATGGAAATCAGCCAAGGAACCAGAGGCAAAAACTCAACTGCTTGGATGCTACTAACTGGCCCCTCTGGACAAATGCATGGAACCCCAGAAGAGCCACTTCCAGACAAAACCTCCATGTCTTCCAACAACAGCACAGAGAGCAGTAAGACAAGTGGAAAGACTCAAAGAGCTGACTACAGAACTGGTTTATGAAACTAAATGAAGACCTCCCACAATTTTGGGGGGTTTTCTTGTTTTCTGTTTTCCTAAGATGAATCCACATTAGAAATTTTAATATTCAGTAACTATAAGATGTCAGGGCACCTAGGAACCCTGGAGGCCATGTTAGTCTGGCTTTTCACAAATTCCTCAGAATGCTCTTATTGCCACTCCTAGATCCTGGAATCAAATGTCAACTTGACACAAGCTGAGGTTATGAAAGAGAAAGCAACCTCAGATGAGAAAACACTTCCATAAGATCAGGCTGGAGGGAAGCTTATGGGGAATTTTCTTGATTAGTAGTTGATAGTGGAGGCCTCAGCATATTGTGGATGGGACCAATCAGGGGTTGGTGGTCCTGGGTTCGATAAGAAGTAGATGAGCAAGCATAGGGAGCAAGCCAGTGAGCAGCACCCCTCCTTGGCCTCTGTTTCAGCTCCTGCCATCAGGTTCCTGCCCTGTTTGAGTTCCTTCTCTGATATCCCTCAGTAAGTGTAAGTGAAATAAACCTTTTACTCCCCAAGCTGTTTTTGGTCATGGTGCTTCATCACAGTGACTATAACCCTAACCAGGACAGTCAAGAGCCATGAAGATTCCCTATAGTTTTCAAGTGTCTTGTTAAAACACTCTAGAAGCTAACCTGTCAGGGCATCTGTTTTCTCACTTTTGCTCTTTGGTTATTAACAGGTATTTTGTTTTTCTCTATTAAAGGGTGAAGTCTTGCTAGCAAGAAGCAATAGGGGCTATAATGTCTTTATGTATAACTATGACCCAGGATTTTCTATGGATTAATCTTAATTTTTCCCATTATTAATCCTTCAAATGACACTAAGCTAGAATTAGTCCAACAGATGTTCTTATTACCTTATTATCTGAACATCACATAGTTAAGTATTTATTTATTTGTTGGTTATTCAAGACAGGGTTTCTCTGTGTAGCTTTGGAGCCTGTCCTGGAACTCACTCTGCATACCAGGCTGGCTTCAAATTCAGAGATCCACCTGCCTCTGTCTCATGAGTGATGGGATTCAAGGCATGTGCCACCATTGTTAGTATCCAGGCATCTGTACTGGCCTGTCCTTGGGGTTCCGATAGGATAGGCCCTCAGCTGCAGCTACTAGGAGCACCACCTGTGCCTATCGACTACATTCCCCTTTAAAAGGGCCCTGCCTACCTCCCATCCTTCTCTTTCTTTCTCTCTCTCTGTCCCCTCTGTCTCTCCCCCCTCTCTTTCTCTTTCTGCTTTTTTATTAAGTTACAATAACCACCACCCAGAAGTATTTATTTTCATGAAAAAGCAACATGACTGGCCTGGGGAATGGGTTGGGGAATTTAGGTAAGTATCACATGAAGGAGAGCATGTGTTCTCTGCTGGCATGTTTTCTCTTTTGACAATCCATGTAACCCAGGAGTGAACATTGTCAATGGAGTGATTGTTGCTCAGATACAGTTTAGAGGAAGATTTGGGTACGAATGGGTTCGCACATTTAACAGTTCAGCAAACACAAGTACCACAGTGGGTCACATCACTCAAGTAAACCTCAAAAACCCCCTGAGAAAGAAGAGTTAAGAAAAGAGTGGGGAATGGATCATTCCCAATAGATAGCGATAACCCAATATAGATAATAAGAGAGATGGTGCTGATGGTGGGAGAGATTTAATAAGCATGTTTTCACGTCATCAAAGCATAAAACATACTCAAAGAACCAGAGAGAGTGTTCTTAAGAAGCCATTCTAAAGGGACTTACAACACCAGATGATATGGAGACTATCAAATAAATCGCATGAATTTATTCCAGCATCACATTTGTCTGTGTTCTTTATAACATTATTATAATCTATGGAAATGTGTAGTTTGGAAAATTCTTGAGCAGATTTATATCTGACTAAACAAAAGAAGGTAGGGAATTTTTGACTCTTATCAGCATGTTCAAAAGCTCTGAGAAAAGTATGTGGTTAGATGAAGATTATAGAAATTCAGCCTTATTAAATTTGCAGGGGTGTGAACAGAGAGAGATGGCAAGTGCCTAAAATGACAAGAATTATGCAAAACAAGCTTTTAGGACAGGAACTATGTGCTAAAACAGAAACATGACACTGAACAGCAGCGTCTGAAGTCTTTCTTAGATTTGATGAGGAAGACTCAACAACATATCAATTTTAGTTAGAAAAATATGTCTATTTTGCTTAGTCTTTTGAGTTCAAAATGAATGACTGATATGCCTAAATAATTGCAATTTTCTATAATTAAAGAATGATACCCAACAAAAATTAAAAGGCAACAAAATTATACTATAACCCATGCTGTCCATATTCACACCTGGGTCATTCTGTTCTACTTTGGGTTCCCTTTTTGCTGAATAACATTAATATCCTTGTTAGCCTTAGTTGTAAACCTGACACAGACTAGAGTATACTGAGTAGAGAAACTTCAATTTAGGTAATGTCTAGATTGGATTGTCTTGAAGGCCTATCTGTAGAAGACTGGCTTGAGTATTAATTGATGCAGGAGAATCCAGTCCATTTTGGGTGATGCCATCCCTAAACAGGTAGCTCTAGTCTGTATAGGAGAGCAAGCTCAATACAAGTGAGCAAATGAGCCAGAGAGCCAACAGCAAACAGTGCTTACCCATTCTTTGTTCTTTCATGATTAAGTTCCTGCTTGAGTTTCTGCCCTGGCATCCCACAAACAAACCCCTTGATCTGTGTGTTTTATCACAGAAAAACAGATCAAGCTGCAATAATTTGCAAGGATGATTTTTCCAGGAAAAAGTGATTATTCTGATGAAAGTTCTAGAAATAATTCCACTTAAAGGATGGAAAAAATGAGTGTGTCAATTATCTTCAAACATTAGAAGGGTTGGATATGGAGAAAAAAAGTAAAGACCATATGAATAAACCTTTGTGTTACTCTCTCATAAATCCCTCAGAGGTTACCCTCCACTCTTTTTTTATTTAAATTATAAACAAGCTTCTTTGACATGTCAATCCCAGTTCCCTGTCCCTCCCATCCTCCCCTGTTTGCACGAACTCCCTATCCCAAACCCTTTCTGCTCCCCAGGGAGGGTGAGGCCTTCCATGGGGATCTTCACGTCTGTCATACCATTTGGAACGGGGCCTAGACCTTCCCCCGTGTATCTAGGCTGAGAGAGTATCCCTCTCTGTGGAGTGGGCTCCCAAAGTCCATTTGTGTACTAGGGGTAAACACTGATCCACTACCAGAGGTCCCATAGATTGTCCAGACCTATAAACTGACCTCTACCTTCAGGGGGTCTGGAACAGTCCAATGCTGGTTTCCCAGCTCTCAGTCTGGGGTCAGTGAGCAACCCCTTGTTCAGGTCAGCTGTTTCTATGGGTTTCTCCAGCCTGGTCTTGACCCATTTGCTCATGACTCCTCCCTCTCTGCAACTGGATTCCAGAGTTCAACTCAGTGTTTAGCTATGGGTGTCTGCTTCTGCTTCCAACAGCTACTGGATGAAGACTCTAAAATGGCATATAAGGTAGTCATAAATTTCATTATTGGAGAAGGGAATTTATGGTGGCCTCTGAACTGTTGGTTAGATTGTTAGTTAGGGTCTGGACATTTCCCTAATGCCAGAATTTTCTTTAAAACTATCATGGCTCCCTCTATTATGGTATCTCATTTCTTGCTCTCCTCTGTTCTTTCCCTGACTAAATCTTCCTGCTCTCTCTTGTCTTCCTCTCCCCTCATCTTCTCCCCTTATCTTTTTTCTAGCTCCCTCTTTCCTTCCCCTATGCTCACAATTACCTCAGGAGATCTTGTCTCTTTCCTCAACTCCAGGAGACCATGCTTGTCTCTCTTAGGGTCCTCCTTGTTTCCTAGCTTCTCTGGCTGTGTGGATTTTAGGCTGCTACTTCTTTGCTCTAAGTCTAAAATCCATATATGAGTGAGTACATACAACTTTTGTCTTTTTGTGACTGGGTTACCTCACTCAGAATGGTTTCTTCTAGTTCCATCCATTTGCCTGTGAATTTCAAGATTCCATTGTTGTTGGATTTTTTTCTGCTGAGTTAAATTTTTCTCCATTGTTAAATGTACCACATTTTGCCCATCCATTCTTCATTTGAGGGTCACATAGGTTGCTTCCAGGTTCTGGCAATTACAAATAAAACTGTAATGAACATTGTTGAACAGATGTCCTTGTTTTATGAATGTGCTTCTTTTGGGTATATGCCTAAAAGTGGAATTGCTGGATCTTGTGGTAGGCTGATTCCCATTTTCCTGAGGAAACACCATACTGATTTCCAAAGTGGAAGAAGAGACATGCATAGTACCCTGGAGAAGGGGAATCTTACAGGATCTCCTGAGCAAATTGGGAGCATGGGAGGAAGGGAGAGGGAGACGGGAGTAAGAGATGGGGAGAGGGGGAGAGCAGGCCATGGGCCATCAGGGAGGTTGAGTCAGGGGAATAATACAGGAGAGCAAGATAAGAGATATCATAATAGAGGGAGCCATTGTAGGTTTAAAGAGTAGTCTGGCACTAGGGAAATTTCCAGAGGTCTACAAGGATGACACCAACTGGCAATATAAGCAATAGTGTAGAGGCTACCTTAAATACCCTTCCTCGAAAATGAGTTTGATGACTACCTTATATGCCATCCAAGAGCCTTCTTCCAGTGGTTGATGGAAGCAGAAGCAGACACCAACAGCTAAATACGAAACTACACTCCTAGAACCTAGCTGCAGAGAAGGACGAGTGATGAGTAATGGGGTTAAGACCCAGCTGGTGAAACCCATAGAAACAGCTGACCTGATTGAGGGGGAGCTCAGGGACCCCAGACTGATAGCTGAGAGGCAAGCATGGGACTGGTCCATACCCCCTGAACCTGGGTGTCAGTGAGGAGGCCTTGGCATTCTATGGGACCTCTGGTAATGGATCAGTATTTATCCCTGGCACACAAATGGACTTTGGAAGCCTATTCCACCTGGAGGGATCTCTCTCAGCCTGGACACATGCGGGAGAGCCTAGGCCCTGCCTGGGGAGATATGACAGACTTTGGAGATTCTCCATGGAGGGCCTCCCCCTCCCTGGGGAGCAGAGGGAGGATGGTGTCGGGGTTTGGGGAGGTTGGCGGGGTCTGGGGAGAGGGGGAGGGAGAGGGAGCTGTGATTGACATGTGGAGCAAGTTTGTTACTAATTTAAAAATAAATTTTAAAAAGTGAAAAAAATGAAAATAAATTCATAAAGAGTCCTACTTGGTCTTGACTTCAGGCTTCTGAGCTTGCTTTTTCCCACTTCTCCAGAGTCTTTTATTCATATTCTGTGCTAAGCTTCAGGTCCTAACTAGATAACTTCCTGTCAGAAAATCGATTTAGTCCTCGTGTTTTTCTTCATAAGGCTGAGACTAGTTAAGATCACTAACCACAGTGCTTTCCCCAGAGGCAATATGTCACACTCATCCCAACTGCTTTGAATCCAATACACTAGACCACATGCTCCAGGAACACAGATTTTGCCCCACTATCAGGTGTGGTGAGGTGATTAAATGATTTTTTTTATTTTACATGAGTAAACAGATATAAGATCAATATTAGAAGGCTGTATGAAAGAGGAAATTGCTGAGCTAGGAAGCATTCCCCTGTTGTTCTCCCTCCTGGGGAGGGAAGCTGTGCCCCCATCACTTCCTCTCTCTCCTTGCTGGAAAAGAGAAGCTGTGCCCCCATAACTTCCTCTGTCTACCTCCTGGGAAGGGAAGCTGTGCTCCCATCACTTCCTCTGTCTCCCTCCTGGGGAGAGAAGCTTCCTCAGTCTCCTTCCTGGGGAGGGAAGATGTGCCCCTGATGACTTTTGGGACTCAGCACTAAAAGAATGGAGATGACTATGACTCTGGGCACTTAAGCTCCAGGCAGACTTCCACGTCCCTGTCACTTCCTGATCTTTGGTAATTTATGATTTAATGGAAAAGTTTTCCTTTTATTTCTCTAAGAAATAAATGTTCTGTCTGTGTGATTGGTACCTCATATCCTGAATTTAAAAATGTCTCTCTAGGTATTGAAATCTAAATGTATTGATTCACCATTTAAAATATGCTATATTTAACATGACAAAAACAAAGGAGTGCTATTTTTATTTTCTAGTATTTTTTCAAAACTATAGAGTGTACTTTGTTTAGAAAAAGAGCACTGTGAGCTAACAAAGTATACTAATTATGTGGTTCTCAGACTGTTTCATTCCAAACTTCTATTTTCATCCTCTTGAAAATTTAAAATAAGTTATTAGCTTGAATTAATAGTTTTACATTAGCTAATTTGTATTAATGCATTAGAAGGAATGCATTTTGTTTGCAGATTGCACTTCTCAAATGTTTATGAAGACACATGAGGATATACTTTGAATTTGACCTAGATATCTATGTACATAATGAGTGCATTCTATTTATCTCAAAATCAGTCAAAATTCTCCCATTCAGGGAACCTCACAGAAGATGAGGAGGAAAGACTGTAGGAATCCGAGGGGATGGAGAACATGGGCCACGGAAACCACTAAGCAGGGCTCACATAGGCTCACAGAGACCAGAACAGCAACATGGAGCTTGTGTGGGTCTGTACCGGGTCCTCTGTGTGTATGTGACGGCTGTTAGCTTGGTGTTCTTGTGGGACTCCTAACAGAGGGAACAGGCGTATCTCTGACTCCTTTTCCTGCTCTTGGGACTCTTTTTCTTCTATTGGGTTGCCTTGTGCAGACTCCATATGAAGGCTTTTCCTTGACTTATTGCGTCTTCTTTTGTCCTGTTTAGCTGTTGACTCTTGAATTCCTGCTCTTTTCCGAAGCAGAAACAGAGGAGGGGAGTAGATCTGGCAGATGGGCTGACACACACATGTATGCACACTCAATAAATAAATATTTAAAAATAAAAAGAGGACTCAGAATTTCTCCGTCAATTGTCAGTCCATGTGCTCAAAGCATAGAGTATTTGTTTTTGTTTGGAATCCCAAAGTCAACTAGGAAATACACTTTTAAGGGACTCCATCTATGGAGTCAGGATACACATATTCTGACTCTAATGTCCACTCATTGGCAGCTAGCCAACTTCGTGGCACAGGTCACTCTGGAGCAGGGATTATGAAGCATTAAGAATCTTAAAGGCAGAAAAAGATAATTACCAAATATTCAATTCATTTGACAAAAGCCTAGTAAATTCTAATACTTAATAAAGCATACAGATTATAAATTGTAAGATTATCTTTTACAACAAACTGCGTTCTACACAACAAAGGAAAATAAACTGCTTTATCTGCATTTAATCATGATGCACTATAAACTTTACAACTGTCCTGAAAGTGCACAGTTTTTAGATTATTTTAATTTAGAAAGAGTACCCAGTGAGCAAACTTTATCCACGAATTTATGTTTAGTCTTTTAAAATCTTGTGGGTTGCAGGGATTGGGCTCCTGTCAGTTAGGTCCAGGTTTATTTGCTGAGATTCATAAGTCAGGAGTACTGGAGACCCCACAGCATCCTAACACCTCGGCTATGACACAGAAAATGTAATGCTTTTCTCTATCAGCTGCCCTGCCTCTGGGTTCACTTCATGGATGGTCTGCCTTTACTTTGAGTTTGAACTGTGTGGGTTGGGCCTCAGCACACCTCCTGATTATATTAAAGGTAAGGGCAGGTTAGAAGGGTTTTAGAAGTGATGTTTAGTTTTAGCTTTATGAGGCCAGGTCTCATATGTCACAGGCTGGTCTCAAACTTACTTTTGAGCCAAGAATGAAGCTCCTCCCAGAGTGTTAAACTAACATCACTGGCCAAGGTACTTAGAGTTATATTAGAGGTTGAGTATAAAGCAAGGCAGAAAAGAAAATACCTGTAAAATACTGTTCTGCACACCGCTCTTCTCAGAGTTGCAGACCTGCTCAAGTTCTCTCCACCCAGACAAAGCTCTCTTTCCTTGGTGAAATGCTACTGGAACAGTTATCTTTAGAATACTTATCCCAGAAACTATAATTATTCAGGTGAGGAAACTATTGTTCTAAACATGCTTGATAATTAGGAGAATGTCTTTCTGGAAATGTACACAAAACTGAACACATAATAAAAAAGAAAAAATACTGCATTTCATCACTTTTATTTGTAGTGTTACTCATCTCTGGTGATTCTGTCACACTGCCCTCATTGTTCAGCATAGTCAGTCTCAATTCTTCACAGACCAAAGATTCATTTCTTGATCAGGAAGGGTTGCTGTACCCAAGAACATTCAAAAGAATGGATCACTCTTTTCAGCTGCATCCCACGCCTCAGCCTAGTCTTAGGAGATGCAATCACCTTGAGAGGTATATGGCGTATTTGGGGTGCAACTACAGGAAATGATTGAGGAACTCATTTTCATTAACTGTGAAGGGAAATGTGTGGTAGTTATTGACTGGAATTAGGTACCCTGGCTAGAATTCCTTGTTTATATTACCTTCATCACTTGGAACTGGAATGTTCCCCATGGGTTTGTGCTTTGAGTGCTCAGACCGCAGCTTCTGGGCTGTTTGAAGACTGGGGGTCCCTTAGGAAGTGAAGTTTGGCTAGTAGAAAGTTACTGGGAGTGAATCTATAAATGACCTGTGGTATGGCCTGCTGCCACATGTTCTAGTTGGCTCTGTTGTTGTGAATAAGCACCGTGTCCAAAAGCAACTTAGGGAGGAAAGGATGTATTCTTACACATCTAGGTTACAATCCATTACCGAGAGGCGCCAAGGCAGCAAACAGGAGCAGAAACAGAGAGGCTTTGTTTATTGGATACCTCTCCATGGCTTGGTCAATTTCCTTTTCTTTCCTCTTTTCTACTCAAAATTTTAGTGTAAGAATATTCTTATTTTTATCCACAAGGCTTCCCTAGTTCCATGTCTGTCTATCAATTTGAGAGTCCAGAGGGGTAGACTGGGAAAGGGTGAAAGGAAGGAACATGAGAAAATATGGAGAAAGGAAAGAGAAGTGATGTAATTATATTTCAATTAAAAATGTAAATAGCTTACACAACTCAAAACCACCTGCCCAAGACCAGCACTGCCCAAAGTAGCCCAGATCCTCCCACAACCACTGCAATCAAGACAGTCCCCATAGGCATGGCAGACCAATACAGTCTGGGCAGTTCCTCCACTGCAATCCTCCCCAGGCAACTCTTGGTTGTGTCAACAAGAAATCTAACCAGGACATGGGTTGTGCCCCAACACTAGAGATGGAGGCCCTCCTAGTGTTGTACCCTCCTCACCACCATATAATGTAATCCCTCTGACACAGTGAACCAAGATAAATCTTTCTTTTCTGAAGTTGTCCCCATAAACTAATTTAGTCTATACAGTTGTTCAGCATAGCTTACACCATCCTGCTCAATGAATCCGTCTCAAAATACTATGAGGTATGTGCTTGGATGTTTTGTAGATGGATGGCTGTGAAAATGTACAGTATTATACAGAAGGCTATAATTCAATTTTCCCCTCCAACTCAATGCTACATTGCTTTAGTTCAGACAAGGATGTTGAATAGAAGCCAACAAAGAAGAAATACATTTCAAACAGGAAGAACAGAAAACCATTCTTTCATAGGCTGTTAAATCAGATCATTCAGATTGTTGGAAATCTAACCCTTCCAACCTAACCAGAAGTCTAGTCTGTTTAAATCACCGATGTCTCTTTTTTCTGAAATGAAGAAAGACTAGATTGGAAATGAGAGACGGATATGTTTTCAACAGAAGATGTTGGAAGACATCAGTTGAAAAGTTTTCTTTTACCACAATGGAGAGAAAAAAAAAGATGCACAGGCTGTAATTGGCATGGCTGAGTGGCAGGGAACAAGGGTAAGATGTCAGTGCCATCTTCACCCCTGGATTTGGCTGTCTGCATCGACCTCCTATGGCACTCTGTTCAAAGCCTTCAGGTGGCTCACCTTGTTCTTGGCAGCATCCTGAGACTGCAGTGCTGGCTGAGTGGGAAGCCTTCCTACATGGGTATTCATTCCTCTTCAGGTCTCAGCTCACTGCTGGGTTGGCTCCAACTGCTAGCCTTGGCAGTCACATGCCCAAGCTATTTTTATAAAATGTGCCTTCTTTGTGAATTTGTTTTTTAGGAAAAAGTGTATGTCTAGTGTTGCAGCTTGATCTGGCCAATAAATCATACCATATCTATATAGGCTAGAGGACTCTGAGAAAGACACTAACAATTCCAAAACTCGGTGAACGGGTCCCAGGGGTTGCCAAGAGAGGGGACAGAGTAAGGAGGACCAAAGACATAAGGTATCCACTGAATCTCAGAAGTAGCTATATGGCCATGGTCATGTGACTTCCAGCTTGCACAACTAACTTACAAGCCTTTTGTTCATAAGCCAAGTTTCTCATACAAGATTTTTAATGGTTTCAAAAACATGAAATATTTAGCAGTGGTAAAGTGTATAAGCCTAGAAGGAAAATTATAACTTTCCATTGTAAAATATTAAATAATACATATGTAAATAAAACTATATTCTACCTTCTTCATTGGGAATAGTCACATTTCTTGGTACATCCAATGAAGCTTCAGATATGGTAGAGTAAAACACACAACTCAAGTGTGTTTCCTGTTGACTATTCAAAGTAAGTGAAAAATCTGTAAAGGCAGACATGGAACTATAAAACTGTCCCTTTATATAGAGCAGTTGACTGCTGTCTGCATCATCCAGATGGCACAAAAGGCTTAGCTATCTGATGCCCATCTCCCCACATCCTGGGAGAGTTTTCGCCTCAGGATGAGGTGCAGGTGTAGAGATGGTCAGGGTGACATGCCAGGCTTCATTGTATAGCAAGACAACCATGCTGGACATGAGCCCCGCCCATCCTTGCTTAGGTCATCACCTCCTTCTCTCATAGGGCCACTCCTTAGCCCACATAAAGCTCTATATAAGGCACAATCATCTTGTTCCTCCTTAATCTTGTATGGTATAGATGGGCATGCAATAAAGTGTATGGGTTGTTTTTCTTGATATCTGATGTCTGTTCATCTGGTAGACTGCAGTGATGAAAACTTCAGTAGGAAAAGAAGTTTAAAATTCCCATGCACGATCAATATTCCAAGGTGTGGTTGTTGAAACTTATTTCCAGATAGTTATAAAAGCAGGTTATGGAGTCACTCTGAAAGAAGACACAGAGATCTGTGAAGACAGCTTAGTAAGTTAACTGCTTACCTTATAAACATGAAGACTTGAGACTGGTCTCCAGAACCCACAGAGAAATAAAATCCAGGTGGCTGGATATCTATTCAGCAAATAGATCCTCGTGGCTCATTTGGCTAACAACACCTACTTCACGAGTGCCAGGCCAGGCAGAGATACTGTCTCAAACAAAAGTATGGATAGTGCGTGAGGAACCACAACTTAGATTGTCTTTTGGACTCAATATGTACCTGTACTCATGTGCACACACATCTATTGACACCTGAACACACAGAAATAAAAAAGAAAGAGTGCAAAAGGAGGAAAAACAAACCAAAGAACTGGGATATTGGTCATTCTGGCTTCCTCTTCCATCTCTGATATGCTCTGCAGACCCCTAGTGAGAAGATGGGCAGTACTATAGGGTTCATTTTACTTCAACACATGCTTTAGATTCTGTAGAGTTCACAGAGTGCTGAGGGCTAAAGAACTGGCCACTTACTAAATCATGCATCATGTTCCCTACAGCTGTTACCCAAGTCCCCAGGAACAGACCCAACAATTTCATTAAAACTCCCAAGCAAGACTTGTACCTCCATTTCACAGTGACTAACGGCATGCTCTTAAATTCTCAAAGACTTAACTTTCTTCATTCATCAGTCAGGAGGCAAGCCATAAGATTGAAATACATTTAGATTCCATAACATAAGCCAATTTTATTGCCAGAAACTGTATCTTACAGTAATAACTGTATGCACACTATTTCTTGCATCATCCTTGGTAAATGCTACCCTCAGATCCAGGGGAAGTTCATATGCAGAGCAAGAAACTTTATTTATATTTCTTACACATGCATTTGCATGGAAAGGTCAATCATCAAGATCCAATATTTCTACATAAACATTCTACATAGAAGGAAAGAAAACAGAAGCTTGAGTTAGCTCTTGCATTCAGCCAGACTGATTCTTCTTTGGGAACAAACACACACACACACACACACACACACACACACACACACACACACACACACACAAACACACCTTCAACCTTACACATGCCACACCTCTCACACACACACACACCTTTACAACCAGGAAAAATGATTAGGTTTTATGAAAAGAACTGAATATGGATTCTGGCCTTTATTTTATATTTTTAGCTTGTTTCCTTGTGTGTGCCATGTACACTGTCCTTTTACACATCTGGCTCCCTACTACCAATCTTCATCCTCCTCCCCAGAAATCTCTCTCATGTACATGTCTATTTGTCTATCTTTATTCTTAAATATTGAAAAGAAAGGAATTGTTTATAAAGATCTTAGCATTAATAGATACTATTTTGAGTTTTAAAATATACTGAATACAAAACATTGCTATGAAATGGTAAACCTGGATTCAAGATAATGAACATTCAGAATACTAAAATTATTCTATCTATACAAGAAGAGAGTAAGTTGTCTTAAAAACTGAAAAGAATATCATGAGTTTTAATTATAATAGTATTAGTTTATTGTATTAAAAATTGAACAGCCGGGTGTTGGTGGTGCACGCCTTTAATCCCAGCACTTGGGAGGCAGAGGCAGGCGGATCTCTGTGAGTTCGAGGCCAGCCTGGTCTCCAGAGCGAGTGCCAGGATAGGCTCCAAAGCTACACAGAGAAACCCTGTCTTGAAAAACCAGAAAAAAAATAGAACAAAATCTAGCAAGATTATGTATATACTTTTGTTCAAAAAATGATCCTACAAATTTTATTATATTGCTTAAATAATTGAAAAATAAAGAACTATTTCAACATTAAAAGAGATTTAAATTATACTACAATCATAGTTGTTTGAATGACAGTAGTTGAGGTGGGTAACTGAGGTGCCACATGACCTTTATATATGTGTATTATGTATTTTGAACATATTTTTAGAAATATGTTTAAATCATAGAGCATTATCTGGTACATTTAAGCAGAAACGATCACTTTTATTCACAGAGATAACTTATGGATCAGTTTCAGTATGTCTAGGAAAGCTGGATAGAAAATGCCCAACCATTCACTACCCTTTACCTCACTCCCCCATACATAGTAATGGTGCTGCGAGATAGCTCCTTCATGTGTAAAGAATGAACAACTCTACAAGTCATCACAGGTTTAACCAGAGGGTGCCAACTCTGAATTAACACTATGATAATCTCAGAATAACATGGCATTCATAGCCTGGCCTGGTGGCAATGGTCTGTCATTAGAGCTACCCAGGAGGATGCATGTGACTGGGAGATTGCTAGCTGAAGGCCTGTCTGGCTACACTGTTGTAATTTTAAAAAAGCAGCACTCGAGAGAAAGATGTCATGCAACAGGGTTCAAGCAGAAGGAAAGGAATCATAAAAAGGGAACGGGAAGAGGGAGGACAGGCCTCAGGAGATAGGAGCATCAGGAGAGAGGAAAGATGGGCAGAGAGGGGGGAAGGGGGGAGAGACAGAGGGGATAGGATGTGGGCAGGGCCCCTTTCAAAGGGAACACAGTGAATGTGCACAGGTGGTGCTCTTAGTGGCTGCAGCTGAGGGTGTATCCTGTCAGAACCCCAAGGACAGGCCAGTAGAGATGCCTGAATACTAATAGGCACTGTGAGTTTAACATCAGTTTGAGCAACTTAGTGAGACACACTCTCAAAATACAAAGTAAAAACGGGGCTGGGGTATAACAGTGGTAGAGGGCTTACCTAATACCCCAATTTTGGGATAAATACTATGACCAAGCACAATTTGGAGAGGAAAAGGTTTATTTCAGCCTACAGAAGATGTGGTCTGTCCTCCAGGGAAAGACAAGGCAACAAATCAAAGAAAGAGCTTGAAGTACATGGCCGGACATTGGTGGTGCACACCTTTAATCCCAGCACTCTGGAGGCAGAGGCAGGTGGATCACTGAGTTCAAGGCCACAGAGCAAGTTCTAGGAAACCTCCAAAGCAATACAGAGAAACCCTGTCTCAAAAAGCCAAAAATACAATATAATAAAATAAAGAGCTTGAAACACAGACCCTGGAGGGACATTGCCTCCTGACATGTCCTCATGCCCTTTTTCTTAGCTTTATTATACAGCCCAACAGATACATAACTGCCTAGGGTTAGCAAAGTCTACAGTAGGCAATACCCTCCTACATCAATTAACAACCAAGGAATACCTCCACAGACATGCCCGTAGGAAATCTGATGGAGGCAATTCCCCACTTGGGACACTTACAGATATCTCTGAGCAGTGTTAAGATACAGCTAAAGCTAACCCAGCATGCATGTGGCCTGGCATTCAACCCCAACTACTGTGAAAAGCAAAATGACAGTCCACTGAGGAATTTAAAGAGTAACAGAAGTGTAATATTAAAATTTGGAGATGTTTTAAAATATGATTTCAGAAAGGAATGATTCTCTTTCGTGTAAACAATAAACTGTTAGGCAAATATTGACATGTGTAGGTGACATGTTTGTGCTCTTAATAATTGGAAACTGTATTACTTTTAAAAATTGTCTTCTGACAAGTTGGGACTGGAGCAGCCTCTTCATTCTGTGAAAGTAGGTAGACATTGTGCAACTGTAGAAGACAATGTGTCTTGATTAGATGAGTTTCCACCAATAGGAATAAACTCTGCCATTCAGCATGTACAGATTTGTGAATTTAATTTTGATAAGGAGAATTTTTTGACAGTGGCCCCTTAGTTTACTTCCTATGGGTGTGATAAACATCATGACCAAAAACAAACCCATGAAGGGAGAGGTTTCTTTTTCCAGTTTACAGTCTATAATACATCATAAGAGAAGTCAGTATAGGAACCTATATGCAGAGCTGAATCAAAGTACTTGGAGGAGAACTGTTTACTGGTTTGCTCCTCATGGCTCACCCAGCCTGTTTTGTTAGATAACTAAGGACCACCTGTTTAGGAATTGCATTGCCACAGTGAGCTCTGCCCTCTCATAGAAATCATGATCAGCAAAATGTCCCACAGACTTGCCTATAGGGAATCTGATAAAGGAATTTTGTCAATTAAGATTCCGTTCCAAGACATATCTAAGTTTTGTCAACTTGATAAAATTACATTCCTACACTGCCAATAACTATATATCCTTGAGGTTTAATGTTCATACATACATAATGGTAGCTGTTAGATAAAAAAAAAAAAAGCTGGACATGGCTAGGGAGATGGCTTAGTACCACAGCTTGAGAGGATTGCTTCAGACATTAAGCAAATCTTACCACAGAGATGGCAACAATGAAACTCAAAATAGAAGAAGGGGTTGGCTGAAAATTAACCACAATCATGCATTAGACTGTGTATGTGCCCTGGGAACCACCAACCCCGTGTCTTGTAAAGCTGCCATTGTCACTGAATCATCTTTAACAGATATACCTGAGGCATCTCAAACCATTAGGGTTTGGAACTTCTTAGAATGTCACTTTGCAGGATGTTTGAAATTTGTATGTAGGAAACTATGCCTTGTTCTACATGAAAGCTTCTTCTCACAAAATTCATTAGTAGAAGTGAATTTAACATGAATAATAAAGTGATGAACCTTCATGTTAATAATAAAATTTTAACAGAAATCCCTTAGAAATTTAGAGCACTTGTCTTGTGAACATGGATAAAATTCTGGAGGATGTTCAAAGACAAATAAAAAGCAGGATCCCTCACATCCAGGCACAGAGAAGTTCTGTCTCCTGAAAGCAATCACTTTCGATTGTGTTCACCAGCTGGTGAAGCCAGTAACTGTGATACAAACGATTTGGAGAAAAGGTAATCAGCTTGATTCTTCTACAGGGAGACCAAATCATGCCCAAGGCAGTACAGAGGCATGCGGGCACACACATCACCATTGCCCTCCAAAAAGACCATGAATGTGCAGCTACAAAAACATACATAGAGGTCTGCATGTTTATACCTTCCCCTCCTCCATGGTTCAACGCCTGCTTCAAGCTCTTACAGAGAGACACACATTCACACTGCTAGCAGCAGTATGTATACACAACCAAGTATTATTTTGCTGAACTGAGGAGGAAGATAGGAAAAGAGAAATGGAAGGAAGAAAGGAAGGAAGGAAGGAAGGAAGGAAGGAAGGAAGGAAGGAAGGAAGGAAGGAAGGAAGGGAGAACTCGCTTGTTTTTAGTAAATCCCAAAATAGAAAATCAAGTTTGTCCAAGTTCACCATCTGCTGACTGGTGACCCATACATAAGTAGATAAGCAGGTGGAGCTGTCCTTTGTCCTTCTGTTACCTAGTAGACATTCATATCACCAGAGCTATGGCACCCTGTGTTGAGGAGATAAACATAGCTAGATTATTTATCTCCTCCTGCTTGGAACACTTACCTCCTAGTGAACAGGGAACAGTAAGTTGAAAGACACTTACCCATATTTATTCTTACTATGTTTTACAGGTGAAATTAAAACTCTTATCTGAAATAACAAAAAAATCTAACACTCTTTGAATAGTCTAAATTCAACAAGGAAGAAGTAGTATATTTTTGCAAAACCAAAAAAAAAAAAAAAAAACCCTCAATTTAACAAGCAAGGAAAGCACTACTTAAGTACTTAAGTGATTCTTTAGCTAAAAACTAGAATTTTCTAACCATGTTTCTTTCATACATTTCAGTGATCATTTAAAGTCTGAATCTGGGAGGCTTTCTGTTACTGTCCCATGCTTTTCATGTCTTTATTTCTGAAATTTTCAAATATATGGATTTATTTAGTCTTTGATAGTTCTAGACATGTATTAATGAACTTTGGCCTTCCCCCAGCCCCATTACCATCTTTCATTCCCCCTTCTCCCTTTAACCCTATTTCTTCCCAGAAAGCACCCTTTGTCACATCTTCTTTGTGTATGACTCCATAGTTTAATTAGAATTGTTTGCACACATGTGAGTTGGGATTACTAACTGGAGCATGGACCACTAAAGAAAGTGACAAGAGAGTCACAGTCACCATCGACTGTCATGCATTTCTGTGATTTTTGAAAGCCTGGGACATAGAACTAGCAAATCAACACTGGCATCCCACAGCTAAACATCTTTATCTCACAGCAAATTCCACTTCTTCTTCAGGCTTATCTGATACTAAATCCAAATTGCTAAGAAACCCATAATCGGGTATTCTGATGTGGAATTGTGATGTGCTTAAGGCTGTGATTCTTTGCATTTTTTAACTGAACTTCCTTGTTTAACATGGCCCAAGGCAAAGAAGTTACAGGCATTAATTTCAAATTTAATGGTGGGAGGTCATGTTAATGTTTGACCAGATACTTGTTTGGGAGGCCAGCCCTGTTAAGGTAAGTTGAGGTTTCTTGGTTTTTGTTTGGTTAGTTTTCTGTCATCTATTATCAACATTTGCTTCTTCTAGACTATTACCTGAAAATAGTGTTTTGGATGCTGCTAGGTGGGATCCAGAACCTCTCACACTCTAAGAACATGTTCTACCATTAAACTGTATATTTGGCATTCGTGCTTAACTTTTCACTTTAGTTAAACTGTTCTAAAAAGATTATAACAAGCAACTAAGAGAAGCAGCAATCCTTCTCTTCAGTTTCACAGGAAATCCATTCTCTTCTGTTACTCCTTCTCTGACGTTGCTAATGTTACAAACATAAATACAGATACTATTTAGTTATCGCTCAATTGTAGTATAGAATACCAATAAAAATTTCTGAAATAGAGGATTTTAATGTATCCAATAATCCCTCTTTTTTCATATTCAAAGAACATCCTTTATTTTTTTCTCAGGAATTGGTTCGCTTCTTTTAGTTTTCCAGGGATATTAATTATGGTCTATCTAAAAAAACTACCAGCTCACCATTTTCTCTGAGCTCCCCCTGTCATTCTTTTGCTTTTGGTTGAGGATTTTCTTCTATTGTCTCTTGGATGCCTAATGATATTTGTCTCCCTTCTTATATTTAAGGGTAATGGCCATTTTGTGTTTGCTTAGGGATTCTTTTCTCCTTGTATTTTGGAATGTCTTTTGAGAAAGGTGAAGAGATATTTTCTGAGTGTACCATATAATGTTAAGACAATGCAATGTTTTTTTCAAGTTATGTCTTTTTGAGGCAGTGTGAAGTTTGTTATTAATCATAGTCTAGTACTGTTTACCTCTCCTACAGCAGCAAATTTGGGTCTTAAAAATTATCTATGTCTGAAGACTCAGAGTGTAGAATTGTAAACCATTCTGTTATTTGAAGCTGGTGCAGGGAGCTGTATGACTGACATGTGGCTTAAAGAATTAGTTGGTCTGCTTTGCTACCCCCAAGAGGGTAAATTTGTTTTCAAGAGGCTTTTCATGTAATGAACATCCATGATTGATCAATTCCAGTTGACCCTTAAGTCTATATCAATGCCAGTATCCAAACATACTTCATCCTATTTCATGGCTATTTTTATATTTTTTTAATTTTTTAAATATTTTACATACATTTATATATGTACACACAACACACACACAAACACACACACAAGGGTTATAAATGTGAGTAAAGCCTAAAACACAAGAAAGGAGACCAAGAGAGGGTAAAAATGGGTGAAGAAGAAGAAGAAGGAGTTTGAGAAAGTGTTCTATGATGCACAAAAAAGAATCTTGGGATGGTTGTTTTAACAATGTTTCTGAGATAGCGGAGGGATGGGTTCATGAGTGAAGGAGAATCTGTTCAAATATGTTTTGCAACAATGGAGACTGTTACAAAAAAGCCATAGCTAATCAAAATGCAACATTGTGAAGCCCAGTCCCAGGGCATGTATCTATCAAACACTCCTGCACCTAAGGGTTAAGGGTCAGGAAACACTGCAGAGAAGGGGCAGGAAGATTTTAAGAGTCATGGCTATACAGAGGGGGGGGGGGTTTCATGGCTATTTTTAAAACTGTGTGTGTGTGTGTGTGTGTGTGTGTGTGTGTGTGTGTGTGTGTGTGTGTGTGTGTGTGTCCATGCATGTAAGTATTTTTAAGGGTTATAATGGGCATCGACCACACTGGAATTGGAGTTAAAGATAGTTTAGACCCAACTGATATGGATGATGGGAAAGAAACTTTGCCCTCCAAAAGAGCAGCAAGTGAAATTAACTGCTGAGTTCTCTCTAGCCCCTTCAATTACTATTTTGAATTAGCACATCTCTTTAACAACAATTCATTGTCCACTTGTATTGTTGGTCCCATTGCCCTTTCAATTTACAGTGTCTAAGAGTATGACATCTGCTGAATCCAGGACAATTCTTTGTGTTTTAGGTGGAATAACACTGAAACCAAATGATTGACAACATCTAAAATTGACAAATCAGTTTTGTTGAGATTTAAGACTAAGAACAAATAGTTTTTCATCATGCTTTTTATTTGAATCCTCTTGGATAATCCGATTTAGACTTCAGATTACAATATACCTTTCTTAGAAAGGATCTACTCTTTAAATCCTAAATCTCTCTTGTTGCTTTAATTCAAGTTACAGCACTGCACAGTCCAATCAGTAGAAAATAATACAATGGTGTTAGGAGACTGATTCACTGCAGCAGCTCCATGGAGACTTCTGAGCTTTACCTCAAAAATCTTGACAAAATAATTCATATTTTAGGATTTTACAAATAGCATGACATTTTCTAGGTTTCTCTGTTAGCTAGCAATCTATGCACTTCCATAAAACTCTAAGAGTACTAAGAATAATTTGACAGTTTTAGGTTATTTGTATATAAATTAATTTTTTCAGCTATGTAATTGTCCTTGAAATGTTTTATTATTAAAAATAGAGGCCTTAACTGAAATTATATAAAAGCAATAAAGAGTGCATTATATGTATAATTTCATTACTATTATTGCCTCCTTAATGTATCCATCAACAGAATAAGATGTAAAAAGATACATAAAAGATAAAGAAATAATGGTTATGTCAAAGAGACATAGCAGAGGGAAATGTACTTCAAAATGAGAGATTCAAATGTGTGCTTTGACCTATATCCTAAAAATATCTGCCAAGGTTATTTTCCCATTATGTAGTTCTTACTTTCTTTGCCTTCTACTTTTAATCATCACTAGAGTACTTCAAAGGTATCAGAAAAGCAATGGTCATTCTTTCCCAGACAGGAGAAGTTCAGACTTACTCCCTACACAGGCCGGGTCAGCCTAACCACAGCACAGGTACCCAAGCATCGCTATCAACCCCAGACATTGAGTGTACACGTTATGGTGAGACACACACTTTTAAAGACTAAGTGAGCGCTTAAAATCTGTAATATATGCCTGTGTGTGTATGTAGATGTATATGTAGATATGTATGTAGATATTTATATGTGCATGTGTGTGTGTGTGTGTGTGTGTGTGTGTGTAGCTATAGATGTCTGTGAAGATGTGTATGTATATAGATAAGTGTGTATATATGTGTGTATGTAGACATAGGTATATATCTGTTTGTGTAGATGTGTATGTATGTATATAAATGTGTATGAAGGTATGCATGTGTTGTATAAGAGTGTGTGTGTGAGTTTATGTGTGAATGTAAATAGTGTATATGTAGATATGTGTGTATATAGATATGTCATGTGTGTGTGTGTGTGTGTGTGTGTGTGTGTGTGTGTTCAAACAAGTAAAAGGGTAAAATGCAGGTCAAGCGTTAAGCCTACAAAACAAAAAAGGCAGAGAGAGGATGAACAAAATGGAAGTTGTCCTATACTTTTAAAACCCCTCCTCTAGATTCTGATACAGATAAGCTAAAGAACAAATTTTGAAACCATGGGTAATGACATGGAAAATGTGTGATATGGATAACATGACATGGGAAAACAGGATTCAAAATACAAATGTGCTCTGAAGAAGATGGACACAGAGATATGAAAAAATAGAAAAGGGACAAAGGCAAGCTAGGAGTTTCATGAAGTAGTAGAATAAATAAATAAATAAATAAATAAATAAATGGAATAGAATGGAGAAAAATTAAAATAAACAGAATTAAGTACTCCACAATGTCCTCTGGCCTAGTCTATCTGCAGCTGTTCATTTATTATGCAATACTTTGACCTTAGCATAAACATTATTGAGCTCAACGTTATTAAACTGAATCCACAAACCAATCACATAAATGTTTGGTCTATAACACATTCTCAAGCTGGTTTTATTTTTTAATGATCTTTTCTCCTCAAGTGTGAACATTTTTTAATCTTCTAGAATTAATGGCTTGTGAATTAAAAAATACCATGAAATTATAAACATAATCACAATGCACAATCTTCAAAAGAACTTGGTGCTAACAATTGTTAATAAATATTTAGCCTTAGTATATAAATCCTTAACTATCTGTAGGATCACAGAACTGTACTATCTTGGCCCAACTATCCCTGTGACAACTTAAGCTCTCATCCTCTACTACACAAAAGCATAAAATCAGTTAGGTGAATGTTCTAGATTCTGCTTTACAAATACAAATGGGGACGTTTAGGCATTCAGAAAAGCATAAACAGTAGCCCAGTACCTCCATTGCATACATGGCATATATGGCATGGCATAATGGAAATAAGAGCACTGATGATTGCATTGATGATTTCCCCCAAATCAAAATCTGAGATTACTATTTATATGGAACTGATCCATTGGAATTTAGAATGTGTCCTCTGCTTGAGATTCAGATTAACATGCCTGTAGCCATCTTGGTTACAACCACCATCATGGTCACCAAGTGACACTAGCATACAGCTTACAGTGAAATGATAAAGTCCTTGAATAGCCAGGCATGTTGTGTTGGCAACTGGGTCCCTGACTGTTTTCTAGGTGACACTGGGCATGTCAACAGTTTCCAGAAAGGCCACATACCTACCAGTGTTTAGCTTAGTAAATGAGTATTTTTCTCTTTCCTTGGAGCCTAGGGCTCTTCCTGCTTATCTGGTGCCAAAACCGTATGTATCTGCACAAGAGTTCCTAATAAATTTCATGTTGCATAATCTTGGATCTCTTTTTCTCTGTAGTTTCATATCACTTCCTGACATTTACAGATGATTTTCATACATGGGAATACATTTTTCCCAAAACAAGAGGGAACAGGAACTAGACCAGAAATGTGAGCCAAGCAGTTGTGTAACAAATTCCTTCTGAAAGTGACATTGATTCAGTTCCAGTGACATAGTATATACGTCAGATTTGAAGCCTTCTCTCTTCATTGGGAGCGGATCCAGCATGTATATGGTATCTCCACAAATTCCAGTCACTTGTGAGAGTCTCACTACACTTGGGGAATCCTCTACCACCCTGTGTATGTGTAGGGAGGGGCAGGTGATGTCTGCTGGGACTTCAAGTGCAGGCAGAACCGGTGTTACCAAAGCAGCAAGGTCATATCCCTGAATTATAGGGTCTTTGCAGTCAACTTCATCTTTTAATGTCTGAATCAGAGCAGACTTGCACAGTCGATAGAGATGGATCAGTCTTCTTGCCAAGTCTGATTAGAGGGTTAGTGTGTGTGTGTGTGTGTGTGTGTGTGTGTGTGTGTGTGTGTGTGTGGTGTACATGCTCACAAAAAGTACCTGCATGGTATAGAAATGAAATATTCTACACAAGCCCATAAGTTGACTGCTTTATCTCCAGCCAGTAGATCTGTTTGGGGTGTCTGTGAAGCCTTGGAAACTCTGGTTGAGCTCATACAAGCATGTCACTGGGAAGAGCTCTGAAGGGGAGTTCTATCCACTGCCAGTTCTGTCTCACTCAACATCTCAGTGTCCTGACCTGCTATAGAGCTGAATGAGGATCCACCACACTCTTCATCTCCATGAGCTCTGCCATGCCATGCCTTCCCAAGCACACCGGACTGTGTCCTCTAACACTGTGAGCCAAAGATACCCCTTTTCCTTTCAATTGTTCTATCAGATATTTTTGTCACAACAAGAATAGTGACTAATTCTGTGCCTGGCAAAGATGAAGAGTTTCTGCAGAGTTACATAAAAAGGGAGAGTTGGGAGACTCTCAAAAAACCTGAGATTACATTTAAATAATTGCAAATTGTCTCGTCCACCCTTGACCAGCAAGGACGCAACACCGAGGAATCTTCTTCTCACAGTTTATTCGGGAACCTTGCTTTACAGGAAGTGGCCCCTAACCCAGGGTGCAATAGCGTCACATTCATTCAGGAACCTCTGCAACATGGCTTTAGTTAACCTTAAATTTTTAGAATGAAGCAGCTCTTGAAGAGCCAGAAAAATTGGATGTGATTGTAATGATCCCATAGTGCTTTTGTTTCAGTTTGTGTGCTCCGAAGGCGTGCAAGTTGGATAACACCTCCAAAAAACAAAAGCCCACACTGCAATCTTAAAGAGCAGCCAAATCACCACTATAATAGGTGGGTCCATTCACTTTACTCTCACTCTGCAAGTTAAAGCAGGAGCGAGGTGTTTACTTTCGGTTCCCTTTGCCTCAAACAGTCTTGCTCCTCTCCGGAGACCTTATTGCCTCTTTCCCCGAGGACCTTATTGCCGCATTCACCAAGGACCTACTTGTCCCACTTACCTTGGGAACTTACTGGCGCCGCCCCGACTGTGAGTTCTGATTCCCCATACTGGCCACCACTTGTCATGTCCACCCTTGACCAGCAAGAACGACGAAACACCGAGGAATCTTCTTCTCACAGTTTATTCAGGAACCTTGGTTTACAGGAAGTGGCCCCAAACCCAGGAAGGCGGGGCTTAATATATCCAGCAACTACCAATCATCTACGCCCAGGTGGCACGCTAGGATAGGTTGTCACCAAGCAGATTTAGAAGGATACGTGGCCTCTCTCCTAATAAGGAGTTGTTTATCACTGAGAGCACTCGCCGTTGGGCTGGCAGAAGGCGGAAACCGGTGCCATCTTTTAGGCGTGGTACTCTGCAGCTCCCAACAGCAAATCACTGACTCCCTGGAGAAGTGTTTCCACCAGTCTTCTGTGTTATAACATGGCCTGATATTCATGTCTTTAGAGCACTCTGGTCTGATATGATTTGGAAGTGTCCCATAACATTCTTATGTTGGAAGCCAGGATCCCAGTACAGTGATGTCGATAATTAGGAACTAACACAGGTGAACTGTTCATTAGGAGTTCTGCCTCCTCATGAATGTGTTGATGCTATAATAACAGTAAGCAGATATGAATTCCTGTTAAAGAAAAATTCCAGCCATCTTTCACTGTCCTGAAATCTCCTGCCCTTCTACCTTCTGTCATTGGATGATGAGACAACATAAAGTCCCTCCGCACATGTGCACCTCTCAGCTTTGGAAACTTTTTCAGCCTCTAGAACTGTAATAAATAAGACTCTGTTCTCTCTTACTTACCCAACCTCAGGTCTTCCATTATAGCAGTGCTAGCACTCAGACATAATCAGGCATTATCCTTATTCAATTCTCACCAAGCAGTCTTAGATTCAGCATGGACTCTTAAGATCTGTCTAACGTTAGAGAACATCAAAACCAACAAAAAGCAAACTTAGAATCAGCTTCAGGGCAGTAGTTATAGAAAAAATAAGTAAACTGGCTTCAAATCTTCATCATGTCTTCACCTATGTGAGTGGCATGAGCTCAAAAACCCAGGTTCCTTAGAAGGCCCATCCATGTCTTGCAGTTGATACAGTAAATTCCTTTTTCTGCAGACCATAAGCAAATAGTCCACAATTTATTGTTGAAGTTTGAATTTTGATAACCCTTTTCTTTTTAGGAAAGAGTTAATGAACAGATGCAGGAGTTGGGAAACAAAATGTCAACTTTATTTGTGGCAATGCTGTGTTGGAGCATGAAGCTTACTTCAGGGGTCAATGGGTGTGGTCTAATGCCCTAGAGGTGAGAACAGACTTAGGCTCACGAGGAGCAAGGATGGTATCCACAGACAGAGGTTCAGTGATGGTGGGATGCAATGAGAGAAGAAAAAATATCCACAATGCCTGAGTGGCCTGCCAAGAATGAGGTCCAGGGAGCCAAGCCAAGCAATCAAGTGAGGTGCTCCTTCCTAGTGAGGAGAAGGCAGTGAGAGGATGGGGACAAGAAACTGGGGTACTCCTGATCATCTTCAAAAGAATCATTAATATCCTTATGAATGCCCCAAGGCAAAATGGGTGGAAAGAGAGGGCAGGAAAAGTCAGCATTTGGCAGTTATCTGTACCCACAGCTAAACCTTGAACTGAACTGAAATCCAGATGCAGAGAAGGAGGACTGAAGAGCAAATGGGTCCATACCAGGCTGGTGAAACCCACAGAAACAACTGACTTGAACAAGGGAAACTCTTGGTCCCCAGACTGATAGCTGAGAAACCAGCTTGGGACAGATCCAGACCCCCTAAATGTGGGTGTCAGTGAGGAGACCTTGGAAATCTATGGGGCCTCTTGTAGTGGATCAGTACTTATCCCTAGCATAGGAATGGACTTTAGGAGCCCATCCCACATAGAGGGATACTCCCTAAGCCTAGACACAAGGCTGTTGGCCTAGGTCCTATCCCAAAGAATATGACAGACTTTGAAGACTCCCTATGGAAGCAGAAAGGATATGGGATGGGTAGGGTGTTAGTTGGGGGGGCAGGGAAGGAGGGGAGAGTGAGGGGCCTGAAATTGACATGTAAAATAATTTTCTTTCTAATAAAAAAGAGGGTAAATTAAAAAACAAAAAACAAAAAAAAAGACTAGGAAAGTCTAACTTGATCCTAACTCAGTCTGTATCAAGTGGACTCAAAGCTGTTTGTTCTGTACCAAATTACACCTTAATGTGAGCTGTGCTCAGGCAGCATGGGACTTTAAGAGACTGCATAAAATGCTTTTCTTTATAAAGTGACATACATTCAAATCCACCCCAGTTCCATATTTTGTTACTTATCTGTTGCATGTGTGTTATTGAACCTTTGACCTGAGAAAGTGCTTGTATATAACCTCAAAAAGGGAGACAGAGTATGCTTCTGTTTTATTAGTGCATCACTAATACACTTTGTTCTCTGTAAAGAAAAAAATAATAATCTGTGAGTGTGCCTTCTGATAATGAAAATATGGCCCACAGAAGAAAACAAAAGCCCTTCCAGAACTATGTGAGATACATATGAAGCTCACATAGAGCTTTTGGAGGTATTTCTACTAATATGGGTAAGGAATGATATGTTCACATTTGTATTCTTGTTTGTTTTATGCTGGTTTTGTTTTGTTTTATGGTTTTGGTTTTTTTTTTTTTTTTTTTTTTTTTTTTTTGGACATGGGTTCTCACTCTATAACCCAGACTGGCTTCACATGGTTGACTGTTCTCCTCTTTTAGCCTTTGTCCTCTGCTTTGATTGAAAAGGTCTGTGAGTCACATTCTATCCTGGTTGTTTTCTGTTATTCTAGAAGGAATAGAAGTTTCATTGACTCACAGCTGTTACGTGTGCAAAAGTGTAAACCAGGAATCTTCTCAGTACCTCAGTTGAGAATTAAGGGCTTTCCTGCAGAGTCAGGGTAAGGCACAGCAGGGATGCCAGAGAGAGACATGCTAAGTCAATCCCATGGCAATTCACTACTTCAATGATTTGTTAGTCAGTGAATAGATTTATTCATTTGGGATATCTATGCCACCTACTTCCAAAATCCTCACTTGCTAAATACTATTAACATGTGCCTTTGATTTCCAAACACCGAACTTTAGAAGATGCATTAAAAGCAAGATAGTCTTTGTTTGGAAAGCTTGGTGAGACTGAGCTCTTGGGCTTTTTATGTTCATGAGATTTGAGGAAAACATTTCCATAGGGCCCAGAAATTGAAAGATCAACCTTCTACCATTACCTGTCATGATTTTAATGGACTTCCAAATAATTAACTGTTGCCTCCCAGTAGAAAGACCACAATGGAAAAACACCATCACTCAGTCATTATGCAATCTCAAGATAAAGAAAATCAAAAAAAAGATAATTAAATTTCTACTTAATCAAGATAATGAAAGGGCTTCCTGAAGGTCAATAAAGGCTAAGCTTACCATAACCCGTGGGATCTTGTTTAAATCCCAAATTTAAGGTTCTCTGTTTGGCTGACCAGATGCAAATTTAGCTGACTGGAAAATTGAAAATTTACATTATTAATAATATCCTCTTAAAATTCTGATGCATACCAAAGAAAATAAGTTAAAATATAGTTTAAAATTACAAAAGTAATTAAAATGCTGTACTAGAAAACCTTAAGCTTGAATATATTAAATTTTAAAACTTCTATATTATGAAAGATATTTAACGAAACTGAAAAGTATAAGAACACAGCCTGGAAGAAAGCGTTTACAAACACATCTCTGCAAAAAAAAAAAAAAAAAAAAAAAAAAAAAAAAAAAAAAAAAAAAAAAAAAAAAAAAAACTTTTATCTAAGATACCAAAAAGCTCTTCAAATTCAATTATAAGAAAGGAAATGCCCAAAAATACTCCAGGGGAAGGGGCATCGAAGAAGTTACACAAAACACTGACTATCATATGAACAGTCTCAACAACTTATTTCATTTAAAGATTGCAAGCTAACCACATCCAAGAGGAAAAGGCAGGTAGATCTCTGTAAATTCAAGGCCAGCCTGGTCTATATAGCAAATTCTAAATCAGTCAGAAGCTCCGCGGGGGGGGGGGCAGAAAGAAAAAGAAAGAAAGAAAGAAAGAAAGAAAGAAAGAGGGAGGGAGGGAGGAGGGAGGGAGGAGGGAGGAGGGAGGGAGGGAGGGAGGAGGGGAGGAGGGAGGGAGGGAGGGAGGGAGGGAGGGAGGGAGGAAGGAAGGAAGGAAGGAAGGAAGGAAGGAAGGAAGGAAGGAAGGAAGGAAGGAAGGAAGGAAGGAAGGAAGGAAGGAAGGAAGGAAGGAAGGAAGATTGCAAGTTAAGAGCAGCACAGTAGAGCTGACCCTGGTGCAGGTGATTCAGCACTGTGAACAAGTGTGGGAGATCTGGCCCCGCCCCTCATCTGCCATATGATGGAGTAGACTAGGCAAAGATGCCCTTCCTCCCTCCACAATCCTCACCACCTGTGGTGAGTGGGAGAGCTGACCTGGGGAAGGGCATGAGAGCAGGAGAACTAGACCTGCCCCTCACCAAATGCGGCTCTATGGAGAGCATGCCCTAAACCTTGCCTGGGCCAAACAGTAGAGCTGCCCCTAGTACTATGGAAATGAGTGAGCGGCCCCAAGGGTTTGACTGCAGAAGAACTGCCCACCCTCTTTGCTGCCTGCTACAACGGGTGAGCTACCTGGGCCAGTGCTGGAGCACTCTGGCTGGCAGTGACCATGAAGGAAAGCGAGTGGACTGACCAACCAAGCCACCATCCAAGTCCAGAACCGGGACTATGAGTTACCCCACCACAACACCCACCTCATCTAAGAACGGCTGAAGCATGTGAAGGGGCTGGACCTGCTGGTCCAAAGCTGCAGGATCTTCATGACCCAGAACAACAACAGGAGAGCCAAAAAGAGTCCCAGCTAGGGCCACGTGTAGCAGAAGCGGAAGCTTGGGCCCAGATCAATGACTCACTGTAATGAACATCTGTAAGTAAAGATGTATGGGCTAAAGGGTACACTGTGTGACCCTGCCACCCTGCGCTTCCCCACTGAGACTTGGGGGGTTGTTTTATTTTGTTTTTGTTTTCTTTTGTTTATTTTCATGTTTGTTTTTCTTGATTTCTAGTTTACTTTGGCAGGGCAGAGGGTGATACGAAGGGATGGGGAGGGGAGACGAATGGGATCCAAATGCATGATGTGAATCCACAGAGATTAATAAAATGTTTGTTTAATGCAAGTTAGAATAGCCATGTGGTCTCAGAGTGTGACTGAGGAAAAGAGAACACGTGATTAGCAGGAATGTGGTCTTGTGTTCTATATTCAAAACATTAAAAAAAAAAAAAAAACAGCAGTGCTGTGATTTGTAGTATGTGATGTTGTCACTACACAGGTGGACGGCTAAAGTCAGTTCGATCACAACAAAGCAGGCAGCACCAACATCTCACGGGGATGTGGACCAATGGAATTTCTCTGCCCCTGCTTATGGGAATTTAAACTGGCATAGAAATTTTAGGATGTGACAGTTTCACAATGGCAAATCTCTCTAAGTTTGAGGCCAATCTGCTCTACATACTGACTTTCAAGCCAGCCAGGATAACATAGTAAGACTCTTCCAAAAACAAACAAAAAACCAAAACCCATAATGGAACTCAACACAACCTTACATACAGTCCCCCAATTGTGTTCCCAAATATTTATTCAATTCATTTGGAAACTTTGGTCCACAAGAAACCTGCATGTGAGCATTAAGAGAAAATACCCACTGATCATGAATAAAGAAAATGTGTTTAAGATGAAATCTGGAATTTAGTTGAAGAGAGGGAGGAATGAAGAACGAAGGGGTCTGTACCAGGTTGGAGAAACCCAGAGGAACAGTTGGCCTGAACAAGGGAAGCACATCGACCCCAGATGCTGTCTGGGAGGCCAGTACAAGACTGATCCAGACCCCTGAACATGGATGTCAATAAGGAGGCCTCTGCACTCCAGGGAGCCCAGTAGTGGATTAGTATTTTTCCCTGGTGGAAGAAGGGACTTTGAGAGCCCATCCCACATGAAGGGATACACTCTGGCCCTGGACACATGGGGAAGGACCCAGGCCCAGTACAGGAAGATTTGGAGGACACCGTTGAGGGCCCTACCCTGCCTGGGGAGTGGTGGGTGGATGGGGTGGGGGGTAGATTAGGGGTGGGGAAGAGAGATGGGGTGAGGGGAGGGAGAGGGAGAAGGGACTTAAATGTGAAACAAGCTTGTTCCTTAACTTGAACTAATAAATAAATTAAAAAAAAAAGAAAATGTGTTCTATCTGGATCCGGTATATTATTCTGTAACTGATAACTAAATAAACAAAAATAATACACTGTATGACTGCATGGATAAATCTCAGAAATAAGATTTAGTTCCAGACATCAAAAAATGTACATTTGCATGAAGTCCCCAAAAAGACAAAAATGAAACCAGGGTGTCATAGATCAGATTGCTAAGGGCTCTGAGTGGAATGAGAGGAATTTTTGAAGTGACAGAAAGCTCCTGATCTTGGTTTGAGTGGCAGATATGTTAGTGTACATTTGTTGTAAAATCAACCCAACTATACACTTCAGAGGGAAATGATTTTTCTTATGCAAGTTATTGGGAAAAATACCTCAAAAGAAGACCAAAATTTCATATCAAGAGACATAGCAAAAGGAAGAGTCAACAAGGAATTTTCTAATTCTTGGTTGGAAATCTGAGCAGTAACTAGCCTTATACTTGGGGAAAGGAGAGCACAACTGATTGCTTCAGGATAGTATGCAGATATGGGAAAGTACAGTTGTTCTTCAAATCTCCCATGGTGTAGACGGACAGTTCCTATCTTTCTCTCCTCTAGGCTGCATCAGGATGTTCTTTAGGGAAACTGACCCTTTGCACTGCTTGCTCTCAGAGATTGCTAATGAAAATTCATCCTGGGCACTTTTGGCTGTCATCACTTTCCATTCTAGGTGACCCTTAAGATTTCTTGAATATTGAGGGTGAATAAGATTATCTCAATATTAGCCTCACTTAACTGTCTTGTCTCAGAGAAGAAAAACTGAAAAGCAATTTCTGCACGGACCAAATTAAGCCATCATATCAACTCAGCCTTAATACATTACCTAGAATAAAACAGATGGTCTCAATGTTTGCACAGCCTTTTTCTGCTGGTCTCAGCCCAGCTAACTCCCAGGCAACTTATCAGGTGAATAGACTCTCAACTAATTCCGAACAGAGACTCTATATTGACTCTTACAGAACACACAAATGGTTTTCTTTTTTTCTTTCTTTTTTTTTTTTTCTCGAGACAGGGTTTTCTCTGTGTAGCTTTGGCACTCACTCTGGAGATCAGGCTGGCCTCAAACTCACAGAGATCTGCCTGCGTCTGCCTCCCGAGTGCTGGGATTAAAGGCGTGCACCACCAACATCCAGCTTGGTAGTTTTTGTTGTTGTTGTTGTTGTTGTTGTTGTTGTTTTTTCAAATGGTTTTCTTAGTTCTTGCTTCTATAAACTAATCACTTATAAATATTTGGGACTTCCATAAAGTCATTTAAAAGACATTTATAATAGTGCTAATGTCCACAAAAATTAAATTTTCTAGTATCTATACCATAAAAGTAACAGGAAATAAACTTCACGAATACATTTTATTTAACCTAGTATGGCCTGAATACTGTAGTTTCTCATACAATTAATTTAAAATTATTTCTAGGCAATTTACAGTCATTCATTCATTGTTAAGTTTTGGCTGTCAGTGAGCATATTTTTTTTTTTTACTTAAAGTATATCGCAGCTTGAACTAGCCATAATGCAAGTGCCCTAGCAACATGTTGCTAATAGATACCATCATGGGCAGTGTGGTTCTATAGAGTGGTTTCTTTAAATAAATTGAAATGGCCTTTATGTATCACCTAACTTTATGTGTCTTAGATTCACATCAGGTGTAATCCACACATACCACGTGTACACACCTTTCCCTTTGCAACTTCTGAAAGCACTCCACTGGAGGTAGGCAAACAACTGAAATCATTTTTTAAATATGTTTATCTACTTATAATATAATTATAGTTTACCCTGCCCTAACTCTCCCTAAATGCCCCAATCTCCCCAACCATCCAATCTACATCCTTTCATTCTTTCTCTCATTAGAAAACAGAATAGGACAAAGTAAACAATTAAACAGAAAAAAAAGAGCCAAAGAACAAACACAAGATACATACAAATGCTGAGATACATTCATACGCACAGAAAACCCATAAAAACAGAATCAGAAATCAAAATATACAAGCAAAAGATGTATAAGGTTTAAAAAAAGTAAGGCCCTAATAGTGTATTATGAGGAAAGACACTCCAAAATTACCAATGTGTTTGTTAGTCATCTACTGCTGGGTATGGAGACTCCCTTGGAGAAAAGATAGCTTCTGGATTAGCAATGAGGGATTGTGCTACTTCCCTCTCAGTGGGACCCCATCTAACTTAGACTGGTGAAGGCCCTGTGCATGCTCCCACAGTTCCTGTGAAGTCATATCTGCATCATTCCTCTTGTGTCTAGGTGCCTTGTTTCCTTGCTGTTGTCTTCATTGGCTCTTACAATCTTCCTGCCTGAACTTCCACAGAGTTCCATGAACACGGAGGGGAGGGATTTGATGGAAACATACAATTTAGATCTAAGTGTTCCAATGTCTGTCACTCCCTGCACATTGTTCAGTTGTGGGTCTCTGTATTTGTTCCCATATACTGTGGAGAATGCTTTTCTGACGATAGCTAAACATGGACTGCTCTATGAATATAGAAGAATGTAATTAGAAGTCATTTTATTGCTGTATTCCTTTAGCAGAACAGTAATATTTTATTTGCCTCTTCATCTATTGCCTTTACAATCTCAGGTTCTTAGCCACCTGGGCAGTGTTGGGCTTGAGTCTCATGGAGTAGGACTTAATTCCAATCAGATAATGATTGGTTACTCCCACAACTTTTTGCCACTGTTGGAACAGTATATCTTGCAGGTAGCTCATCATTGTAGATGGAAGGGCTGGCAGCCTATTTGGTTTTTACCTTTATCGTCTGGGAGTGTGTAGAGTACCTTTCATTACAAAGAACAACACAGGTTCACAAAGTTGCTTGTGTTTCTAGGGCACTGTGGTGGTTAACATTAACTGTCAACTGGATCTAGAATCGCTCTTGAGGTGAGCCTCCGGGCACACATGTGAGGGATATTCTAGATTAATTAATCTCTATACATGCCTGTGAGAGATTTTCATGATTAAGTTAATTGAAATTGGAACACCAAGACAGAATGTAGGTAGTTGCAGTCCCTGGGTTTAAGTTTGGGGCTGTATAAAAAGCACAAAGCTTGCTGAGTGCTAGCTTTCATCTCTGATTCTTGATTACAGATGCAATGTGACTGGCTGCCTAATACCCTTCCACCATAGATGATATGCTTCAACTGTGAGCCAAAGCAAATGCTCCCTTCTCTAAGTTGCCTTTGTCAGGGTATTTTATCACAGCCACAGGAAAAGTAATTAATACAGGCCATGGTCTAAATATGGAAGCAAAACTTATAGCATGGTCAGGGTGAGAAGCAGGATGAGCAATGGGAAAGGTAGGTGGATCCCATGAGCAGTTACATGAGCCATAACAACTGCTAAGGATTTTCTCAAATTGTACACCTCTGAGTTGCAGTAATTCTTTCAAAGCATGAAAAACAATATGTAAATATGTTATGTGTAGCACATATGTCATGAAAAATAAGAATAACTGCCAAGCACTTTAACTTTACACACATAATACCTGGCCAACTTACAGTTTATCCTAAGATTTTGTTAGATAACTGGTTCACAATCTGTGGGTCACAATCCCTTTGGGTATTAAATGGCCCTTTCATAGCTGTCACCTAAAACAATCAGAAAAACACAGAGATTTATATTACAATTAATAACAGTAGCAAAATGACAGTTATGAAATAGCAATGAAAACAATTTTATGGTTGGGGATCACCACAACATGACTGTATTAAAGAGTTGCAGCATTAGGTAAGTTGAGAACCTCTGGGTCGGACCATTATTGCTGTTTTCTACATCTAGACACTAATTTCCAACTGATGGCTTCAGAGTTATTGGTGGCCTACGACTGGGTTCATGCTGTTGTTGAGTAGCTGTTAAGAAATCTTTTATCCACTCATGACCAAGCTCCCAAAAGTGAGCCCCAGGACTCCCAGAGGATACTCAGATCAACCAGCACAGTGGCGGCAGAGGAAAAGGAAAGCTGATATTAAAAAATGTGAATTGGGGTGACACACCTGGTGTATGAAATTCATCTCATACAAAATCTGTGAGGAACTTTATAATTTAAAGGCTAAAAGCCAATGTTCTTCCATACATTTTTTAAAAGCTCTGCATGAATTACTATGACTAAATAACAAGCTTTGGGAGTCAAATATTTTATAAGTTCATATAGTATAATATATAATTAATACATTCTGTAAGAAGGCCATAGGCACTGAAAATGAAAAAACATGAAATGCCATTGAGACCACAAACTAGGTTCTTTAAATGATTTGATTTGCCCATCTGTCCAGGTTCTGGGATTCTCTGGCATTTCTTTAGCCTCACCTGGAGCCACCTCTTCACCTCAGTTACTTGAATCTCCCATATTAGCATTAAGTTAACTTCACCTCCATTTGTCCTAAATTCTTGTTCAAGTGGTACTCTTGGCTGCCAATTCAACTCCTGGCTCAAAGTTGAACTGTCAGTCACCTCTGTTGAAATGTTCTAAAATTGCACATATACTTGCCACATCCAATAAAGTGCAGCTCATTGAATAATTACACCACTTTCTGCACTCCCTAATTAATTAAATGGAAAGATAGTAATGAAGAAAGAAGGCAGTAGAAAAGAATATCCTCACCTAAATTATAATGGTGGGGACCTGCCAGCTACAAATGCAGACCTTAGAATGAGAAACACCACTTAAATTAACTCAAGGTCTTGGAGCCTAGACAATGTAGAGAAAATGCAAGTGGTCACTTTGCCAGTTTCTTTTTCTCAGTCATTACCTGAAATGCTGATAACACAAGAGCTGGAGTTGAGGAGATAAAGTAAGCATCTAGTTAAGCCAGGAAGATTTGAAGTCATCATGAGCACGATAGTTATGCAGTCATGGGACTGGGAATTCAGTCTTGGAACTCCCCAAGCATTTTGCCACCCTACCCCATGCATTCTTCAGGAAAAGTTACAAAGACAGCTGCCTTATTTCCTTTACAAAAATTACAAAAACTAGACACATCATACGCCACATCAGTCCCTATACACTCCATACAAAGTAGTGAAAACCTACAGTTAAATTCCTGGAGTCTTCCTTCATTCACCATGGTCAAACCAAGGACATTTCAGGAGACTCTTGGTGCCATACTCTGCTTGTCAGCCTGGAGCTTTGCTCTTAGGGCATTGGAAAGATAACATCCTGAGTCCATTCTTCTTGGAGTGGAGCCTACCACCTCATTTTAGAGCACGTTCTCATGAGCACTATTAAGTAAAAAAGTCACTTTGTCATTTACTCTGACAGTACAAAGTAGCTCATAGCTTTGTCCCCTGTCATCACCTTCAATTCCTAAAAGAAATAAGCTGAGCAGAAAAAAGGGGGTGAGGATCAGCCTGGAAGACTGAACACGAATCTCAAAGATGTGTCCAGGATGAGAATATGTGAGATCTGTTCAGGACTTTTACAAGACTCGGTTACAATTGTGCTAGGGGATCCTGCTAAGACATGAGACCAGGAATGTGAGAGCACAGTAGCCCCATCTATGAACTGGCTAAAGAACTAAAGGACACATGACCATGTCTTGCTCGTTTCCTAAGGGAACAGATGGTTTTGTTCAACTTATTTGATGATTTGATACAAGTATATGATGGATGTTTGTCATTTTAATCCGTATTCATCCACATGACCACTCCTATGAAAACCTTTTTTTTTTCTTTAAAGAAAAAAAAAACCTTCTGTAAACTATCATCCTTCTTATTTTGATGTCTGCAGAGATAGAGAAAAAGAGAGTGACCACTGAATTTAACTGGGTTGTTTCTATGAGTATTACTGCATTGGGTATTTATTAAAACAGGAAATTTTCCAGTGTGTACAAAACAGAGGAGAATCACACCCTCTTGCCCTGCAACCCAGCATCCCTAAGAGATATACTGGACTTTTGGAACCACACCCCATCCACACTTAAATGTCAATGGGACTAGTGACAAGCAGGTCTCATGCAGGCAAGAGGAGCTTCAATGAGGTCATTGTGACAGCTGTTCCATGCACCAAAGACACTGCTTGTAGCATTCCTCCCTTTCCTCTTGCTGTTACGTTCTTTCTGTCCTCTCCAGAAATGGTCCCTGACTCTTGAGGGCCTGATATGGATGTCCTCTTTAGGAGTAAGCATTCAACAGTCACTTATTTTCAATGATTCAACCAGTTAAGGGTATGACTGTGGTGATTTCAGTCTCTTCCTAGCTTTAGTGAAGAAAGAGGAATTACAGTACTTCCCAAAGCTGGACATCAGCAAGTGACCATCTGAAAAGCATGTTGATGAACAGTCCACATTCCTGGACCTAATGAGTGATGCATGTGCTCATTAATTCACTCCTCACAACAGCCATGCTATTTGCCACCCACATTTTTGCAGAGCAGGAAACAAAGCCACAGAGGGGTTAGTGAGTTGCTCAATAGCACCCTCCAGTGAGATTGGGATTTAAAAGAGAAATTTATTTCCACATTTTGTTGGAGGGTTTTTCCATTTTTTGTTTGCTTGTTTTGTTTTGTTTTTGTTTGTTTGTTTAAGAACTTTTATTTTTTTCATTTTCCCCACCATTTTTTCTCTAAAACTTAATACTTCTACCTTGGAAATACATTAATAGTAAATTCAACTTATACCCCTCAAAACACACACACACACACACACACACACACACACACAGAGAGAGAGAGAGAGAGAGAGAGAGAGAGAGAGAGAAGACATACACATTTGTCTTCAGATCTGCAAATCTAGTTATTTTTGCACATTGCACAAGCAAATGTACAATGTTCTTACTACTCCTGCAAATATTAATAACAAGCTTGAGATCAGAGTTAAGAATTAACTTCCTTGAAGCTGTATAGATGGCTCTGTGGTTAAGAGCACTGGTTGCTCTTCCAGAGGACAGGGTTTGATTCCCAACACCCACCTGACAGTTCATAATTGTAACTCATTCTTCTGGCTTTAATGGGTACATATGGAGACAGAATATCCATTCCTGTGTGTCTTGGAGTTCCCATTGCTGTGAGGAAACACCATAACCAAAAGGAACTTGGGGGGAAGGGTTTATTTTGATTATAATTCTATATTATAGTTCATCCTTGAAAGGGATCAGGATGGAGACTCAAGCAGGATAGGACCTGGAGGCAGGAGCTGATGCAGAGGCCGTGGAGCAGTGTTCGATATTGGCTTGCTCCTCATGATTTTCTCAGTCTTTTTTCTTATAGAACTGAGAACCACCAGCCCAGGTGGGCCCTGCCATATCAATTACTAATTAAGAAAAGGCCCTACATGCTTACATACAACCTGATCTATGGAGAAATTTTCTCAACTGAGGTTCCCTCCTCGAAGATGACAGTAGCCTGTGTCAAGCTGACATAAAACTAGCCAGCGCACTTAGAAACAGGTGGAGTTAAGAGATCCAGGAGAAACTGGAGTTTTCTTCACTGAAAAATCCAAAAATGCCATATGTAGCACAAAACATACACTATGATGGTCTACCAGCCAGTGAGCACAGCTCCCATTGAGGAGCCTACGCATACAGGACCAGCTTGACATCTGTTGTCCACATATTCTTCCCTGAAACCCTAAGATTCTGACCAGACTACACAGCAAATCTCTTACTCTCAGTCATGTCTGTTGCTGTTTTTTGGTTTTTTTTTTTTTTTTTTTTTTTTTGCTTTTCAAAGAGAGTTTCCCTGTGTAACCTGGCTGTCCCAGAACTCACTCTGTAGACCAGACTGGCCTCTAATTCACACAGATCCTCCTGCCTCTCCCACTCAAGTACTGGAATTAAAGGGATGTGCCACGACACTCTGCTCTCAGTTATGTCTTAATACAATGAAAACATTTGATGACTCTTCCATTACCTTGTCAGTTTCAGCATTATTTAAACTTCTTTTAAATAGAAAATTTCTGAAGTATTTATATTCTAAACATACCATATTTGTAGATTCAAAACCGAGAGTTTTTTAAGTTGGTGACCTGATATTCTGCTTTCTCTCTTCTGTTTTTGCTTCCTTTTATTTCTGTTATTGCTTCCCATTTAATGTGAATGTGATTCAGCAAATTATTAATTCTCTGTAACAATCCTCACCATCAAATATGACTCAATAGTATCCCCAATGGCTGAGTGTGTCACTCATAGTTAACATTTCCACGAAGCCCCTACAGGATAAGGGTCTGTATTTCCTGGATAGAAATTAGAACATTTATCAGGCCAATTACAAGTTGTGCATAATGTTTTATACCATTATTAACTGTTTTACACCTTCAACAAGGTAATGCAATTCTCATGCATATATATGCTAATTCAGAGATCACAACAGTTCCAGAATTTAAATTTTAAAACAGCTAGAATTTAATCATCAGTTAGTAACATAAGTGAGAGTCAATAACAATATTAAAATCTCCATCAGGAGTTAGATATTTTATATCAGGTACTTTCTTTTAAGAATTATAAGAAAAATACATTAAACAACATTGCCTTCATTGTTTTGAAAATTTTGATTTTTAGGTATATAACCCTTCTCTTTTGTCTTTATTTAAAGTTATCAACTCAACTAATGTTCACTTAGGGAGAAAGGAATTACAAAAGAATATTGAACATTTATTAAGATTTTGATATTCCTGAAATTACACCTATTTTATATTCTAAGAGTTTTATGTAGCTTCTTCATTGTACCTTATAGTGAAAAATGTCGATGTGACTGCCACTTATATTTTAATCACAGTGTAAAATGGGATCTCCATTATAGAAACTATACTTGGAAGTTTAGCCAGCTCCTGGAATCACTCCATGTGGTTTAGTGTGAGATACAGAAACAAGGAGGTAGCATATGGTTGCTGTGGAATCCATTGTCTAACAAGATAGAAAGAAAGGCAGAAGATAAAAGGAAGGAAAAAGAGTAGAATGGAAAATTTGTCAAGGAATTAAAGACAAATAGAGCCTGTGTTCCAGCACCAGCTTGTAGAGGTAAAAAAAAAATAAAAATAAAAATGTTAGTTAACCTCATCAATGAGCAGTTATTGAAAAAGACCATGTCCCTTGCAAATGCCATAAATTCAGCAATAGCTGCACAATTTTACCAATTAGAAGCATATTTGGTCTTTATAAATAAGGAACATGGCAACTAGCAGTAAGCAGAATAGTCACCTGCTATTTGATTATTATCAAATACAAGCTATGTCAAGGGCCAACAAGACCTAGTGTAGTTAACACAACCTTCCACAAGGGTCACTGTTCGCATAAATAGGTGAACCTAGAGTCAAGTAAGCTGGCCACCTGGGGTCCATGGGTTTCACAGAATGTCATTGATGGTGACTGGTAGGCGCATCTCTGTGAAAGGGCTAGCTGAAAAAATTAGAGACCAAGTTACAGAAAGCCAAAAAGATGAATTTGTTTACCTCTGAGGATAAATAAAACACTTGAATAATTTATGCCAGAGAGATTTGCACATGATACACCCAAATGCTTACACTGTTCTAAGAACTCTCAGGGCTTCCTTTCCTCCACTGGAGTTGCAGTTCACACCTGTCTACTTCCTCATCTCCTACAATTCATGAAAGCAAAGGCTGGTCTCAGTGGACAGCTTCCCTGTAAACAGCATCCACAGCACAGCACCGCCGAACACATCATAGTACATACTCAGTAAATATTTCAGGAAAGATTAAATGCAGAAATGAATAAAGTCTCTAAGAAGGGAGAGGGCGGCATGGGGAGAATGAAAGCCCCATGCTGGGCTGTGTTGAGCATTGTTTATCTCATTGGAGATGCCCATAGTAGGTGATTAGGCAAGTTCAGAGCTCAGAGAACTCAATACACAAGAAATAAATTTTAAAATATTCACAGAAATCCATGGGACTTAGAGAGTTATATGAAAGAATCGAAGGAATAATTCAGGCAATATTAAGAAAAATACCATTTGAACAAGTGCTGAGACATGCCAGAAACCCTCCTACAAGGGCAAGATCCTTCCCCTTGGCTTTAATTGGATCTCTCCTCTCATTTGCTCAATTCTCCGAGTCCAATTTTACTTTCCACAAGGCAACATCCTTTAAAAAAATAAATTTAACAGAGTGTTTCCAAAATAATTAGCTCCCACCCTAAAGGAAATGAAAGTTTTGATTCCTTAAGAACATGGAAGAAACTGTGCTTTTAAGAGATATAATCAATAGAATTTTGGCAACAGCAAGAACAGACATTATCAAAATCCCTTAGTAACTGTGCCCTCCAGGTCAGAGTCCACATTAGGGCATTAAATGAACATTTTATCACACAGTGAGTTTTTACTCTCTTTGCTGGCCTCAATTCACCTCTGATCCCATATGAAGATCTGCCTGAAAATCTTCTGTGAATAACACTTATTTTCTCTATATTTCCATCCTAAAAGATACTTCTACTGCACTTTCCCACAGTTATTGGGAAAAAGAACATAGGGACAAATTTCATTGACTCATGGAGGGAACTGATTGATATCCAGTGCTCTTGAGTGAATGGAGACTTCTATGGAACTAACAACACTCTTATCATGATTGTTATGATCTCATTGCTTTTTTAATAACAGTCCATTAATCTACACGACCTTTACATATCTTCTGTTCCTATCACAGACCCACAAGTTCAAGTTGCTCATCTGCAGAGAGAAAACACAGGAGGGATTTGGAAATATTGCTTCTCATGTGAATAGTTACTCCTTTCATTAGGCATGTTGACTGTCACTGGTACTGGAAGATTCTGGGATCTGAAACCATTCTGGACTCATTGCAGATTTTTAATGATGCCATGGTATTTTTCCAAACATTTGTGACAGTAGGCTGTCTTGTAAACATGTAGCCTCTCTGGTGTGCCTGTTCGCAGCTCATGTAACTTATTCCAGAAAACCTTCCTTTGTGCCCTGAGTAGATAATGGGAAGGTTCCTCACATAGAGTTCATTCACATTCACCCCATCTTGGGTACATTTCATGACAAGTGTTAAATAAGCCTTCCTAATCCTGGAACAGAGATTCTTTTCCATCACATATCTCAGCAAGTTCAACTTTAGTCATGAGGTTTTTGTGCTTTTCAGATTTAGTTTTATTATCATTTATATGTATGTGACTGTGTGGTGTCTGTGTCTGTATATTTGTGATATGTGGGTACAGGTGTCCTCAACAGCCAGAACATGGCATTTGATCCCCTGTGTCTGAAGTCACAGGCAGTTGTGAACCACCTAGTTTGGGTGCTGGGAGTGAAACTTGGATCCTCTGGGAGAACAAACAATGCTATTCACAATGAGCTATCTCTCTAACTCCTAATTATGAGGTTTTCTTAATTAAAAGGTTTGATTTCCCTAATATGATAAATATGTATTCCACTCTGTCCAATTTGACCTTCTATTATAACTGCCTTCACTTCAAATGATGACTCAAAATGTTAGCTCTTACCTGTGTGCTAGTAATTATAGATACAAATGTGGCTGTGGTATTATAAATACTTAACACCAATAAATCAGTCTTTATTTTTTCATTAGGAGTCAGAAATGAAAAGCTTATGAATCCAGGCACATCTGTTCCTTTATTTGACCAATAAATTGTAAGTTATAAAGAGATGGTATGGTAGTTTGAATGAGAATGGCCCTCATAGGTTCATATGTTTGAATATTTGGTCCTCAGTTGGTGGAACTGAATTGGGAAGGATCAGAAGGTGTGGTCTTGCTGGAGAAGATACATCACTGGGAGTAGACTTTGAGGTTTGAAAAGTCTATGCCACTCCCATTTAGCTCTCTCTGCCTTGTGCTTGTGAATAATGATGTAAACCATCTCCTGCTCCAGCACCATGCCTGCCTGCATGCTTCCCTGAACCCTTACCTCATGCTGGTCATGGACTCACCCTCTAAAGGCTCCCAGTAATCTGTTTCTTCTATAAGTTGCCTTGCTTGTGGTATCTTAGTACAGCAATCAAAAATTAATTAAGGCAGATAGGAAAGATGATCACTACTTAGTGACATGTAACCCATGGCATATTCCTTATGGCCAAGTATTCTCTGTGACACAACTACCACCAATGTAGTTTACACCAAAAGACAGAGGAAGGGAAAGGCACACCTGGAAGAAGCATCTTCCTCTCACTATTATACTCTCACTATTATACGTGGTTCATATATATCAGCCTTTGCACCTGGTTAGGAGGAAACAATCCAGATGTTCCCTGTGATACATTTAACTTTACATAACTAACACAGATGCAGAGACTGTGATAACATGGGCCAAGCACAGCACAAAACACTGGAGACTTTGTGTTTCCACTTGCTAACACCCTGGAACTGGCACCACTGCTATCACCCAGGCACAAGTTAGGAAGTAAATGCTTGAGCTGTTCTCTTACTTGCCCATGTGCTCATGGCTAAGAGGAGCAGAAGGCAACCTGGATCCCAGCTTCCATGTGCTGACATTCTCTGACATCTTCTTGTTTACTTTATCCTCCTCTCTTCCCAGCCTTATTTTCACTTTATAACACAATGATTCTGAGAACAAAGAATATGGCATTGATTATGATAAGGTGGGACTCAAGGCTGTGAGCACCCTATATTCTGCTCTTCTCCTGAGCTGTTTGTTACAGAGACACACATTTCTCCAAGTTCTGAATTGCATGTCTCTGGAATCCACAAATAACTCACCAACAGTATTTGAGAAGCTAAATTTGGGAAAAGCCTAAATACTCTAAAATGTGCACTGAGGCATCCTCCAATGACATACCATTACGTTAGCTGTAAAGGCTTTGAAGAATCGCATCCTTCTAATAATATTATTTACTTAAGTGACAGGGAAAGAGAATCGATGGAATGAAACAGAAAATAGAGTGGTGAAAATTCCCTGATAACATTTACAAAGGACTGTGGAAAACAAATATCATAAAGGACAGTCAGAAATAGTGCTGGTGGAAACATTGAGTTTGGAGAGAACATTGGATTAGATCTATAAAGGGAAGAATTTATACGGGAGGTGATTTAAATGGAACTGTTACGATCTGACCCTTTTTAAAAAAAAAAAAAAAAAAACTTTTTTTATTCTTCTAACATATATTACAAGCCAACTGCAGTTTCCCCTTTTGCCAGTCTCTCCCCCCACCTCCCCTTTCCTCCAGATCCCCCCTCCTCAGTCTTCCGTCAGAAAGTAGCAGGCCTCCCAGAGACATCAACCAAATATGGCATAATTTGCTACTATAAGACCAGGAACAAACCATCGTAGCAAGACTTGACAGGGCAACCTGGTAAGAGGAAGAGTCTTACAAGCAGGCTAAGAGAGACACCTCCCCACTACCCACTATTAGGGGTCCCACAAGAAAACCAGTACTCAGCCATAGCATATCTAGAGAGGATCTAGTTCAGACCACTAAGGGGTCCCTGGTCTCTTTGAGTCCCCATGAATCCTGGTCAGTTGATTCTGTGGGGCCTGTTCTCATGGCGTCCCCTCCCCCTCTTGTTCCTCTAAACCTTTCTTCCTTCCACTCCTCCACAGGACTCCTGAGCTCTGCCTAATGTTTGGCTGTAGGATGTGTCCCTATCAGTTGCTGAATTCTGCTAGGCTTGGGTCTCAGAACATTCTACAGGCAGGACAAACTGTAGGTTCAAGGTTTTGTGGCTAGGTTAGCGTGCTAATCCCTCCACTTCAGGCCTTGCCTGGTTACAGAAGGTGGCTAGTTTAGGCTCTGTGCCCCATCCTGGCTAGAGTTATCCTCCTAGTTCTGTGGAGTTTCCATTGCACTAGGTTTCCACTTTACTTCTAATTATAATTAGTTAGCTTCAAAGAAAATCTACTGAGTTTCAGTGAGAGTAGTATAAATTCCCTGAGAGCACACTGCAGGCAGTACAGGAAGTTGGTCTGAAGTCTACATGCTGTATATGAATACCTTTGACCTGTGAAGGTGACTCTGCTTCATGCCTCTGTCATGCTGGAAGCACACCAATCCTCCTGCCTGTCCCTAACAACCATTTGTCAGTACGTCTGTGACTTTAATTAAGCATATTTTCAAGGGAAACACAAATTTCATTATTTCATGGGAATGAGTTCACCTTTCTAGCCTGACAATGATATGGAATATCCACAGAAAATGGTCAGGAATGGAAGCACAGCTTAAGAATGAACAACTCCTTATTTTTATCTTCATCCTTGATGTGCTTGTGTTAGCAATGATTTGGAAATAGCCATTTCAAAATTGGCAGTGCATTAGGTCCAGAATGCATAACCTCTGGCAACTATATAGACAGCAGCCTGCCATAATGCAGGGATAGGCAGTCCACTCAACAAGGATATGAAGGCTGCCCCATGAACCATATTGAAAATTAACAATATAAGCCTTGATTATTTACTTTACATACAGCTACATCTTTTTCAAATCTTAGTAAGAGAAGTTTCTCTATATCAAATGTGATACTTTTAGTATTTAAGCTTGAGTCAGTAAGAGTCAAGACCCTTAGGGCTCATTCCTATAAACTAAAGCTAACAGTGCAGCACTTCTGTTTTCTGCTTCAGAATTTGGTAATGGCTCTGTTTAAGTAATCTCTAAGTTATAAAACACAGATTCTTTCCATTAGAATCAAAATTAACTGAAGAATTCACATCTTCTGCCATCATCCCACCCATTCAGAGAATGTGCTCCATGAGGTTGACTTTAGAGCAGAATTTAATAATAAAATAGCACCAATATTACTGTTTAGACTTTAGAGGTTACCACAAGTATTTTATACTTGTTTATTTTATCTCAATCCCACAATAACCTACAACCCAGAGACATTAGTTGCTATGTCAGCATTTGGTTTTGCAGATGAGAGCACTGAAGGTCAGCCTATAATCTAAATTTGCCAAAGAAATATAAATAAGAAGCAAAAAGCAAAATTCTTCTGCAGTGGTGTCACACACCTCTAATCAAGCCCTCTGGAGGCTTAGGCATGAAGATAACAAATTCTGGGCCAGCTTAGGCTGTGCAATGAAATCCTGTCTAGAAACAAAATAAAAATAGCTCATTTTTTCTTTAAGATACAATAAATTTATTTGCAAATACATGAAACTAGAAAGAGGGTCATGAGAGAGGAGAAAGAGAGGTTTTAAGAGAGAGAAAGGGAGGGTATCCTAGCATGCTTTAACCGTCAATTTGAGACACCATAGAGCCATTCAGGAATTGCCTCCATAATGTAGGCCTGTAGGAATGGCTGGGACAGATTGTCTTGATCATTAGTTGATGGAACAGGACCCAATCTATGGGGGGGAATTATAATGAAGAAATTAAAAAGACCTGAAAGAAATTAAAAATGCCCTAACTAAGCAAAAATAACCTCTGGCCTTAGGCTACAAGACAGGAGGCCACAAGCAGTTCCAAAAATAGAAAAGGAAATGTCAGCACATCACCAACTGTGAACACCGGCCCCTAGCCCAGTGTCTCTAAGAAAACTTGGAACTAGATGGCTGCTTGATCTGCCAGTCATAAATCCCCCAGACCACAGGAGTTGTAACATCTTTGCTCAATACCTATGTGATAACCTTGTATAAAAAACTTTGTAACTTTGCATGAAACTTTGCAACATTGCATGAAACTTTGAGACTTGAGATCATGGGTCTCATGACCCGCCTTCCCCTTTTTTGACTTCCCCTTTTGATCTTTACAAATACCTTGCATTTGTGGTTCAGAACTTCAACCAGCTAGCTGGATTTCCTTGGAAATAAACAAGCCTTCTTGCTTTGGGGTGTCATTAAGCTCCTTGAAGCCTTGGGGTCTGTCTCTTCTTGGGCACAACAGGTACCACTATTCCTGGAGCAGAAGTTCCTGGGCTGTGTAAGAAAGTTAGCTAAGCGCCTGTCTATCTATAAGCCAGGGAGCAAACCACCTGATGAACTGTACATAACTCAGTTAACCAATGCAAAGGAACCCTGTTTTCTTACCAGATAATTAAAAAATAAGTGGAGCAAGAAGCAAAACAAAATGTCCTGTCTTTGAAATGCCTTTTTCTCTCCAAATTTAACAACATAGGCCATATATGTTGGGTTTAGTAGATGCCTCAGAGCATCATCTGCCCTGTTCAATTGTGATTCTCCATCATAAAGAGCTCAACTGAGATTGCCCTCACAAACATTAAACCTGCCTGAAAGCTTTATTAATGCAGTCAGATCACCCTGTCTCACAGACTGCTGACATAATACAGAATAGGAGAAAGATTGGGGACTGTCACTTGTCTTTTCTTGGCTTTTTTCTCTCAAGGTATACACCCTCTCATAATTGTTATTTTCCCATGGTAGTCTTTCCCAGCATGCATACATATACAAGTAAACATTTCTCAGCTAACATTTATGTTTGAGTCCCACACAGCCAATGAAGACCTGCCTGACAGCAATCTCTGGATGTCCCGGAAAGAAAATGGGCCACACCTCCTTAAGTACACTAGATCATATTTGCTTTGTTTCAACTGACACTCCAGCCAGAACTTTGGGTACTGACTTCAATGGACACAAGAACTTCAATTAAAATAAGGACTTCAGCCTGGACCTTCAACCAAGCATCCCCCACCAGACACAGACTGGATATAATCCATTCAGGACTTTCATTACACTAAAATTCCTTCTCACAGGACCAAAAGGCTGTTATCATCCCAGTTCTGCAGGAAGTAGCATGGAGAATACTGCACCCCATTTCCCCACTGTTGATACCTAGTTAAGGCTAGTTTCCTATTGTTTAAGTTTGGGTTTGGAAGGAGGTGTTCAAGCTTGAACATCTCTTTTAGATGACTTTAAAGTTTAGTTAGAATAGTTATAATTAAGATGTGACATTATAACTTCTTGTAATTCACTCGTATGATTGTTAATGATAGATAATTTACACTGTTAAGTTTTAATACTCTTTTAGACTAAAAGGGGAATTGTAGGGGAAATGTTAGCGACGCCCTCTTGGGGGGCTGGCAAAGGTGACACAGACCAAGCACACTGGGGCGTGGCCAGAGTGATGTAGCAAGACCTTAAATATGAGGGTCCCACGCAGGCAGCTCTCTCTGTTCCCTGAGCTGCCTTGTGGTACAGCTTTTGTTAGTACTTTTTCTAATAAACATCTGTTCACCAAACTTGTTCTGACTCCTTTGAGATACACATTAATTGTGCTGTACTCTATTTTGGTGTCAGAAGTGGGATTCAAACCCACACCTCCATTTGGAAACCAGAGTTCCTGTGTAGATATTCTCCACTCAACAAAGGCTCCTATGTGTAACATTTTGAAGATACGTGTAAGTTCAAACATTTTTTCCTCTATGATTTTGTTATATGTAAGGAAAATATCACCTGATGGAATACTGACGCTGTGGAGTCTTTGTTCCTTTGAGACTAATTTTTTTTTCAAGATAACACTTACTGGCAAAGTGCTTAGAACAGTGAGTGCCAGATGAGCTAAATGCTGTCACCATTGCTCTGTATCTTGCCTTATTACTTAAGAGCTGTTAGATGGTTTTAGGTGCAAGAAGGACTCTGCAAATCACCAAGAAAGAATCAACTCCTTTAAACCTTGTTATTGTAGAATGTAATTGTAACTCTGATTATCAGGAGAAAACAGCACAAGCTGCAAAGATTTTCCTTAGCTATTCAATTCATCACAGCATTCCTCAAAGAAGTCAATAATACTGCTCAAATGTAGCAATTGTCAGAGAACAAAATACAAAGGTACCTTTGCGCCTCCTTCACTTAAATAGAACACTGTGTTTTTCTTGGGAAAAACAACTTTTCTTTTCCAAGGTTGCTCTGACAGGCACCTTTATGACAGAAGGGAGAAAATAATCAGCCAGAACTGGGTTTTCAAATCGCTCTCTGCCTTTAAGATTACTCTTCTAATCACAGGCCCTCTGTGGGGAAGTGTGGAGTGTGAAAGAGAGACACAAAGTAAACTCATCCAAGGGCTTAAGAACCCAACAAAGGTTGGGGTTGCGTTTTGTTTGTTGTCGAACTTACAGAAAAGAGAAAGGGGTGGGTTGCTTTATTTTTGTTTGTCTGTTTTTAATTTTATTTTCCATCAGAATGGAGAACAAAAGAATAAAGACCTGCCCAAGTTCTTGGGAAGACCAGATGTCTGTGATGTTTGTCTGGGAAATCAATCCTGCAGGGTTGTCTTGACAGTGTGGCCTTCTTGAGGGGAGTGGGAGCAAACTTTTCATTGTCCCCTTTGGAGGTGAATCCCAACACAATGTGAGATGAACATTAAAATCCCTGAGGGGAAGGTAGTGGTTCACAGCATGGAGCCTTGGTTCCCAGGCCAGTTTAACCACTTTCTGTCTTTGGGTGAAACTGACTGTGAGTCCCTCATTTCAAAACAGTAACAATCCTGCTGAGAAAAGCCTTAATTAGACTTTTAAGGAAAATGCAAATAAATTCTTAGGGCAGACCTTGTAAAGAGTCAGTGCTCAGTGAGGTGGGCACTAGATGAGCCAAATTAACATTCCTTATCTTGGTTGCTGTGTTTTCTTCAGTTTATTTCTTCAGTTTATATAAAATGCAGAATTATCTATATCCTAACACTGTCCCCAGTGCTAATAAATGCTAGTTATCATTACTGTGATTGCCATTCTTATATTAAGTAGCTTATTTTGCATCCCTCTGTGTCTCAAACACCTGAGATAGACCTCACAGGAGGTACCAGGACAGGCTAAGTAGTTGGAAAAAATCGGTGTGGGTGATAATATCCAAGAGATTTTTTTACTTTACAGTATTAATAAAAATAAGTTATTTTGAAAACTGGGTCTGTTGTTACCAATTCTATCTAACCAAATGAACTTGAAAGAGTAAGATTTTCTATCAATTCCTTTACTTACCCTTTCATTCACTTGTTTTGTGCAAGTCAGTTTCCCATCACTGTAACCAAGTCAACTTATAAAGAATGGCATATACTGATTCAGTTTGGGAACTTTACAGATTGACTTCCTATGATCCTTTGTACCTTTGTACCTTTGACAAGGCAGTTCATGGTGCCCAGAACATGAAGCAGGAAAGAAAAATAGCCATGAATCAAAAAAGAGAGAGAAAAGGTAGGGACCATAGATCCAGAGTCCCTTTGGAGCCACCCCACTAAAGACCTAAAGAACCTGGCCCAACTTCAAAAGTACCACAGTCTCTCAATTATGCTACCCTGGAGACCAAGCCTTTAATACACGAAATTTTCTGGGTACTCAAGATCACTTCAGTGTTCAATAAAGTGTAGGATAAAAGCAAGATTTTTTTATTCCAAATTTAATTTTTAAAAATTTACAATTGGGGACGAAAGCGACCTACATGCTGGACTAGTTCTGCAGTGGGTTCTGATCTCCGAACACCCAGAGGTAGCCCACCTCCATCCACTGGCACAGGACAATACACGCCCGAACACTGCCAACACCCAGGGAACAGTGACACCTCCATTCACGAGAAGAGGACCGACATCAGAGTATTGGATCTGTTTGCAACTACCAGAAGAGAACCTTATCCCACACTCACCAGGAGAACAAGAAACTCTTGGTACACCCACCAGAAGAAAGGAGGAGAAGAGGACAAGGTAAAAACACATCCAACAACAGAAAACACAATATGACAGCAGGGGAGACTAGGAACCATACACCAGTAAGACCTGAACATCACAATGCAGATGAACCAGAAGAGAATGACCTTAAAAATATCTTCAGGAAAATGATAGAGGATCTCAAAGAGGACATGAGAAAATCCCTTAAAGAAATGGAAGAAAAAACTAACCAAAAAATACAAGATATCAATCTTCAAGTCAATCAATATCAATCTCTCAAGGAAACAGTTCAAGAACTAAAATCTGAAATAGAGACAATGAAGAAAGCACAATCTGAGGGAATGCTGGAAATAGAAAAGCTGGGTAAATGTTCAGGAACTACAGACCCAAGCATAACCAACAGAATACAAGAGATGGAAGAGAGAATCTCAGGGGTTGAAGACACACTAGCGGAAATAGACTCATCAGCCAAAGAAAGTCTTAAGTCCAACAAATCCCTGTCACAAAATATCCAGGAACTATGGGATACTATGAAAATACCAAACCTAAGAATAATAGGTATAGAAGAAGGTGAAGAAATCCAACTCAAAGGCGCAGAAAACATATTCAACAAAATCATAGAAGAAAATTTTCCCAACCTAAAGAAAGACATACCAATGAAAATACAAGAAGCCTACAGAAGACCAAATAGACTGAACCAAAAAAAAGGCACCTCGCCACATAATAATCAAAATACCATACATACACAACAAAGAGAAAATATTAAGAGCAACAAAGGAAAAAGGTCAAGTAACATATAAAGGCAAACCTATCAGAATCACACCTGACTTTTCCTTGGAAACTCTGAAAGCCAGAAGGTCCTGGATTGATATTCTACCTACACTAAGAGACCATGGATGCCAGCCCAGACTACTATACCCAGCAAAGCTTTCAATCATTATAGATGGAGAAAACAAGATATTCCATGACAAAAGCAGATTCAAACAATACATATCCACGAATCCAGTCCTAAAAGAAAGTACTGGAAGGAAAACTCCAACCCAGGGAAGTTAACTACAACCAGAAAAACATAGGCAATAGATAATCCCAACTTACCAACAGCCAAAAGGAAAAAGGGGCAGAATCCCACACATAATCTAACCACCATCACCAAATCAAAAAGAAACAAGAATGAACAATAATCAATGGTCATTAATATCCATCAACATTAATTTTCTCAACTCCCCTATAAAAAGACACAGATTAGCAGAATCGATAAGAAGACAGAATCCTTCCTTCTGCTGCATACAAGAAACTCACCTCAACCTCAAAGACAGATGGTACCTAAGAATTAAAGGTTGGGGAAATATCTTCCAATCAAATGGACCCAAGAAACAAGCGGGAGTAGCAATCCTAATATCCAATAAATTGGACTTTAAACTAAAATCAGTCAAAAGAGATGAAGAAGGTCACTTCCTACTCATCACAGGAGAAATCCATCAAGATGAAGTCTCAATTCTGAACATTTATGCCCCAAATACTAAGGCATCCACATTTGTAAAAGAAACATTACTAAAACTCAAATCACGCATAAAACCGCACACACTTATAGTGGGAGATTTCAACACCCATTCTCACCACTGGACAGAAACATCAGACAGAAACTTAACAAAGAAACAAAAGGTCTAATAGAAGTTATGGCACAATTGGACTTAACAGATATCTATAGAACATTCCACCCAAAATACAAAACAATTTACCTTCTTCTCAGCACCACATGGAACCTTCTCTAAAATCTACCACATACTTGGCAACATAGCAAACCTCAACAGGTACAAAAAAACTGAAATAACCCCGTGTGTCTTATCAGACCACTATGCTTTAAAATTAGAATTCAACAACAACAAGAACTACAGAAAACATACAAACTCATGGAAATTAAGTAACACCCAATTGCACAATTCATGGGTCCAGGAAGAAATAAAAAAAGAAATTAAAGATTTCCTAGAATTCAATGAGAATGCAGACACAACATACCCAAACCTATGGGATACTTTGAAAGCAGTGCTAAGAGGAAAGTTCATAATGCTAAATGCCCACATGAAGAAACAGGAGAATAATCACACTAGAGAATTAACAGCACAACTGAAAGCTATAGAAAACAAAGAAGCCAATACACCCCAGAGGAGCAGATGCCAGGAAATAATCAAATTGAGGGCTGAAATAAATAAAATGGAAACTAGGAGAACAATACAAAGAATCAATAAAACAAAAATTTAGTTCTTTGAGAAAATCAACAAGATAGACAAAACTTTATCCAAACTTACCAAACAACAAAGAGTGAACATGCAAATTACTAAAATCAGGAATGAAAAGGGGGACATAACAACAGACACAGAAGAAATCCAGAGAATCATCAGGTCATACTTTGAAAACCTATATTCCTCAAAATTTGAAAATCTAAAGGAAATGGAAATTTTTCTGGACAGATTTCACTTACCAAAATTAAATCAAGAACAGATAAGCAATTTAAATAGACCTATAACCTCTAATGAAATTGAAGAAGTCATTAGAAGTCTCCCAAACAAAAAAAGCCCAGGGCCAGATGCCTTCAGTGTAGAATTCTACCAGAAATTCAAAGTACAGCTAATACCAATTCTCCTCAAAGTATTCCACACAATAGAAGCAGAAGGGTCATTACCAAACTCTTTTTATGAGGCCACAATAACCTTGATACCCAAGCCACACAAAGACACAACAAAGAAAGAGAAATACAGACCAATATCCCTCATGAACATTGATGCAAAAATTCTCAATAAAATATTGGCAAATGGAATCCAAGAACACATCAGAGAAATCATCCATCCTAATCAAATAGGCTTCATCCCAGGGATGCAAGGATGCTTCAACATAGGAAAATCCATCAATGTAATTCAGCATATAAACAGACTGAGGAAAAATCACATGATCATCTCACTAGATGTGGAAAATCCTTCAACAAAATCCAACATCCCTTCATAATAAAGGTCTTGGAGAAATCAGGGATAACAGGAACATACCTCAACATAATAAAAGCAATATACAGCAAGCCAATAGCCAACATCAAATTAAATGGAGAGAAACTCAATGTAATTCCTCTAAAATCAGGTACACGACAAGGCTGTCCATTCTCTCCATACCTCTTCAATATTGTCCTTGAAGTTCTAGGTAGAGCAATAAGACAAAAGGAGATTAAGGGAATACAAATAGGAAAGGAAGAAGTCAAACTCTCACTATTTGCAGATGATATGATAGTCTACATAAGTGACCCAAAAAACTCAGCAAGGTAACTCCTACAGCTGATAAACACCTTCAGCAAAGTGGCAGGATACAAGATTAACACAAAAAAATCTGTAGCCCTACTATATACAGATGACACATTGGTGGAGAAAGAAATCAGAGAAGCATCACCCTTTACAATTGCCACAAACAACATAAAATACATTGGAGTAACACTAACCAAAAAAGTGAAAGACCTATACCGTAAGAATTTTGAGTCTCTAAAGAAAGAAATTGAAGAAGATACCCGAAAATGGAAAGATATCCTATGCTCCTCGATAGGCAGGATCAACATAGTAAAAATGGCAATCTTACCAAAAGCAATCTACAAATTCAACGCAATCCCCATCAAAATCCCAACACAATTCTTCACTGACCTTGAAAGAACAGGTATCAACTTTATATCCAGAAACAAAAGACCCAGGAATGCCAAAACAACCCTGTACAATAGAGGAACTACTGGAGGCATCACCATCCTTATCTTTAAGCTCTATTACAGAGCTATAGTCCTGAAAACAGTTTGGTATTGGCACAAAAATAGACAGGTAGACCAATGGAATAGAATTGAAAACCCTGATATTAGTCCACACACCTATGAACACCTGATTTTTGACAAACAATCCAAATATATACGCTGGAACAAAGAACATCTTCAACAAATGGTGCTGGCATAACTGGATGCAAACATGTAGAAGACTACAGATAGACCCAAGCTTTTTGCCCTGCACAAAACTTAAGTCAAAATGGATAAAAGACCTCAACATAAACCCAGCCACACTGAATCTACTAGAAGATAAAGTGGGAAATACCCTTGAATTAATTGGTACAGGAGACTGCTTCCTGAACATAACACCAGTAGCACAGACACTGAGATCTTCAATTAATAAAAGGGACCTCCTGAAACTGAGAAGCTGATGTAAGGCAAAGGACATAGTCAGCAAGACAAATCGACAGCCCACAGACTGGGCAAGGATATTCACCAACCCCACATCTGACAGAGGGCTGATCTCCAAAATATACAAAGAACTCAAGAAGCTATACTTGAAAACACCAAACAATCCAATTAAAAAATGGGGTACAGAACTAAATAGACAATTCTCAATAGAGGAATCTAAAATGGCTGAAAGACACATGAGAAAGTGTTCAACATCCTCAGTCATCAGTGAAATGCAAACCAAAACAACTCTGAGATACCATCTTACTCCTGTCAGAATGGCTAAAATCAAAAATACCAATGACAGTTTATGCTGGAGAGGATGCAGAGAAAGAGGAACACCCCTCCACTGCTGGTGGGAGTGCCAACTTGTACAGCCACTGTGGAAATCAGTATGGTGACTCCTCAAGAAAATGGGAATCAGTCTACCACAAGATCCAGCAATTCCACTCCTAGGCATATACCCAAAAGAAGCACATTCATATAACAAAGACATCTGTTCAACCATGTTCATAGCAGCATTATTTGTAATAGCCAGAAACTGGAAGCAGCCTAGATGCCCCTCAACCGAAGAATGGATAGAGAAAATGTGGTACATTTACACAATGGAGTACTACTCAGAAGAAAAAAACAATGGAAACTTGAAATTTGCAGGAAAATTGATGGAACTCAAAGAAACCATTCTGAGCATAGTAACCCAATCACAAAAAGACAAACATGATATGTACTCACTCATATGTGGACCTGCTTTATGATACACAGTAGTGACCATGCTTTATCAGAGCTGTTTTTAATGATGTTGCTCAGAATGGTTTCCTCCCAGATGATGATTGAGAACTTATTTTTAAAAAAATGGTGCCAAGTACCACAAGAGTAACAGTACTGTGCTGTTTTCCGGGATTTTGTTTTTTACTTTGTTGTTTTGTTGTTGTTTGTTTTGTTTTGTTTTTGTTTTATTTTTTTTTAAAATGGAGTGTGCTGGATGTCTCTACAATTTTGTTCAAATGACTGAAGAACCTGGAAAAGCTGTTGCTGCTATTGATGCATGCACCCCATATATATATATATATATATATATATATATATATATATATATAATGGTTTAATTTAGCCATGCCATTGTGAACATACTGTATTATGTATCATAATTGTGCATGACTTTATTTATGAGCTAAATAAATGAATGGGAAAAAATTTACAATTGGAATTTCAGTGACTTTGGGATTTGTATGATTCATAGATTGATGACAGAATATTATACAAATTCTGATTGAAATGATAAGAACTGAAAATATGTATATATTCTTTAAAATATTTCATAAAATGTACATTTTATTACATATTTTATGTTATAATTTGTAAATTATATAATATACAATGCTAAACATTCACATTCCTTGTTATTCCTCAGTTGTATTATGAGGATTGTAATAATAGCTTTAAAAGAACAAATCGTGCAGGAGAGATTGTTTATCCCTTAAGAGCATACAGCTCTGGACGAGGTCTTGAGGCCAGGTCCCAGGACACACCTTGGGTAGTTCACACCCACCTGTAGCCTCAGCTCCAGGGAACCCAATGCCTCCTTCTGTATTCCAAAAATGTTTGATACTTCTAAATATTACAGACATATTTCTTGGTGTAAAAAAGTATTTGCTATTGATTTCCCCTATCGACTTAACTTTTTGGAAAGAAAGCATTTTACACACACACACACACACACACACACACACACACACACACACGAGAGAGAGAGAGAGAGAGGAGAAGAGAGAGAGAGAGAGATAATCAGCATAACAGTTTGCATAAAAGTTATTATTGTTGCCATAAAAGTATGAGATAATAACTGTTTTATGTTCCTATTTTGGTTTCTTTGCCATCTGAATGAACTTTCTTCCCCAGATACCCTTGATACCTATTTGCATTTCAAATAAAATACATGTCCTTTGCTTTTCCTTTCACTGATGTGCCAGCACACAACCCCAGTGACTAATAATCAAAACATTTTCCTAATAAGAGTAGACTTTATAATAAAGATGTTGTGCAAAATGAAGTCACCATGAAAAATAATTCTTCTAGGCGATAAGAAGGCTTTAGAAACAAGTTCCATAAAAAGGGAGATCACAAAATGCCATTTGGTTTGTCCTGTGACTCTGGCAAATTGGTGGATGTCTTGAGACAGTGAGGCTCATTAGAATCACAGATAAGACAAATGCAAGCCAGTGTTTCTGACTGTGACCCTTCTTGACTGTCGTCGTCGTTGTCGTCCGTTATTTATTCACAGTAAGCAGAGGATGGAGCATGACTGACTTCACCCTGGGCCTTAGGTGGTGGGATATGTCAGGGGTGTCATATGATTCTCATTATGTGGCATAAAGAATTACAAATTGTGTTAGTTGAGGCTTTCCAGAGGAACAGTGTCATCGTGACACAGAAAAACTTGCTCCAAAGGTAAACAGTTGGTTCATATGGTTAAAATAGCTCAGAAATCTGTCAGATGCCTGCAAGCCAGAGACCTAGGATTCTCCAGGGTCAGAAGGTGGGTTTTCTAGTTCAGCAAGAGTGCAAGCCTTTCAATACTATGTTATGTTTCTGCTGTGATAAAACCCCACGACTTTTAAGACAGTTTAATGAAGGGAGATTATTTTGAGTTGTGGTTCAAGGAGGATGGGTTCCTCATTCAGTGGCAGAGTCATGACAACAGTGGCAGGATTGGGAAGCTGAGAGATCACATGTTTAACAGCAAGCAGGAAGCAGAGAACAAACTGGAAGTAGAACCTCTTCCCAGCTACATGCGTCCTCCAGCGAGGCCGCACCTTCTCATACCTCTCCAAACAGCACCAGTAACTGGGGACCAAGTGTTCAAATGACTGAGCCCTTGGAGAAGATTTTTCAATCAAATACCCACATGTCTTATCTCTGCCTTGTTGTCCTACCCAGATCCAAAACACATCACTACGGCCCATACACATTGATAAGGTAACCTTCCTCAGTCTACTGAATCCCAACTTGATTGCCCTTGGGATATCTTCACAGATACATTCAAAAGAATAATCTGGCAATCTCTCAAGAACGCCACAGCACAGTCTATCTGAAATCAAGGTTAGCCACCATGAGAGCTACTTCAAGTCCTACATACCAGAGAAGGAAAAGCATCAGTGCATTAAACTAGGGGGGAGGCAGGGAGAAGGGAAGGGAGGGAGAACAGGGGTTGATATGTAAAATGAAAAATACATTTTCAAAGAAAAAAATTTTAAAGAAAAACGTAATGAAAGTGCTTCTGCTCACTGCAAACCTATTTGAGTGGTCTAAGGACAAGCCATTGTGTCAGCATCTTCCTCATCTTTCCTAATCAGTTTAGAAAAGCAATGACTCCCCCTTGCATCTTGTGAACATTTCAAAGTGGAATACTTGTTCCAATGCAAAACATGCCCACAGGTTTACATATGTGAACATGTGTTCCAATGCAAAATATGCCTACAGGTTCCTGCATGTGAACAATTGTTCCCAAGATGGCAGCACTGTTCTAGGAGAGTGTGCAGCCTTTAACAAGTGGAGCTTATGCAGAGGAAGTGGGTGTCTAGAGGGCATGCTTTGAGGGGTATAACACAATTTCTGGCCTAGCATCTCTGCTTATCCGCTGCTAAGATGTGACAGACTGTATTGAACACTTCTGCTGTCATGCCTTCTCTACAGTGACAGAATAATGGACCATGAAACCAGATGTTTTATACTGTGATGAGAAAAGTAAATAAGAAATAAGATGGACAGCAGAAGTGGGCTGTTGTTAGAAACCTGACCCTGTAATTTATAAAGTTTAAGAATTGGTTTGTAGGGAAAATATAGAAGAGTTAGGAGTTGTGCAGCATCAAACAAAATGCTATAAACAGAAAGCAAGAGGACATTCCAGTGAGATATCAGAAAATCCAAATGACAAAATAAATTTTTATTGAAATAACATGGTTTCATTTATATTACATACCAACTGCAGTTCCTTCTCCTTTCTCTCCTCACAGTCTCCCCCTCCACTTCCCAACCCTCTCATCTCCCCTTAACCTCAGACCCAGCACAACAGATTTGAAGAAAATAAAAACTTTATTTGGAATTTGACTATAGACTATTCTTGCTATATTTAGAAAGAAAGAAAGAGAGGAGGGGGAAGGAGGGAAAGAGAGAGGGAGGGAGGGAGGGAGGAGGGAGGGAGGGAGGGAGGAGGGAGGGAGAGGAGGGAGGGAGGAGACAAGAAAGAGGGATGGAGAGAGAGAGAGAGAGAAAGCTGTTTTCTTCACTGTCCTTAAATTTTGATTGTCTAAATTCAAAGGCAATAGACAATTAATTTGGTGAATAAAATTTCAAGACAATATAGCATTCCAAACATGGAATGCTTTCTGTTCACTGCCTTTAGCCACATATACAGTGACAGACAGACAGACAGACAGACAGACAGACAGACAGACAGACACACACACACACACACACACACACACACACACACACACACACACGATGCAAGGGAGTAAAGCAGATAATGTAAAAATGTACAATTTGATGTGGGAAGTATCATGTATGAAGTTAAAGTTTTGGGCAAGACAGTTCCAGATGAATTTGCTACAATTGTTAAAATGATAAATGCTAATAAAAATAAGTGAAGTGCTTTACCCTCGGATAATAGGAAAGGTTCTTTAATGGCAGAACCATAGCCATCAAAGGCTAGGGTATAAAAATGCAAACTCAGTTGAAAATAGAGTCCTGAAAAGATAGAAACACCAAAGCCCCCTATAAATATCTGCCTAAGGCAAAGCTGCTTCTGGAGAAGGCTACTGCTAACGTCGTTCATGGAGGCAGGCTACAACTCAAGCTGAGAACAGAACTTGGCACCATCTACATTGCACTGGCTTTCTAAACATGCAGGGTGCAACAGTTACAGAATCATACAACCTTTTGCCAAAATTCTAAACAAAACCCAAATGGCCTGTGAGGTTCTGAGAGGACAATGTGTGAAGCTCTTCAAGGTAAATACAACAGAGACTTGGGAATTTTAGAGACACCAGATATATCTATTAAGGACAATCATAGGCATCAAGTAAAACCAAAGCAATGCAGAGGCCGCACACGCTACAGCTAAGAGAGTCCTGGGGAGCATAATCTGAGCCACGTCATGAGGCTTAGCTGCTGGGTGTGGAACTTTAGTTTTTGATGTTTTCCCTACTGAGTTTTAGTCCATTCTTTCTTTGCTGTTACCCTCTTCCTGCATTATTTAGGATAGGGATATGTGGAAATTTGTAAGTTTCCTTTTCTATTTTGTATGGTTTTATAGTGAACAGTTCATGTTGAGTCAAAGGAAATTGTGGACATTGAAGTTTTGGGCAGTGTTGGAACTGTTGAAACTATGAGAAAGTTGAGTGTATGTATTTTGCAATGTAAGACACTCATGAACCTAAGGGGAACCAGAGTGGAACATTATTGTGCAAATGCAAAATGGTCTCCACAGGCTCATGTATTGGGACACTTGAAACTCTAGGCAGTAGCTCTGTTTTGGGACATTTTGGAACATGTGGAAGTTGGGCCATAGCTGGTGGATTTTTGGAAATGAGCATTGAAGACACAGCCCATACATAACTTCTTTCCTGAGATTGCTATTTTTGGCAGTTGTAGACATGTAACAAGCTCCTGCCACTATGGCCTTCAACATGATGGACTAATAAATATTTCCTGTAATCATAAGCCACAATAAAACATTATAAAACATTGCTTTCTGTATTTTTTTTTTTTTGATTTTTCAAGACAGGGTTTCTCTGTGTAGCTTTGGAGCCTATCCTGGTACTCGCTCTCGAGACCAGGCTGGCCTCAAACTCACAGAGATCTGCCCAGCTCTGCCTCCCGAGTGCTGGGATTAAGTGCTTTCTTAAGTTGTCTGTCATGTTATTTCACAGTCATGAGTTAAGTACAGACTCTAAGTAGACACCTAGTGCACATGCCCACCTGGAATTGGAGTTTCCCAAAAAGACTATGTCTAGATTCCTTTGCCAACAAACCCAATGCTTCTTTCTGGCTTGTCATTCTAGTCATCCTCAGAGAAGTTTCATGGAACATGTGGTTTCAGACAGGAGGGATTTTAACTAGTTTTTCTAATTATCACCATTTTTATTTTTGCCCAGAAAGAAAATATATAGCTCCTTTAATTTTTTAGTTTAAATTGGTAAACTATCAAATTACCTCCCTCTTCCTTCTATCTATACTTAGGCAGGCTAAAGCCAAATCATGTTCACAATTCTTCACAATTATCTTTGATAGCCATGCACTATGGGATGCATGAAGTAGCATCCTCATGCTTTGTCATTTACAATATAGTACTAGAGACACCAAAAGCAGAAAATGCCAAGATAAGTGAAAGCATTAATAACTCAGAGATAGATAAGTGTGTGCGGTCTGTGTGTGTGTGTGTGTGTGTGTGTGTGTGTGTGTGTGTGTGTGTGTATTTTACTAGGTTTTCTACCAAGTTCTCTAGGTATAAACACAGAAATGGGATTACTGAATCATAAATTACTTATGTTTCTAATTTTTAGTGAGACATCTGTTTTCCATAGTGCCTGTACCACTTTATATACTCTCATGCATATACAAAGATTCTGTTTCCTCTACTTCACTTCCAGCACATTTCAGGAGATTTTATTTTTAGAGCAGTTTTCACATTCACAGCAGACTTAAAAGTAAGGGACAAAGTTCCCACATATCTGCTACGTACACACAGTCACTCCCCTTTTCCATTTCTCTATAAGAAAATTTCACTTGTTATGAGATGAGCCTATACTGGTATATCATTATTACCCAAATATCTTAACTTGAGTTATGGTTCGCTTTCATTCTTAGTGCTTTATCATTTACAAATTTGGACTAATGTGTCCACATAGCAATACATAATACAGAGAAATTTTAATACAGAGAAATTTTAACTGCTTTAAAATCCTCTATGTGTGGCATACTCATTTGTCTCTCCCTTCGTCACTTTTGGCAAGCACTAATCTTTTAGCTGTCTCTCTATATTTTTTATCATGGCATCATGCAGAATTTTCTGATTTATTTCACAAACTTAATATGTATTATATTTTCCTCCATGACATTTTATTGATTTATAGTTCATTTCTTAATATCACTCCATTGTCTCAAAAAAATTATCCATTAACATACTGAAGACACCTAATTTTACAATTATGAACAAAGCTACAAAACATCTGTGTGCAGTGTTCTGCATACACAGGCTTCCTGATTTCAAAACATGCTACAGATTTTTTGTAATCAAAACACTGGAAATGAAAATAGATACATCCACCAATGGGAAGAGAGGCAATCTCAGACACAAATGTAAGTACTTACAGTCAATTGGTCATTAATAAAGATGCCAAGAGCACACACTAGAAAAAGGAGAACCTTGGGGAAAGATTATCATGACACATGCAAAAGGATGATATGAACCTTTGTCTCATGTCATACATTATGATAAACTCAAAATTCACACCATACATAAACTCAAAACTGATTAAGAATTTAAACATAAAATATGAACCTATAAAACTTTTGACTAAAATACAGAGCAGGCTTCACAGCTTTGTTTTAGGCAGTGATATCTTGGCTATGCCACCAGAATTCCAAGCAACCAAATAGAAAAGGGACAGGTACTACCACAGCAAACAAAATAGCTTCTGCACAGGAAAAACAAGTGATGGGCAGAGTGAAAGACAACCTCCATATTGGGAAAAATAACTGCCAACCACCTATCTGTGAAGAAGTTGATTCCCAAGATCAGGCATTCCCTACAACTCAATAAAAAGACAACGTGGCCCAAAAACAGAGCATGCATTTGAATGAGTACATGTCTGAAAGAAATGTGCACTAATGGCTAACAGGTATGAGAAAAAAACAAATCCTACACATCAGAAAAGTGTCAGTCACTAACACTTCAAATATAATACAAGTAACTTCTAGCCCTTCAGGCATGAAGTACAGACAGCAGCAAGCTGACTTATTTGTGGAATGAAGTACCAAGAACAACATTTGTCGCTAGTCATACATGTCCAACCCTGCTAGATTTGAAGGCTCATCAGATTGCAGCTGTCCTCCATTCACATACACTCCAAATACTAGAGTCTCTTCCTTGGATTGCTTTGGCCCTGCCCTCAAGTGCTTGAAAAAGTGATGATAGAATTGCCCTTTGCCTACTACAGAAATATACAATCTGATGTTACACATTGTAGCTGGATCTAAATTTGATAACATGTTCCTCATAGGTCATTCATGAAGCAACGTCAAAGGTAAAAGGAGGATACATTCAAGAATTTTAGATCAATAGTGTGAAATAATTTAAGTCTTTATAGTGATAATTTTTCTCCATGGTAATTAAGTATCCAATGTAAATGACAAAAACCTCTGACTGGAACTTAGTGTATTAACTGTTAGTGTCAGAGACAATTATGAGAATACTGTTGTGACTATGTACTGAGAGTAGTGATAGAGTGCACTTGTCACTGTAAAGGCAATTACAGCTATACTACAAGCAAAAAGAATAGTAACCACCACCATGCAGAATAGCTTCTGTACAGCAAATTACCCAGCATCTGTTCTTAATTCATCATTAACCTTCCATCCAGGACAGTTACTCTCAATTTCACACTCAAAATCATCCTAAAGTTGCCAAAATGCTGCAAGATGCAGATGCCCTTCAACGCCAGAGATCTTGCAGTAAAGATGTATCAAACAGATGCTAGAAATGCTGATGTCAGAGGAGCTGAGAATTTTTGACAAAGATAATCAGTCAAAAGTGAAATAAACACTGATAATGGTTGTCTGTTGTCATTCTACAAACTTCTTCTGTATTTTGAAAAATACTTGTTTTAAATGCAAGATACAGTTCTCACTGTGAATGGTGCACAAGCTGAAATTCTGTCTTAACATACAGCCTTATATTGCATGAATAGATAATATCATATGAATTACTTTATTTGAATCATTGACAGTTCTTAATTGTTTACTTGGAGCCAGATGATTTCACTGAAATGTATTTTCTCCTTTAGAATATAGTCCAGAAGCATGAAACTTGAGGGATTTCTCACAACTCACTTCATAATTTAGCAACTCTAAAACTGACAAAATACGTAAAGAACAAATGAGAAGAGATCCCACTTTTCAGTATTTTCTTTAAAAGGCGCATATTAGTGACAGTTAGTTTTTTGAAATCAAATCATAGTATTTCTCACAGGAAAGCAAGGATGGCTAACTATTATAAAATTATGACACTAGAATCCATCACATTACAAATGAAAAGACAAAAATCTTATGTTTATCTTTTAGCAGAAGTAGAAACTCATTCACTAGAATTCACCATCTTAATGAAATAAACATATTGTCCTTATTTCATAAATATTATTCTAAAAGGAAATAGGATTAGAAATGTCATATAACCCATAGCAGACTTAATCATGAAAGACCAGAACTAGTTGGATCATTTTAATCAGGAGCCTTTGCAATTCTTGAGAAATAGTTTGGGCAGTCTCTCTGAAGTCTAGCCTAACTTGAGAATTCCTCTGTGTGATATTTACCCAACAGAAATGAGCAACAATAACATCAAATGATAAGTGAGAAACTGCTCATGACAACGTCACTCCTAACATGCAAATTGGAGACAACAAATTTGTCTGACAACACAGAATAACAAAGTGAATGGTGATATATTTATACATACAACAAGGAAAATGAACTATCGTTGTATATGAATGAGTAAAATTGATTCTCATAGACATGATACATAATATAAATAGAAAAGATCATATACATAGAGGATGTGTGTTATGACTCCAAATTAATATAAAACAAACGTTAGCCACAACTAACAAGATTGTAGAAATTTGAATAGTGGTTATTTTGAGAAGGTTGTATTGACTGAGACACTGGTTTGAGAGCCATCAAATATAGTTGATATATCATGTAATTTTCCCTAATGCAGTACACGTGACTTATATACAAACTTAATATTTTGGGAAGTTTTAGAAAAAGGGTTCCCTGTGCAATCTTGGGTTTGGCTGACCTGGAACTCACTCTGTAGACCAGGCTAGCCTCAAACTCAGAGATTCCCCTTCCTCTGCCTCCTGAGTTCTGAGATTAAATGTATATGCCACCACTGTCCATATATATATATATATATATATATATATATATATATATATACATATATACATATATATGTATATATGCATATATATGCATATATATATGCAATGCCATGTTACTATAGAACTTGGGCGTATGTATCTAATTCTAGTTATAACTCAGTCTAGAATAATAACCTAAAAGGGGAAAGAAGTAAATCAAAATGCAGCGAAACATACTGTTGGATGAAATAAACCAGATTCATCAGATTGTGATTGGAATTTGAAATGTCCTCCATAGGCTCATGGGTTTAGTCAGTTGGATCCCTAGATGGCAGCATTGTTTTTGAAACACTGTGGAAATCTTTAGGAGATGGAGTAATTCATTAGGAAATGAATCACTCAGGAATTGCTTTTATGATTGATAATCTTGTTTCATATTCTTTCTGCTGTTTCCTCACTGACATAGCTCTGGGTTGTCCTGGTTGCTGCATTCTTTCAACACTGCATTACCTGCTATGATTGACTATGTTCCCTATTAATGTGTGACCCAAATCCAGCCCTTCCTTCCTTAAATTGTTTCTCATCAGGTATTTGGTTCCAGAAATGAGAAAAGTAAATAATGTATATATATTCTTTCATATGTGGAATCTAGAAAGAAAATAAAGACAATATAATGGGCATTATTCTTGTTCCACTTCCCAGATACTAGGAATACTATGGCAACAAACATGGATGCATATCTCTGTGATTAGCTTAGATTCCTTGAGGCAGACACCTAGGAAGAGTAGCTAGGTGTCTTAACTAGAGTTCCTATTGCTGCAATGAAACACCATGAGCAAAGGGCAGGCTGGGAAGGAAAGAGTTTACTTGGCTTACACTTCAACACTGCCATTCATCATTGAAGGAAGTCAGGACAGGTACTCATCCAGAGCAAGATCCAGGAGGCAGGAAGTGATTCAGAGGCCATGGAAGGGAGCTGTTTACTGGCTTGTTTCCCTGACTTGCTCAGGCCGCCTTTACAGAACCCAGCACCAGCAGCCTAGGGATGACCCCACCCACCATGGGATGGGCCCTCCCCAACTGATCACTAATTGAGAAAATGCCTTACAGCTGGATATCATGGAGGTATTTCCTCAACTGAAGCTCCTTCCTCTCTGATGACTCTAGCTTTTGTCAAGTTGACACACAAAACCAGCCAGTGCACTCTGTCATTCAGTAGTTCTGTCTTTTGAGAAATCTCCACACTGATGTCTATAGTGAGACAACACATTAATTATAAAGATAAGGTAAAGAGAACAGAAATCATGACATGTGAAGAAAAATAGTATTGGAAATCACTGTGTTGAGAAAAGTGATCAAGGTCCAGAAAAACTGGAGCTGCATCTTTTCTCTATTGTGCAGAACTTAAAATGTAATGAACATATGTGCAGGAGTGGTAACACAGGTCATAGGGTTAGAAAAGAGACCGTATGATGGGAAGAGGATATATCAGGGGAACAGAGTCATATATATGACAGAAAGCAAATGGGAACCCTAAAGGCGAAGTAAAAAAGAGCTGTAAAGAGTAAAGAGGAACCCTACCAAGAATAGGATGGGGTTCTGGTAAGGTGGTATGGAAAAGGGACCAATAAGAACAAAGTATGTATAGGATGCAGTTATGAAAACCATTACTTTTATGCTACTTTTACAAAATAATAAAAATATTAATGATCTCAAAAGATATAATTTCTTTGCCACAATGAGATCCATTAATTTGTGGAATGAATATGTCCTAACAAAAACATTTAAATAACATAAAATTAAATCCATGGGAAGTAAACTTCAAAGTGAGATAAAAAAGGAAAAAATTATATATAACATTGGGATAATTTCTTTAATTTATGTAGAAAGAAGTAAAAAAAAAAGAAGGAAAAGTTTACATAAAATTTAGATAAAAACAAAGCATAACTTCATTGGAACGAAAACTGAAGACTGAGATGATAGCTATATGATGTGAATAAGTCATAACCCATGTTTGTACAGTTCATAATGAATTTCTTCATACCGATAAGAAATAGAAAGGCAACCCAAGAGAAAACCAGGCAAGTTTATCAATAAGTAATTAGAAGGAAAGCACATGAATGGCCTATTACTAGGGAGAAGATACTAGAATAATCTGGGAAGCACAAGATAAAACAACACCCGTTGGACCAGTAAAATAAGTGTCATGAATACAAGCATTGAATTGGCATGTGAGAAAGCAATTCATGTACTTTATCAGATGGCACAAACAATTAGGTACATCTCGGTGCGTCTGGTCTGGTTGAAGGGGTTCAGAGCATATGAACCAGAAATTAAATTTCTATTGGGTTTTAAAAGGAATTCTCAAGTGCATCTACAGAGATCTTGTCCCCACCTCAAAAAGTAAGCAACACCGGGCATTGGTGGCGCACGCCTTTACTCCCAGCCCTCGGAAGGCAGAGGCAGGTGATCTCTGTGAGTTTGAGGCCAGCCTGATCTCCAGAGCGAGTGCCAGGATAGGCTCCAATGCTACACAGAGAAACCCTGTCTCGAAAAACCAAAAAAAAAAAAAAAAAAAAAAGTAAGCAATAACTTCAGTCCAGTATAGCAAGGAATAAAAAACCAAGTATATTCGTTCAACAAAACACTATTCAACATTTAAACTAATGTACCATGTGAATAGAAATGGGTCTTGGAAACACTGGGGATAAAAAACAAGTGAAGATGTGATGTATCATACAATGTCATTTATATGGAAGTTTCAAACATGCCAGTTTGCATGAAACTCATAGGAACACATAACGTTTGATAAATACAGCAAATTAGAAGGAGGCTTAATACAAATCAACCAGCACTGTATAGTTGCTCTTAGAAGAATGCAATCCCTGAGATTTACACACCCTGTTAGCAAAGTTGGAAGAATCACTTCCCTCTTGCCAAGAGGCACTTATAGTGCTGTCTAAACACAGCAAATCCATAGATTGTATATATTCCGGGGCAGAGGAAATAGAAGAGGCAGAGGATAAACCAATGCATGCAAACTGATTCCTGCCATTTGTAAACACAGAGGAAACCAGGGAAGCTGCAGGGTGCCCTCTGACAGGAGGAGCCTTTGAATACAAGCCTGAATGAAGACAGCAGGAGCTGGGGGAGCCCTGAGACAGAGATCCCAGGGAGGAGTGAGCTAAGCCCTGCAAGTACCAAAGACACCAGTGGCCTGCATGGGGGAAGAAGGGAGAGTCACTTGCGTCATGACGGAGCCCTATTGGCTATAGTGAACTATGGAGATTGTTTTCATGACTGTGAACCCATGACTTCATGTGACTCACTATTAAAATCATGCACTCAGGTGGCTTGCTTCATGGAAAGGAAGGCTGTGTAGAGAACACAATGACTCAGGAGCTAAGCATCTTAGGTTTCCGCAACAGTGACTCTGTGCAAGGAAACCTGGTGTGTGCCATCTCATCCACAGTAACAGCACCCATCTCTTTATTTGTCACTAAGGTGTAAGGACCTAAAGGCAAAGATTGGTACCAGTCTCATAGCGAGCCTTCCAATAAATTCCTCTGCTGCCAACACTATCATTGTTGAAGCTACACTCCTTGCATCTTCCTCACACCCAATGCCATATTCAAAAGAACAGAAGATTTCAGAGTAGTCAAACCTTATTCTGGCATGGAGGAAATCAGAAAATGTGTATGCAGCTAAAATAGTCCTGAACTTGAATTTTTGTTCCAGTTCCAACTATTCTGTGACCTTGAATATGACACCAAAGTATTCCTAGAACCAGCGGCATAACCTGAAAATGCAGGCACTGTCTACCTTCTCTCTGTGTATGTGGCTGAGTGGAGCAAGAGACTACAGATGTGAGGCTCTTGGGGAACAAGTGTGAAAGAGGAATGGGCTGTACATCTGAGTGCTACCCCTGGAGCATGCATAGTTGCAACCGAAATGCATCCACAGCATAGTGATCTCAGTAGAATGGAGGGTTGGGCTCCATGCCTTTCTTTCCCACAGAAATCTCAGAATATCCTTAGGAATTTCATTAACTTAGTCTTCCATCTCAAAACCCCAGCCTCTGCGTGCATTCTCTCTCTGAAAAGGGCATAGATGATTTTTAACACCACTGCCAATACTGGAAGAAATCCACAGCCACCTACGTGGTGTGACACAAGCCAAGTCCTCATAAATATGAGATGGGGTAAATTATTAAGCGTTTCTGAAATCTGTTCCTTCCTCTGAAAAGTGAAACTTAATTATCAGATAGCTGGAAGTACTGCACACATAAGGGTGGTCAGAACACCTGGGGCTGTAGTAGGGAGTAAAAATGAAAATGCATCAGTGCTCCTCCAAGACCTTGTCTCACAGTCTTTCAAAGGAAATGAGGCTTTTCTTTTGGTTAGACATCACATCTCTGAGGACATCTTGTTAAACACCATTTTGAAATATCAATATATATCCCCTGAAGTGGCAGGAAGTAGAGAGAATGAAACACCCAGTGTTGACAGAGGGCTGAAGAACTGGATGGTGCTGAGTGCAAATTGGTGAAACTGCCGAGACGCAGTTCTCAAGGAAAGTGTGAGACAGCATCAGTTTTTGCTATCGTAACCTTTAATCTGGTTATCACATGACTCTCCAGCCTTTGAATGTGGCTGGGAGCAAAAGCTGAAAGCTTTGGTTTGTGCTTTTAGATTGGGAGAAGCAAATTGTTTAAGTTTGAGCAAAAATGCCTGGCTCAGAGAGGCATGGAAGATGAAAATGAGAAAAATGTGGTGCTTGCAAATGTGACAATTTTAATGACGTCCCAAGGCAATAGACAGGAGAGTAAGAGATTCAAGAATAAGTACTAACACTGACCTCTAAAGGAGGGCATAAAACATCAGTGAAAGGACACACCCAACATGAATGTATCACCCTATAAATGTGTGACCCCCCCATTATCAGTCAGTTCTTTCTGGTTGCCTGGGTTATTTCAAACAGAGTAAAGGTCATTCTTCCAAAATCATTATGTCATAAGAAAAACAAAGCATGTGCTTTTTCCTACTGAAAGAATTTTCTGTACAGAATCCAACTTGAAAAACTTAACTTAGGCATGTGTATTTCCTTGTAACTCATAAAATGTTATTGCCACAATTGAAGAGTTAGCAGCAGTAATAAGATGCAAGGCTAAAATTCCAATTAACAGTTCGTTCTTCTGTGCCCATGGGTCTCAACAAGGGAATGTGGTACCCAGAGGTATAGGAACTATGTAAGACATTCAAGGAGAGAGAGGCTGCTACTAACAACTGATAGATATAGAAAAGCACAAATCCTACAACATAGAGGGCAATTTCCTTACAAAGAATCCTCCACACCACACTCTGAAGAAGCCAAGTCTGAGCTGGGCGGTGGTGGTATACACCTTTAGTCCCAGCACTTGGGAGGTAGAGGCAGGTGGATCTCTGTGTGTTTGAGACCAGCCTGGTCTACAAGAGCAAGTTCCGGGACAGGCTCCAAAGCTACCCGTAACAATAAGTCTTTACGCCAAGCTGCCCGAGCCCCGCTGCCACGTGAAGGTCTCAAGTAACACACAAGAGACTTATATTAGGTGCATGCTGCTGATCAATGACTAGGATTTCTTATCTGCAAGATCAGTCTTAATTATCAACCATAACTATTAATCTATATATTTATGAGACTTATCTTATAGAGAATGCCAGCCTTGCATTCTGTCTTCCTGGAGGTCACATGACAACTCTAGAGAAGAGAGAAGGAGGAAGAGGAAGAGAACGACTTTCTGCTTGTCCCTGCTTATATTCTGAGTCTGCAAGCTATGTGACTTCATGCCTGAATCACAAGACTTTACTACATTTCCCATAATCCTCCTTGACTTCTCGTCCCACCTATCTTGCTTTTCTATTGGCCAACTTTATTTATTGGCCTTTATTTATTGGCCTTTATTTATTGGTGCTTTATTTATCAACCAATAAGACAAACATATACATAGAAGGACTTCCCCCATCAGCTACAAAGAGATACTCTGTCTTAAAAAACCAAAATAGAAGAGAAAATAAAGAAGCCAAGTCTGAGAAACATCTCTCTGGGACAATTGTTTTTCCAAATATACATTGTAAAACTAGAATTCTAGACTGATGTTTCTCAAATGTTTCGACAAAATGCCTAACACATGATCACAATACAGGAAGTTCGTTCCTACTTCTTATTCCCCACTACCACCATGTACAGTAACCAAATTTCGAGTCACAGCTAGATATTGTGGCTGAGCTATCAAACACAAGGCAGAATTTCTGATCAAGGAAAGGGTGGCTCACCCAGTGTAAAACAACTGTGTATTTCTTCTTTATATTACATGATATGTCAGAAAAATTTGCCCCACACAAATGCTTGAACACACATTTCATGGGGAGCTTCCTGCCTGTATTTGTAGGTCCTCTACAAACACTGAGATCCTTCATATGTATGAGAATAGAACTTTAAGGCTGTGCATAATAGCAGAAGACTCTTAAATATGTAACCCAAATCTCAATGCAAGGAAGTCTGGGAAATAAATTCAGAAGTCCCTTGAAATAGAAGCTGGGCCACAGACTAACCCCTGAATGTTGCATTCTTTTAGAAATAGATAAGATGAAGTGAGAGGACTGGCAAGATGGCTCAGTGGGTAAAAGTGCTTGCTGCTGACAGCCTGTGTTTTATCCCTAGAACCTACATGGTAGTAGTAGGAGTACATCTATTCCTGGACATTGTTCTCTTACCTCCACAGAAGCATACACTAGATAGATGATAGATAGATAGATAGATAGATAGATAGATAGATAGATGATGGACAGATAGATGCTATACAGATGATAGACAGACAGACAGACAGACAGACAGACAGACAGACAGACAGACAGACAGACAGACAGTAGGATATTCCAATGGTCAGGGACACAGAATATATGCTATCCCAAGTATATGGGTCTTGTCTAGATAACATCAATTGCCTTATACTTCCTGATATTAAATACATAGTGGCTCTCCTTAATCCAACTTCATAGAGTACCCTGGGAGTAGAAGACTATACATATATTATATGTGCAAATTTAAGTGAACACAGTATCCTCGAAAAAGTTATAGATGTCCAATTCCCTGGAAACACAGTGTGATTTTAGAATACACAGAGGACAAAAAAGCAGATGGGCCACTTTGAGGAAGGTTTTGATCACGGAAATTCTAGAAAAGCATGGAGGTAAATGTATTTTTGTCTCAAGGGCAATTCTGATTAATACTGCAACTGCTTGATTTGCAGACTGTGACTGGGATCAACAGGTAGCAGAGTCAGCCAGACTCAAGTGCAAAGGCACTCACTCATCTGCCCAAGACTTCTGATACTTGCTGCAGGATCCCAATTGCCAAGGGCATCCCACTTTAGACATTTGCCTTTATGTCTGGTAATCTGCTAGGGTGACTCATGGAACTCAAGAAGTGCTATACTTGGTATTGCAATATGCAAATTAGAGCCAGTCGAGAGGCACATAGGGTAGAATTGGAGGATGACATGGAGACACAGAGCTTCTATGTCCTCAGGCTTCATTTCCTGACATCTAGTATGTGCATACCCCAATGTACATGCTGAAAGTTAACAGATCAGGAAGTACCCCTGACTTTAGTGTCTTTGAAGGATTGACTGAATAGCAACCTATAGGGATGTCCAAACACTAGTCATCTACATAGCATATGCTACATGGTATCACCAAGGAGTCCTCACAAGTAACATAGGCATTCTGACACTAAGGATAGCCCCAAAGATTTGGAAGGTGCTTCTCCTAGGACTGGGTCAAGGACTGTCCCTTTCTCTGAGTAGAATTAAATATTCACTATACACAGACAATGTTATCCGTAACTGTGCTACTATTGAATTCACACCTAATACATGTTGTGTTTTATTATCAATTGGGCTATTTATTCAGGATAAAATGTGTATCAGGCCCTGTGCTAAATATTTTATGTGTGTTCTTCATAAAAGCCTTTCATGCATTCCTCATAAATCCTGTTAAAAGAAATATAATTTATAGATGAAGGGACTTGCTTTACAGAGTAACTTGTGATCATTTGTCTATAGGTAAATGCAAGGGAAAATTCTAAGACCCAAGAGGAACCCTAGATCTGAGGATCTTAACCACAGTGCTATACTGAGCAGTGATGGTTGTTGTCTTCCTAGGTCACAGGAACAAAGATATAGCATGTGTTCACTGTTCCTACAGGATTCCAGAGGTCAAATGGCATAGGTAGAAAGCTCAGTCCCCAGTCCTCCACTGGCCTCATATTTTTCACGAACTCCATTCAACCATGTCCCTACCTCTGTTCTCAACTCCATGGCATCATGAAGAAAGGCTTTACCCTACTTCCCTACAAGCTGGCAGGGTTTAGAGACAGTCATTGCTGTAGGTGATGGACTCTCTAATTCCAAATTATCATACGTTGTACTGCCTAGCTTTGGCATCCACAGGACTAGCCTAGCACTGAGCTGTCTTACATCGCCCTGATATCACTTGGACTTGGTGTTGGATTGCCTTTTCCCCTTCTTCTATCCCAGTCTCTGATCCTTGTTAGTGATGTCTTCCTAATTGACTCTTTCCTCCTGCCTCCTGACATCCCTGGGTCAACCCAACTAGGCTACTTTACCTCCTGCTCTCTCATCTCCCTGTCTACAACCATTTGGGTACATTTATCACTTTCTAGGGTAAGAAATAAGTAAGAAAAGTTAAAATACAAAACTCAAAACTAGTTCCCAGTTTACAGATGACACTGAAAATTTATGACAACTATTATTTTCTTGAGAGCCACTAATAGATGAACAGAGTTAGACTTCCTAACATGCCTACTGACCCCATGTGAAGTTGGACACACCACCTGGCCCTCAGTCTGGATAACTGTCTCTTTCACATGACCTTGTATCCTTTACCTCTTAAAAAGGGGTGGAGGGAGGAAAATCCCCCAAAGCATGTTCTCAGGACTGAAGATTTCAGAGAGAAACAAAAGGTGATGCCACAGAAATCAGGATAAGTGGCATTGGTATTCTGGAATTCTGCAGTGAAGAAATGATCTTCATTTGGGCAGAATGTAAATTGTATAGAATAAAAAGCCAAAAGTGTGCTCTATGAGGCCAGCCATTCCTTATGGGCCCTTGCATCTGTTGCAGGTGATAAACACAATAGGCAATAACTTTGTGTCTTGTGTCTGCCTCCACTTTGTAATCTGTATGTCCTATAAGATTCTGAGAGTTTTCTAGAGTTGAGCCCGGAAGCCCCTGAGTGCTGCTATTTGAGAGTCAGAGTACTTCTAGAAGTCCCTCTTGGCTAGAGGAACAGCTTCAAATACATTTGAACCAGCATACCCAGCCTTCTCTGAGGAAATCCCTGGGGTAACATTTTTGCTTTAGGAAAAAGCATCAAAGTTAACAGAGAGCACTGGTTTACTGCTGCTCATTGGAAGTTGGCAGTCAAAACTGACAAAGCTGAGATCAGTAACCCTTGAAGAGTAAAGATCCCTAAGACCACATAACCACGGTGACCCTGAAATCAATGCTGCATTGCCCCAGAAGTAGGAGGACCACTCTCACACTGATAAATTAAAAGTGTTTTCCTCAAGTCCAGGCTGAGCCACTCAGCAGTCTGTGTCTCCTGCATTCTGCCCATGGATGTCTGTATCCCTTAGGACTTTTCATTCTGCAAAAGGCTGATTCAGTCTGTTATTCTCAGAAAACTGTCAGAGATCCCTGGAAATGTCACTTCCTGGCAAACTTGTATGAGGAAAAAGACTTGCCAAATGTAAAATGTGGCAAAGGAGACATTGGAGATGTGTCTGCAATCAGCTCACAGCCTTGTTCTAATTCAAGCAAGACCTGTTCCGGTGAAGATTCCCAACACTTCCTGTGTCCAGGATGGCAAACAGTATTTCTTTTCTTTCAGCATTGTTAGAATAATGGCAGGAATTGTAACAGGTCTGATGCTGCCATAACCCTGGAATTAGAAGGGAACACCCCATAAACACCACTGTAAGAGAAACTAAAGAAGCCTTCATACTGAGAGGAAGGCTGTGAGGTATCTTTATGTGCCACAGGGGGAGAGCTGTGCCTGCACAGGAGGGTAGCAACATAGGTGATTTACTGGCACTAGGGAAATTCTCGGAGACCCCCAACTAAGAATCTAAGCAATAGTGGAGAGGCTACCTTAAATTCTCTTCCCCTATAATGAGAATGATGACTACCTTATATGCCATCCTAGAGCCTTCATCCAGTAGCTGATGGAAGCAGAAGCAGACACCCACACCTAAGCACTGAGCTGAACTCCTAGAATCCAGTTGTAGAGAGGGAAGAGGGATGAGCAAAGGAGTCGGGACTGTGCTAGAGAAACTCACAAAAAAAGCTGACCTGACCAAGTGAGAGCACAGGGAACCCAAAATGACAGCTGGAGAACCAGCATTGGACCGAACCAAGCCCTCTAAATGTGGGTGCCAATTAGGAGGCCTGGGCGGTCTATGGGACCTCTGGCAGTGGAACCAGTATTTATCCCTAGTGCACAAATGTACTTTGGGAGCCCATTCCCTAAGGAGTGTTACTCTCTCAGCCCAGATACATGGAGGAAGGCCTAACCCCTCTTCCAAATGATGTGACAAACTTTGAAGATCTCTCATGGAAGTCCTCACCCTCCCTGGGGAGTAGATAGTGGGGGGGAGCATGGGAGGAAGGGAGGAAGAGGAAACTGGGACTGATATGTAAAATAAGATTGTTTCTAAATAAATAAATTTTTTAAAAGTAAAAATGTTAATAAAAATAAAGCTTAATAAATAAATGATAGGGTAATTGATGAAAGTTGACTCCCTGGCATCACATGACACAATAAGAATAGGAAGCTTTGGATTCCCCAATCACTGGCAACATTTTGAGAAATGAGAGTCATAAATAAGAAAAGGAATTGTCCCTTGTGCTGGGAGAAACCCTGCAGAAAGTCATTCTGCCTCCATTCCCCAGATAGAGGAGAAAGTTGCTATGATGTTCTTTTTCTGGCAAGATGTAACTATAATCCCTATACTTTCTAAGTGTTCTTTTTAAAATCACTCAAACAAAGACATAAATGTTCATGTCATAACAATGTAATGAGGTAGAGTGATAAGCAAGTTCATGGATGGGGCATTTGTGAATGAAAAAGCCATTAGACATCCCTGGTCTACCCTGGGCATAGGACAAACAAGAAAGTGCATCCTGCAAAAAATCAGCATTAACACAAAGGGAAGATCCAAACCTTCTGAACTGTATGTACACAAATTAAAAAGAATCATGGGAATACCCACATAAGAAAAATCAAAGCCAAATTGCAACTAATTGAAAAGTCAATGTTAATTAATGAAAAGTCTGAAACATAGCCTTATCTAACAAGAAAATTTTGTTACTCAAAACTATTCACTTCACAGCACATATTAACCAGCAACTTTCAATAACAAATCTCAAAAACAAATGCAAGTTTTAGAGATCTAGAGAGAAGATTTACTGAATCTGAAATTTTAAAACATCATAAAAAGGATTTAGTCGCAGCAGCAGCAAAAAGGAAATCTCTCAGTCCCGACACAGAACAGCAGGAATCCAACAGAGGAACCTCCACAAACCCAGGGACACTGGCACAGACCTCCTCTCAGTATTAAAAACACTGTACAGTTCTTTTTATAAAGACATCCCATTAGTGTATATGTGTTTGCCTGATGAGTTACATGTCATTTTCTTTCAAGTATACCATATAAACTCCTATTGCTGCTGCCTAACTCTACCCCTCCAGTTAATCCCTTCTATTTTCATGTCATTGTTTTTCCTCTGTGTGTGTATGTGAGGAGGGGGAATGCAAGTGCGTGTATATGTGATTGTGGGAGTGTGTGTGAATTTTAACATGTCTGAGTGTGCATGGTTGAGAGAGCATGGATGAGAGAGTGTGTTCCTGAGTGCTGAATATATGTAAGTATGAATGATAGCATGTGTGAGTAGGAGTGGGGTTATGTTTATGAGTATGTGAATGTATTATGACTGTGTGTTCAAGTGTGTGTGTGTGTGTGTGTGTGTGTGTGTGAGAGAGAGAGAGAGAGAGAGAGAGAGAGAGAGAGAGAGAGAGAGAGAGAGAGTCAAGCAGTCTAACTGCTACTTGGCCCCGTTTCCTCTCTGCTAAAATAAGTACATTTCAGGGTTTCTAAATGACAGGCTTACTATGAGGTACACAGAGAAGGTATCCCCAACTCTAGGCTTTTGGATTTCCTTTCATCTCTATGCAAGCCAGGGTAGCTTAGACTGGCCCAGGATACCCAGTTAGAGCAACAACTTTAGACCCCGTCAACATTCTGTCCTCCTCTGCTCAGCCCTAAAGCCCCAGCATGGAGATGGCCCTTCTTGTACTTTAGGGTCTTTTGTGTTGGGCTTGTTCAGCTGCTCTACAAAAGCAAAGTTGAAGACAGGGTTTGCACACAAGAAGTCTGTTCTTGGAAGTAACCTTAGGGAACAGAGAGAGAAACTGGCAAATATGAAACACTGGAATGAAAAAACATTGAACTTTGAATTATCCAGCTGGTCACACAGTGAGCATCTGGACTTAGTCCCACTGGGTGCCTCTGTAGAATGTGTCTCTCATCCAGAAGAAGCAACCATTACCCCACTGACTTTATGTTCCCATTGACAAAGGGTTACACTACAGCCTGTTCAGTCCCTTGAAAGTCTAGATAAGATCAAGTGTCCTTCCTTGCAGAGAATGAAACAGACCATGAAAAATCCATACCACCATCAAGGTGGAGTGCCCTCAGGATACATATAAGGGGATTGGTTGCTATGGTAATAATAGACTAAAAAGTGGACTGCAAGGAGGTGAGTCTGGGCACAAGTGTTGGTTACAGTCAACGGCTTAGGCTGCTCATATGAACATATACTTCACTGAGCCAAGTGCAACAGAAAACCTGCAAAGAGGTCATTGATCACACTCTAACAAGACAGAATATAGGGAAATGCATCTGTTGCATAAGCCACATATCCCACTGTTGTCCCACATCCTGGACCATAATCTGTACATAACATCTTCTACTCTGCCGCCTTCTCCAGATTCTGTCCTATCTGTCCAACTCTTGAGCAATTAATTTGCTTCTTAAGACCCTCAAAGTCAAGGGTTCTGAGCACCTACTTGCTGAATCAGGCTCAGGACTTGATGATTTGCCATTTGCAATTATAATCACACTAGAGACATCAAAACATGGTTCTCAAGCTAGCTATCCCCATTGCAGTAGAAATCCTGGGCTCTCCGGGCCAATTTAATTCATTAAAACACAAACCATAGGACTCTACCATTGTGAGAAACCAAAAATGACCAAGAAGTATTCATATATTCAAGTTCAGTGGCCCCTGTAATATGTCTTATACACAAACACTTCTTAACCTTTTCACCACTTCTCTGAATTCTGTTGAAACATTTATTCTAAAGGATCCTAAAATGTGCCCAGAGTAGAGCTCAGACAGGCTCTACCAGTGAATGACAAGTTCCTGACTTTACTATTCCTTATTAGGGGGGCTGGCCATTTGCTGAATGCTTATGCACCCATGGCCCAGCTTCCAGTGCTGCAAAGTATTAGTGTTGAACAGCTCTTGATGTGAACTTTTAATCAGCCATTCCTCCACTCTGATCATGAAGCATGTCAAATGCACCCATCTTTGATTTTCTTTATCTTAACATAGGCTCTCTGATTAGGGCTGCCTTTCTGTATTATAGACACATGATTGACTGATTCTAAAGAGAAATTCCCTTGTCCAACTTTGATGGTGAGAGGCTGGGCAGGCAATAGTGGGCACTGCAAACTTTGAAGTGATGTCAGACAGCCTATGTTGGGCACTGATACCTGGCCTCTATGCTCAACACCTTGGCCACTCCATTCATAGGCTCATTGCCTCAGATACTAAGTGCCAAGAACAGAGGTTGGCCGGCATCCACAGGAAGGTCACCTTACCCAGTGGACACCATCTTTCACTCTGTCACACACTCTTGTGGTGTTAGCATTGTATGGTGGTCATGAATATGCCTCTCCCCCACCTCAGGGCTCTTCCAAACATCCATCCTATTCAACACTCACAGACAACTACCTATTTATCACAACCAAGCATTTTCACTCCAGTCAAGTGATCTTCTTTCTATTTCCCCTACTTTCTTTCCTCAGAGGCTCTGTGAATGAGATTGCAGTGGTTCATTTTCTTCCAAGATATGCCCAGACTCAACTATTTCTTCTACTGTAAATTTGTCATGTGAGAAAACCACCTAAAGGCCACAAGTCTACTAATACAAGTTAAAGTGTTATTGGAAAGAGAAATGAGATAGGAGTCTTGATTCATTCATATAGTTGAGAACTTTTTTTGTTTTTTGTTTTTTTAAGCCCACCTAATAGTGATCTCCAGTGAGCCATTTGTGTTTTAGGGTGACTTGGTAGGACACATATTGGCCTTATAACTTCATGGATTTGATAATACCCAGGACATGAATGTGACTTCCTGTCAGACTTTAGGACCTGTATCCCAGTGCCCTCCAGTGGTAAATAGTTCTCTACCACAGAAGATTTAGCATTGCTCCAGTCTCCCAAGGATCTGCACTGATTCTTGAGCTTGAGACTCACTATACCTCTCCACAGCATCCTTATGCTCCCTAGCTTCCTCCAGCACCATTCGCCTTGCTGAGTCATGAGCTATGAGCAGCAGAGCAATTTGCACTGCAGCTATGCCTGCTGCATAGCTCTATTTTGTTCTGAATGCTTTCAAGACTGGAAGCATTTTGAGTCACCTGATAAATGGGTTGAAGCAATAATTTGATTTCAAATGCCAGACTCTTCCTTAGCATTAAACCTCTTTATTAAAAGTGAGGGAGTGAATGCAGTAACCTATCATTTATCTGAAAGGAAATGAGACAGTAGTCTACAAATCAGCAGGATCTAAACTTTCACAAGTGGGGCAGGCCACTGGCTCTTCAAGGGACCTATATCCCATCTCCTAGCATCCCATGAATGATGTCAAGATTTTTCCTTCTCTTGGTATTACTTTATTGGTGTAGTGAAGGAATGCCCTGTGGTGATGAATGTTCCACACTTTGGTGCCTCTGGCACTTTGTACAGAGCCTTTCTCTTGAGCCCCTCCTCAACAGTTCTAAGCATATTTAAGAACCTCTTCTCTTTTACTGCAGTGCACCACTGTGTCACCTCTGTGTCTCAGCTTCAGAGGGTTTCCAGTGGACCTGAAGGCCCAATTCCCTTCTCTTTTCAAGGGCACTCAATCACTAGTCAGGAGAGCATGTTCTCTTTTCCAAACTCTGTATCATAGCCTGCCTTTGTTCTTCCAACAGGGATGCAACACCCTTAAGATTCCACCCATGGGTACTGAAAGACAGACAACCTGAATCCAATTGCCTGAAAGCATGGAGGAAGGAAAGAACCAACTCCCATAAATTGTCTTCTGATGTTACACACAGACAACACACACACACACACACACACACACACACACACACACACAGAGAGAGAGAGAGAGAGAGAGAGAGAGAGAGAGAGAGACAGAGAGGGGGTGGGGGAAACCTGTACCTGACATACCATACACTGAAAATAGCACTTTTATTTTTAAATATTTTATTATTTCTTTTTCCCCGAGATTATTTTCTTATTAGTTCAAATTAGAAAGAAACAAGACTCCTTCACATGTCAATCCCTTCTCCTCTCCCTCCCCCCCCAACCCCCCACTAGCCCTCCACCTCATCTCCCCTCTGCTCCCCAGGGAGGGTAAGGCCCTCCATGAGGGTTCCCCAAAGTCTGTCATATCATCCTTGGCAGGACCTAGGCCCTTCCTTATGTGTCCAGGCTGAGAGAGCATCCCTCCATGTGGGATGGGCTCCCAAAGTCCCTTCTTACTCCAGGGATAAATACTGATTCACTACCAAGGGCCCCATAGGGTGCTAAGGCCTCCTCATTGACATCCATGTTCAGGGGTCTGGATCAGTCCCGTGCTGCATGTTTGTGTATGTATATGCCATATATGCCCATTCAGAACAAAAGAAGGCCTTGGATCTCTTAAATCTTAGACCACAGGAAATTGTGAGCTGCCCAACATGGGTGCTAGGAACCAAATTTGTTCTCACCTTCTGTGAGAACAGAAAGGGCACTTATCTGCTTAGCCATCTCTTCAACCCTGTAAAACTAATAAATAATAGAGGATAGATGATAGATAGATAAATAGATAGATAGATAGATATGATGAAGACAGATGAGAAATAAATATGATAGATATAGATATATAAATAGATGATAGATAGAAGACTTTACTCATGAATGTATTCCTTGTTCTTATTGCTACCACCAGATAGTTTGGTATTCTCATGACTCAATAATTTGCTCTTGGTTTAAGACCTACTTCCTCTCTGCTGCACCATGACCTTGGACAATGTGCAAGTTTCTTATGCAGATTTACTTCAGGTGATATATTTTCAGGGTTTCTAGCTGAGTGAGAGGTGTTCTCATCTTATAAAGCAGATGTAGCAATTTCTATGAAACAGAAAACCTAGGAGACTTGCCATCTACTCAATCATCCCTAGCCCAAGTCTTGGAGTGATATATATATGATCCTAGGTCCTGCCAAGGATGATATGACAGACTTTGGGGAACCCTCATGGAGGCCCTTACCCTCCCTGGGGAGCAGAGTGGGAGATGAGGGCTAGTGGGAGGTTGAGGGGAGGGGAGGGAGAGGAGAAGGGATTGACATGTGAAGGAGTCTTGTTTCTAATTTGAACTAATAAGAAAATAATCTCGGGGATATGATATATATATATATATATATATATATATATATATATATATATATGCCTAACTAAGGCTCTGGGTTAAATCCAGTATTTTTTGCCATTTTTACTTTTTATTTTCATTGTACATTCCAATAATAGTTCTCCCTCCAACACTTCCTCCCACTCACTCCCTGCCTCCTCCCTCCCCCCATACCCCCCAGTCCACCCCCAGTACTTTTTTACATCTCTGCTATCCGTATTCATCTCTGGTCCCATATATGTCAAGTACAGAAGGTCCCCAGGTTATCTTAATTTCTTCTCAGTGTTGAAATCCTAGAAGGCTGGTTTACAAATGTGCAATTTGAATGCAACTTTTAGATATGAAATTTTTGGCCTGGAATACCATCTATACTTCACGTGATGATTTTAATGTGGAAAAAAAGGTTGAAGCTACTATCTTGGACGGTTTTGAATTTTTACAGTAAGCCTCTGTGGATGCTGACCTTGCCTGAGCCTGGCATTCTTTCCAGTCATCTCAAGAGAAACTAGCAAAAGCCAGGAAGCTCTAGTTGGCATGGATCCCCAGTCTTTCCAGGGTCCCTGACTCGGCATAAACAACACTCCATTTTATCCCTCTCCCAAACCGTGCCAGTGGAAGTAGAAGTATCAGAATATACCTAAAAGCTCATGGCTCTTGCACCCTCGCTTTCCACAGCTCTAGGGTTTGTAGCCATTTCAGTGAGTAAAGACCTGTTTTCCACATCCTGAGGACCAATATCTCCTCATCTTTTTCTAAAAGCAGAACATGAGAAAGAACTTGGAGCAGAAAATTTCTGGCAATATACAACTCCAGAAGTAGAAAGTAGGAAAGAGCAAAGTGGAAAAAGAAACAGGACAAGCCTGTGATACAGTCTGTGAAGTACATCGTCAAAGCCCAATGCAATTGGGAACTTCAAAGCATGGCTGTACTCAGAACTGCCCGGAACAAGAAAGTGTTCATGTGCTACTCAAGATGCCAATTGTGAACCATGCCCACTAAGAGTAGAACCACCCAACCAACATGATGCCAGCTAGGAGTCTCTCACAAGGTGTGTCTAGATGTAAATCCCTCACACTCCCCGCTGACTCTAAGTATGAGACCTTTATACTCTAAACTTTGCACTTGGGTGCAGGTTGAATCCCTCAAACTGCTGTGTTTGCAGGTAAGTATCAGTGTGAGCCCTACATAGAAATATTTACAGGTTAGTGCGTGTCTGGAACCCTCATACTGCTGGGTTTGCCGGTAACTGAGTGCAAACCAGTTTGCTGAGCTTGGCAAGAACAGCAAATATATATATATATATATATATATATATATATATATATATATATATATATATTTGATGAAACCACACAAAATTCAATAAGGCTACATCCCTTTAAACCCTTATTCATATAAATAAAGGGAATAACAGATGGGCAGAGGCTAGAGGGAGGTTCATGCCACATGTGACGTAGAAACCACGAGGCTTAGAAGAGAAACCAAGGACATGAAGTTAATAATTGAATTCTAGCCCATTCCTATTCCCAAAGCTAAGAAGTCTGTTTGTGAAGTTCACCCTCATACACAAAAGGCCACCTGACCACCTTCATTCCTAATTCCATGCTTACCAAGTAATCATCTGAATATAATTTGGATTCCGCGAGTCTCGGATTCAGGAGAATGTATTAGAGAATGCATTTTTCATCACTATAGCAATTACTGTCTTCATTATAAATTAATTAGTGAAATAGGATTTGATACCTCGGGTGCTCGTGACTGTAAGATAATATCAGCAGTCCTGAAGCCAGGAACAAGGTAAAGATTTCAGTCTGAAATCCTCTTGTTGTGAACAAGCTGAGAAATAAGAACAGAAGAATTTTCACAGAACCAAATTCTTAAATCTCTGATGAGCAAGGAATAAATGACCAGTAAAATTACATTATTGAATTTTACTTATGTCAAGGGACTAGTCTAAGTCCTGGAAAACCCCAAATTAAAAAATCTGTATAGTCACTTACAAGTAATTTTGACTTGACACTTGCTAAACCATCCAGGTCTTTGTCAATCACATTATGAAGCAGAAAAGGAAGAATTTCTTTGCATGGTCTCATTTGAGATGGTCTCATTCAAGATGGTGTAAGCATCTTGACTTTCTTTTTTACATTTGGAAACATCAAATAAAAATGGAAACAATCAAAAAAACTGGTAAGGACAAAGAAGCAACTTTAAAACTTACTTTTTGGTAAAAACACTTATGATTTAACATAGAACTACTCTCAACATGTATAAACATGTTAAGGACATGGTGCATAGCACTTACAATATGGACCAACATGGCACACAACATTGACAACATGTATTAACATGTTAAAGGACATGGCACATGTACTTAGGCACAATGTAGAAGCCTAATGTCTCCACTATCTTTGTCTTCATTACTGAAGCATTATGTCATTTCCCTCTCCAGCTCCTGGAAACCACCTTTGTACTCAATAATTGTGACTATTTTAGCTATATTGTATAAGTGAACTCATGCTGTCTTTATTACCCTGGACATGTTTTCTAGGTTTATTCATGCTGCCATACAATGGCATGAAATTTTAAGGCTGAACTGTATATATTCCATTCTGTACATATAATGCATTCTGTTTGTTCATTTGTCAATAGACATTCTGATAGTTTCTTCTTCTTTTGGGGGAGGTGGTTTCTTTGAGACACAGTTTCCCTATGTACCACTGGCTGTCCTGGAATTAGATCTGTAGACCAGGTTGGCCTTGAACTTCAAGATCCACCTGCCTCTTCCTCCCGAGTGCTGGAGTTAAAGGTGTGCACCACCATCACCCTTCAATAGTTTCTATTTTTTACCTGTTGGGAATAAGTGCTGCAGTAAGCACAGGGATGCTGATGTCAATCAAGATCCTAGTTTCACTTCCTTTGAAGACTATAGTAGTTTATTTCCTTATTGGTGTGATAAAATACCCTGGCAGGAGTAGCATAAGGAAGAAAAGGGCTATTCTGGCTTGTAATTTTCAGGTTAGTCTTTCATGGTAAAGAAATCAAGGTCCTGGCAGCAGCTACATGCAGGTGGTCACTTCATCTCCAGATAAGAAGAAAACAATAACTGTATGCATTCAGCTGATTTCCTCATTTTTATGCAGTTCAGGATCCCATCCCAGAAAATGGTGCCACCTACAATGTATGAATCTTTCTAGCTCATTTAACCTAATCAATGTAACCCCCCCCCCCCAGTGGCATGCCCAGAGGATTGTCTCTCAGGAATTTCTAGATCTCGCCAGACAATTGAGATCAATCATAGCACCTACATACACAGAAGTGGAACTTTTGGAATTCTGAGAAACATCCATGTTTTCCATAGTATCTGTAGCAATTTAGTATTATCAATGGTGTACAAAAAGGATTCCCATTTCTCTGCATCCTTGGAAACATTTGTGTTTGTTATTATTATTTGAGGGGTTTGGGGGGGTTGGGTGGAGGATGCTGTTTGCCATGGTGCTGTTATTGCTATATTGGGATAATAGATAGCATTGCTAACAAGCACTGGGGTTCAGGCGTACATCTCACTGCTATTCTGACTTGCATTATCCTGGTGATCAGTATCACTAACATATTTTTCATACACAGATTGTTTATTTTCATGTTTCATTGAATGACTGCCTATTAAGTCCCTCACATATTTTTTAATCAAGAATTTTCTTTGTAGTTTTTTATCCATTTTTTAATTTAAATTAGAAACAAGATTGTTTTACATGTCAATCCCAGTTCCCTCTCCCTCCCCTCCTCCCCTGCCCCCCACTAAAACCCTACATATCCCATACCCTTTCTGCTCCCCAGGGAGGGTGCGGCCTTCTGTAGGGTGTCTTCAGAGGCTGCCATTTCCTTTGAGATAGGGCCTAGGCCCTCCCCCATATGTCTAGGCTGATGTTAGGGATGAGTAGTGATCTACTACAAGAGGCCCCATAGATTCCCAAGGTCACTGACACCCACATTCATGGGACCTGGATCAGTTCCATGCTAGTTTCCCAGTGATCAGTCTGGGGGCCAAGAGTTCCCCCTTGTTCAGGTCAGCAGTTTGTATGGGTTTCACCAGCCTGGTCTTGACCCCTTTGCTCATCAAGCCTCCTTCTCTGCAACTGGATTCCAGTTCACATCAGTGTTTAGTTGTGGCTGTCTGCTTCTACTTCCATCAGCTACTGGATGAAGGCTTCTTTGTAGTTTGTTGTTTTACTCTTTGAGAGGCTTGAGGCTTTTTCTTTCTGTGTTTCAAAGGTTTACTGTTGTTTTCAGTTCTCTTATTGAGTTATCAATTATTAATCCACAGAGGTTTTTAATTTGCAAAACTTTTCTCCCATAGGCTGTACTTTTATTCTATTGGCTATTTCCTTTGCTCTGTAGAAGCTTCATTATTTGATGTAATCCTGTTTGTTCACTTTCCAATATCATCAAGCCTTCTTCCCATGTTTCCTTCTAGGAATGTTACACATTCAGTATATTTTTTAGCTTTGAGTTTTCAGTCCATTTTGAGTGGCTTTCTGTATGTGGTGTAAGAAAAGGTCTAATTCCATTCAAGTGCACACGAATATTTAATTTTCCCAACAGTGTTTGTTGAAAACTGATGAGGATTTTTGAAGATGAATAAATTGTAACAATTTGAGACTATACAAAGATAAAAATAAAAAACTAGTCAGAACTACTGGGTGCAAGCAAGAGTCAAGGGCCCTGAGGGAGAAAACCACACACCTGTGAGCTGGGTAGCTGGTGCTCCCATGACTTACCATAGCCTTGTGACACTAGCCTCAAAGCACAGACTGTGTATCCCATGGTCTCCTCAGCCTTTGCTGCTTCTCCTGTTCCCATTATTAAAGACTGGCCAGCCCAGGGCACAAAGGTCTGATTTCCCAAGCAAGCCCTCACACATAAATTGAGATTCTTTGGCAAGTACTGATGCCTCAGTCTAGCAGAAAAATAACCTTGCCCCTTGGCCATTTCAAAAATCAGCTTAAACTTTGAGGTATTTTGGAAAGCCAGTTAAGCAATCATTTCTATTGCTTTTCAGGTGCAAACCAATAAATAATAACTGTGAATATTTAGATTCTGAAGTGGCACTGAATCAGTTTAATTAATCACAAAAGATGTTTACTTCAAGTAATCTGTAAAAATGAAGAGATAATTTAGATTATTTTTAAAGGGGAAATAAAGAATGTTTTCCACAAAATCTTCAATAAGGGATTTGAAATCATATCCACCTTTCCTTCTTGTTTGCCTCAATCCCTCAACTCATCATTTCAGCAACATAGTAAATGTCCTCAACAGGAGGAAACAGGAGTACATCATAAAAATTTTTAACAAGAGCTTCATGTCAAGTTTCACAATTAAGAGTAGAGGTGCATCTTCAAGGGGTCCTGAGAAAAACAAGGATGACTTGTGAAGCTTGAAGAATGGAAAATAGAGACAGGGCTTTCTTGTAGCAAAGGTATGCTTTAGCCTAGAGGAAGTGTCTCCTCCAATGACAGCTGTGTGGCAATTGACACACGAGAAATGGATTTCAGGTTTGGGGATATTGTTTACTGTTTCTCTGAAATTCAAATATAAATGGGTGTCATATGTATTTCTTTGACATACTAGGAGACTCTAAACTCTATGTCATGGAGTCTAACTAAATGATGACACTTACTGAAAAAAAAAAGAAGAATAACACAATATTTAGGAATTTCTGGAAGGCAGGTCCAAAACAATACTGATAACAAAATAGTAAGCACCATATCACAAGTCACATATGAAACTATGAGGTAACCCAAACACTGGATTCTAACTAGATGCTGATATAGCATGGTAAGAGAGCCAGATTAACATGTAGCAATCTTGGTGGTTTTTTTTTTCTGATTCTTGGATTTTTATATTCTGGCATTAATAACATGCAAGTTATTGAAGAGACGCTCATCTCAGAGAGTATGGCGAACACAACGCCTCCACTGAAAGAAAGTGACTGCAAGGAGCAAAACCATGCTTCTCTGTGACATGCTCACAGAAATAACCACACTGCAGAGGGTGACCGAGAAAAGGCACACTGTGACAGAACAGCTTGCAGCAGAAAAGTCAACAGGGACACCAGTTCTCCATTCCCTTCCTCCTGAGTAATCAGAGGAGGATGGATGTAGTTGATCCTTGTTGCTCTCCCACAGCTGTTTGCAAGGATCCCAAGCACCTAAATTTGACAATAACAATCATAACCCAGTGATAATTTTTATGAACCAATGAGTTGTCTAGAGGTTTGAATGACAGTTGACATACACCACAAATACAACCAAAGCACTACAGAGTGGTAGTATTTTGTTTGTGCTCTAACAAAGAAAGCTGAGGCAAGAGGAAAACAAGTGCAAGGCCAGCTGAAGCCATACAAATACCCTATCCCAAACATCAAAAACAAGCAACGTTGCCCTGCCAAGGCATGCCCTCAGTGCTACTTCCTTCCACTAATAGTTTGCTCAGCTAAAACTCTGTCAAAGCTTTAACCATTGACAAAGTTAGAGAAATCATAGTCTGATTGTTACATTAGAAATGAATGTATCAGTTAAAATGAATGCCAAATGTTAGGATTCAAAATGCAAAAAAAAAAAAAAAAAAAAAAAAAGGCCCAGCATTGGTGGCGCACGCCTTTAATCCCAGCACTCGGGAGGCAGAGGCAGGTGGATCTCTGTGAGTTCCAGGCCAGCCTGGTCTCCAGAGGAGTGCCAGAATAGGCTCAAGCTACACAGAGAAACACTCTCTTGAAAAAAAAAAAAGCAAGATGAAGAACACAGAGGTAGAAAGATGAGTACTTGTAGCTGGAGATGAGTTAGCCATGCTGACCAGGTAGAAAGGAAATTACTTTAGGGAAAAACAACAGACCCAGTCTCCAACTTGGCATCAGGAACACAAGCAAGGCACTGTAGCCCTTTCACATACTCCTAAAGCATCTGAAACCACACACTAAACTGTAAGGAAGAATGACTTCTTTATACGTCTCTGCTTGCTCCAGTAAAGAGTCCACACAGCTGTCCATAACCAAAAAATGGTGATAAAAATAATTTAATAATTGTTTAGTTGTTAAGCATCAGGGACAGACTTTAACCATAAGACCCTGTGCTTGTTCAGTAATCTTGCAGTCCCTAAACACGAACCCATCTGGCTCTTATATTCTACAGCCAACACATAGTTCCCCTTGTGGATAATTTCTCTATGACTCCTTTCATGCAAACATTGTCAAACATCATAAAATCCTGAAGACTGGCCCAACCCGAGTCACTGCAGCCCTGTACCCTTTCCCCACTCTGGGAGATCCAGGTGTCAACAACAACTTTAGTGGAACAACTAGTCTTAATAGAACTGCAGCAGGGTGGGGAGATGAAGTGAATTATATAAAGACAGATAGCTTGGTTTTGTTCACTTGATGATGGGAAGCAAGAAGCACACCCGTTAGAGTAATATTTCCCCAGAAAGTTTGCAACTGAGTTTCATAGCTTCAAATTGTAATTTATTAGAAATATCATCTTTGACAAGTTGAGGATTCTTTAGCCCTATCCACTCCATAAAAAACCATGGCTCCAGCTTCCAGCTTTGGAGGCTGTCAAATTCAGTCTCCCACTGTGTGTACTGATGAGTGTCTCACATGCATAAAGTACGCCCTTCCTCACAGACTGCACAGGTTAGGACAGTAGACTAAGCAACAGGTTCACTGGAGAGGCACCATTTTGAATCTGTAAGTGGAATTACTCACAGAATACATCTTCATCACCACACCAAAGATGTCTTGGAACCATAGCATATCTGAGCTGCAGCTTTAGGAGAAAATAGAACAAAAAGAAATGGGATGAGGAGAAATTAAATTATTATAGCTATTACAATGAAGTTAAAATATTAAGTGTATTTATATCCCTATCTTCTTTATTCATGTGGTTCATGTGTAGTTAAAGGTGCAATTAGGAGAGTATTCTAAGTCCAACATTGTGCCCCATCTGATGTCATGAGCTCCAGACTGCCAAGGCCATATCTTTGCAGGGCGTAGCTCCACTCAGAATGCACAACAGTGGCGTGTGGTTGAGTGGTAGCTGGGAGCACCAGCTGTGCTTCAGTGGCAACCACTGCAACCTTGGAAGAGCAGGCAGCTTTCTGTGTCCCTCAGATGATATTGCAATAGGCCTTGAGTCAAGGAATAATGAAGTCAGTGATGCATCCCTGTGGAGAAGTGGTGGGAAACACCCATCACACTGCCTTCTTCAGTCTATTCCAAAGAGAAGGCTCTAGAGAGCACCAGAAACTGAATCTTGGACCTACAAGGCTTCCATCCTGCAGTGATGCTATATTTGCCACACTGTCTTGGATGAGGCTCACAGTGGACACACAGAGGTGGGTACAGACACCTGCCAGAAGAGGAGGTCAGATGCCACAGAGCATTGGGCACAGAGCTTTCCTGGCTCTTCTGTATAAATTACTTCAAACTGAGCTTCTCTGTGCTTCTACATCACAGAGACATGGCAGCAACTGCTCATCTGACTAGAAGAAGCTCAAAAATCACTCAATGGGATTCATGGGTTCTACATAGTCACCTAGAAGAGCAATCCTGTTTTGCTTTGTCTCTTAAAAATAATGCCCTGTGTATGTAAAACTTGTTTTTGAAAACTAGTCAAAGGGGGCCCGTGGACATGGCGCAATAGTTACAGTGCTTGCTGGACAAGCATGAAGTCCTGAGCTCTGATCTCAGTACTATGCAAAAGCTGCACACATCCATAGCCTCAGCATTGAATAAGGGAGAGATAAGGAATAGGGTCACAGAAGGCTGCTAACTAGCCACCCTGGCTGAATTAATGAGCTATTGGACCAATGAGAAACCTTCTCTTGAAAAATAAGGGGGGGAGTGATAGAAAAAATCGACCTCTGGTTCATGTACATATTCCTACAACTAGCTGAATACACATGTGAAACACCATACACACACATGCACACACATGCTCAGTGTTGACAAACAGTACAAAAGAACACAAAATAATCAAAGAAAGCATGTCTCACCCCTGGAATTTTGCCCTATTTCTTAATAACATTTCTTCTGTTTTTTCAAAGTTCTCTCTGATGTCCAAGTGTTGTCACATCTATATATCTATATCATTAACAAGCCCTTACTTTTCACACAAATGGCAACATACCACAAATAATATCTTGTAATTTTCACTTACTGGATCCTGAACATTGAAACATCAGTAGATGTAAATGAGTCACGGGCATCTGTCTGAACTCCAGCATCATGTCTACCGCAATGGATAGATACCACCCTCATACCCAATGTCTGAATGACAGACATCTAGGTTGCTTCTAGACTTCTATTTTTACACATAAGTCTACAGTCTTGAAATCAGTACAGCACAAGTTTGACTATGTGTATGAGTATGATGGGTTGGAATGACTGGATCAAGGGGTAGATGCTGCTTTGCTTGCCCAAATGCTGCCCAACAGGTCACACATCCTGAGGTGCTCACTAAATGAGGGGTGCTCCTGTGCAGCTATTGAGGTCAGCATTGAGGAAAAGGGAAAATGAAAGTCCTGGGAGCTGCCACAGCTAAATCTGCTCTCAAAAGTCACAGTTGATGCAAACTTGAATCAAGGCTCAGGATTATTCAAGTTCAACAAATATGTAATCCCAGACAAAACAGGTGACTATGTAGGTAAGAAGAAGGGATTGTTTCTAGACAAGGGTCCTGTGTTTCTTCTATGAGGGGCTCCTTCAGAAGCTGTGTTACACAGTAGCTGACTAGATGATCCAATCATTTATATTAATAAATATATTTAGTTAATGAATGTACACTGACCATCTATTATATACTATAAATATATTCAAGTTGCTCATTGCTTCCAGTACCAAGAAGACAATATTTAACATGACACATTTTAACACCGAACAGCACAGAAACTATAGAAGCCTCACAGGGCAAGATGTTTTCACCAAACAAATGAAAAGAAAAGCAGATACTCTTGTTGCTGTCTTCATTTCACTGAAATTTCCCTTAAAAAATTAAATGACTCATGCTTAAGTTTAAATCAAGCCTTTTTTCTTCATAATACATTTAACTAGAAACGTAATTGATTTTGTTCTAGACAGATAAGAGGCTGTCAAGATAATATTTCATTCCCAAGATCCCTACCACAGTTGTCAGGAAAGGCAAACAGTCATTACTTTATCCACAGACACATCAAGAGCCCATTATTTATTTCTTCAATTATTTATGAAGCCAACACAAATACTTTCTCTAGCTGCTCCATCTAGTGGTTCACACTGGCAACCTTGACTCTGTTCCCTGAAGCCAGCATCCCAGTAGGAGAGAAAGCTTTATCAGAGTAACAATTAATGGTATCATTTATTTCATTTTGATAAATATTTAATACTGAAATTTACGAGCCTAGGTTGAACTAATACCCACCATAAAGATTCATCTATTTCCCCAGGAAAGAAGAGCGATATTGTTGTCAAGATAGCAAGACAAATACAAATAAATAAATAAATAAATATCCTGCCTTAAGCTTCTGTGGTAACCAAAGTTCCCAGAAGAATCAATCAAGGATGTCATCTGACAGGATGAATGTGAAGTAGTTGTCATGGCAACATGCTTATGGACGCAGATCTCTGTTAGGAGTGTTCATGTTCATTTAGAGCTCACAGATCATCATTCCAAGGAAGCATGGGGAGACAATTAATAAAATGCCATCCACAAATCACATATTACATAGCCACTGTTGTTCAAGCTACAGATGATGATGATTAAATAATTGTCCTTCTTTCTAGTGATAATTTCATTGCTGTTGGCCCATGAGCAACTGTGTTCACAGTTGACTCTGAGCATAAAAAAACTAGGGAGTTTGAAAAACCCAGGGTACATGAAGAAGCAACAGTCCCTACTCAAAGTTCTCAAGAGCACCTCACAAATGCAAATGAGATGCAAGCATTAAGCACACAAGCAATCAGGCGTGCACAGTGGGAGTCTAATGATTCCCACAAATGGCAGTTTAATCAAATGCTTTATTCCTGCCTGGAGTGAACTCATCTATGATTCACAAATCAACTTCACCCCAAAATATTTCTTCCTGGTACATAGAGACCCTAAGTTTTCTGTCTGAACAGGTAAAGCCCATTTTGGGGGGAGCTCAGGAATGTCACTGAAGGAGACAGAATAAATAATTGGCTGAAATCAGTCTCTAAACCAACACAGGATGTAGTAAGTTTTCAAAAAGAAAAAATTCAGGCTTAAAAAAATTGGGACTATTTTTCCTGACTTACTTTCTGGCACACATGAGCCATGTTATCAATGACATGGTTGAATAAACTCACAGCAGCTCTGATGAAAAACTCTCTTGTTTTAATAATGTAGGAAACACATCACATGCAAAAAGTTCCCTACAGCCTACCTCTCCATGATGGCTGCAGTCTGCAGATGGCTAGTCTGCAGATGCTGAAGGGGATAGAGGAAGATTTCTTTTTTTTTTCCTTTTTTAATTTAAATTAGAAACAAGCTTCATTTACATGTCAATCACAATTCCCTCTCTCTCCCTTCCTCCCTTGCCCCATATTTAACCCCCTATCCCAAACCCTTTCTGCTCCCAGGGAGGTTGAGGCCTTCAACGGGGATATTCAAAGTCTGTCATATCATTAGGAGCAGGGCCTAGACCCTCCCCAGTGTGTCTAGGCTGAGAGCATCCTTCTATGTGCAATGGATTCACAAAGTCCATTCATCTACCAGGGATAAATATTGATACACTACCAGAGGCCCCATAGATTAACCAGACCTCCAAATTGGCATCCTCATTCAGGGGGTCTGCAACAGTCCTATGCTGGTTTCCCAGCTATCAGTCTGGGGTCCAAGAGCTCCCCCTTGTTCAGTTGTTTCTGTGTTTATTCAACCATGTCAGTTGTTTCTGTGGGTTTCACCAGTCTGGTCTTGATCCCTTTGTTCATCACTCCTCCCTCTTTGCAACTGGGTTCCAGGGTTCAGCTCAGTATTTAGCTATAGGTGTCTGCTTCTGCTTCCATCAGCTGCTGGATGAAGGCTCTAGGATGGCATATAAGGTAGTCATCAATCTCATTATCAGAGAAGGGCTTTTAAGGTAGCCTCTCAACTATTGCTTAGATTGTTAATTGGGTCAACCTTGTGGATGTTTGGATATTTCCCTAGTTCCAGATTTCTCTTTAAGCCTACAAGGCTCCAACTATTATGGTATCTCATTTATTTCTCTCCTCTATTATTTCCCTGCCTCCATCTTCTGTCTCTTGTCCTCCTCTCCCCTCCTCTTCTCCCCTTCTCTTTCTCCTAACTCTCTCTCCCCTCCCCCCATGCTCCCCGTTAGGAGATCTTTTCCCTTCTGACTTCTCCAGGAGACCATGTATGTCTCTCTTAGTGTGCTCCTTGTTTCCTAGCAACTCTGGCAGTGTGAATTGTAGGCTGCCCTAGATATAAAATCAATATATGAGTGAGTACATACCATGTTTGTCTTTTTGTCTGGGATACCTCACTAGGGATGGTTTCTTCTAGTTCCCTCCATTTCCCTGCGAATTTCAAGATTCCATTGTACCACCTTTTATCCATCCATTCTTCAGTTGAGGAGCATCTAGGTTGCTTCCAGGTTCTGGCTATTACAAATAATGCTGCTAGGAGCATGGTTGAACAGATGTCCTCGTATAAATGTGCATATTTTGGGTACACACTAAGAGTTGAATTGGTGGATCTTGTGGTTCCCATTTTCCTGAGAAACCACAATACTGATTTACAAAGTGATTGTACAAGTTTGCACTCCCATCAGCAGTGGAGAAGTGTTTCCCTTTCTCCATATCCTCTCCAGCATAAACTGTCATTGGTGTTTTTGATTTTAGCCATTCTGACAGGAGTAAGATGGTATCTCAGAGTTGTTTTGATTTGCATTTTCTGATATCTTCTCTAATTTCTTTCTTTAAAGACTCAAAGTTCTTGTATCCAGGTCTTTCACTTCTTTGGTTAGCATTACCCCAAGGTATTTTATGTTGGTGGTGGTCATTGTAAAGGGTGATGTTTCTCTGATTTCTTTCTTGATGGGGGAGGTCATTCTGTGTATATGATTGTCTTATTGGTTGATAAATGAAGTACTGTTGGCCAATAGGAAAACAAGATAGGGGGACTGGGAATCAAGGCGGATTCTGGGAAATGTAGGAGAAAGTTAAGAGTCACCATGTGAGCAGTGGAAGACAGGACGCTAGCCGCTGGCATCCAGTAAGATAAGTCTTATAAAATATATACATTTATGATAATTAAGACTAAGCTAGAAGATGAGAACTCCTAGACATTGGCCAAGCAGCATTTGTACCTAATATTAGACTGTGTGTGTTATTTGGGACCCTAACAAGGGGCAAGCAGAACCCAGAGAATTTATCATCTGTATATAGTAGGGCTACTGGATTTTTTTTTGTTTTTTCGTTTTTGTTTTTGTTAATCTAGTATCCTGCCACTTTGATGAAGGTGTTTATCAGCAGTCGGAGTTCCCTGGTAGAGTTTTCCGGGTCAATTATATAAATTATCATCTGCAAATAGTGAAAGTTTGACTTCTTCTTTTCCAATTTGTGTCCTCTTGATCTCTTTTTGTTGTCTTATTGCTTTACCTAGAACCTCAAGTACAATATTGAAGACATATGGAGAGAGTGAACAGCCTTGTCCTGTTCCTGATTTTAGATGAATCATATTGAGTTTCTCTCCATTTAGTTTGGTGTTGGCTTGCTGTGTGTTACTTTGATTATGTCTCCAAGACCTTTATGAAGGGATGTTGGATTTTGTCAGTCTTTTTCAGCATCTAGTGAGATGATCATGTTATTTTTCTTTCTCAGTTTGTTTATATGAGGGATTACATTGATGGATTTTCGTATGTTGAACAATCCTTGCTTCTCTTGGATGAAGACTACTTGATCATGGTGGATGATTTCTCTGATGGGTTCTTGGATTCAATTTGCCAGTATTTTATTGAGTATTTTTGCATCAATGTTCATGAGGAATATTGGTCTGTAGTTCTCTTTGTTAGCTGTGTCTTTGTGTAGCTTGATACCAAGGTTATTGAAGCCTCAGAGATTGGCAATGACCCTTCTGCTTCTATTGTGTGAAATTCTTTGAGGAGAATATGTATTAGCTATTCTTTGAATTTCTGGTAGAATTCTGCACTGAAGCCATCTGGCCCTGGGCTTTTCTTGGTTGGGAGACTTTTGATGACTGCTTCTATTTCATTAGGGCTTATAGATCTATTAAAATTGCTTATCTGTTCTTGATTTAATTTTGGTAAGTGATATCTATCCAGAAAATTGTCCATTTCCTTTAGAATTTTTAATTTTGAGGAATACAGTTTTTCAAAGTTTGACCTGATGATTCTCTTGATTTCCTCAGTGTCTGTTGTTATGTCCCCCTTTTCATTTCTGATTATGTTAATTTGCACATTCATTCTCTGCTGTTTGGTAAGTTTGGGTAAAGTTTCCTCTGTCATGTTGATTTTCTGGAAGAACCAACTCTTCATCATTCTATTGTTTTCCTAGTTGCTGCTTTATTGCTTTCAGCCCTCAGTTTATTTCCTGGCATATACTCCTCTGGGGTGTGTTTGCTTCTTTTTGTTCTAGAGCTTTTAGTTCTGCTGTTAATTCTCTAGTGTGACTATTCTCCAATTTCTTCATGTGGGCACTTAGTGCTATGAACTTTTCTCTTAGAACTGCTTTCAAAGTGTCCCATAAGTTTGGGTATGTTCTGTCTTCATTCTTATTGAATTATCAGGAGTCTTTAATTTCATTTTTATTTCTTCCTTGACCCAGGAATGGGGCAATTGGGCATTATTTAATTTCCATGAGTTTGTAGGTTTTCTGTAATTTGTATTGTTGTTGTTGAATTGTAACTTTAAAGCATGGTGGTCTGATATATTAAAGAGAGTTATTTAATTTTTTTTGTTGATGTTTGCTATGTTGCCAAGTATGTGGTCTATTTTAGAGAATGTTCCATGTAGCACTGAGAAGAAGGTATATTCTTTTGTGTTTGGATGGAATGTTCCATAGATGTCTGTTAAACCCAATTGGGTCATAACTTCTATTAGTTCCTTTGTTTCTTTGTTAAGTTTCTGACTGGTGGTCCTGTCTAGTGGTAAGAGTGGGTTGTTGAAGTCTCCCACTATAAGTGAGTGAGGTTTTATGTGTGATTTGAGATTTAGTAATGTTTCTTTTACAAACATGTATGCCTTTCCATTGGGGACATACATGTTCAGAATTGAGACGTCATCTTGATGGATTCCTCCTGTGATGAATATGACATGACCTCCCTCATCTCTTTTGATTGATTTTAGTTTAAAGTCTAATTTGTTAGTTATTACGATTGCTACACCTGCTTGTTTCTTGGGTCCATTTGATTGGAAAATATTTTCCCAACCCTTAACTCTGAGGTACCCTCTGTCTTTGAAGTTGAGGTGTGTTTCTTGTATGCAGAGAAGGATGGATTCTGTCTTCCTATCCATTCTGCTAGCCTGTGTCTTTTTATAAGTGAGTTAAGACCATTAATACTGAAGGATATTAATTAACAATGATTGTTAATTCTTGTTTGCTTTGGATTTGGTGGTGGTGATGAAATTGTGTGTGGATTTCCACCCCTTTTGTCTTTTGGCTGTTGGTAAAGTGAGATTATCTATTCCTTATGTTTTTCTGGTTGTAGTTAACTTCCTTGGGGTGAAGTTTTCCTTCCAGAACTTTACAGGTTGGATTAGTTGATATGTATTGTTTAAATCTGGTTTTGTCGTGGAATATCTTGTTTTCTCCATCTATAGTGATTGAAAGCTTTGCTGGCATCCAGTGTCCCTTAGTTTTGGTAGAATATCTATCCAGGACCTTCTGGCTTTCAGCATTTGCCTTTATAGTTTACTTGACATTTTCCTTAGCTTATCTTAATATTCTTTCTTTATTCTGTATGTTTGGGGTTTTGATTGTTATATGGCAATAGAACTTTTTTGTGGTCCACTCTGTTTGGTGTTCTATAGGCTTCTTGCTTTCATTGGCATGCCTTTCTTTAGGTTGGGAAAGTTTTCCTCTATGATTTCGTTGAATAAATTTTCTGCACCTCTCAGGTGGGTTTTTTCACCTTCTTCTATACCTATTATTCTTAGGTATGGTCTTTTCATGGTGTCCCATATTTTCTGAATATTTTGTGTTAGGGATTTGTTGGACTTAAGATTTTCTCTGGTTGATGAATCTATTTCTCCTAGTGTATCTTCAGCATCTGAGATTCTCTCTTCCATCTCTTGTATTGTGTTGGTTATGCTTGAATTGTAGTTCCTGATCATTTACCCAGCTTTTGTATTTCCAGAATTCCCTCAGTTTGTGTTTTCTTGATTGTCTCTATTTCACTTTTCAGGTTTTGAACTATTTCTTTTATCTGTTTGATTGTTTTTCCCTTGGCTTTCTTTAAGAGATTTTCTGATTTCCTGATTTTTTAGTTTGTTTTTTCTTCCATTTATTTAAGGGATTTTCTTATATCCTCTTTGAGGGCCTATCATTTTCATGAAGTTGTTTTTAAGGTCATTCTGTTCTGCTTCAATTGCATTGGGTTGTCCAGGTTTGTTGGTGTATGGTCCCTAGACTCCAGTGGTGTCATATTTGTTCTTCTGTTGTTTTATGTGTTTTTATATTGTCTTATTCCCATGCATTCTTCTGGTGGGTGTAGAAGGCATCTCTTTAGAGGAAGATTTCTATGTGCTTTCCAAACCATCATAGACCTGCTACTGTGTGTGTATGGGGGGGGGGCTGATTCAAAAGATTCATGTGTTATACTCATCTAATAAAAGTGCTTGCTATGCAAACCTGGCAACCTGAATTGGGTCCCCCAGACCAACATGAAAAGCCTGATGCAATGGCATGCACTTATGATCCCAGTATTCCTAATCTAAGATGGGAAGCTGAGACAAGAGAGTCAGCCTGAAACTCTGGAGCAATGTGTCAGAAACAGCATAGGACACACTGTCTCAAAATGGTAAAAGGCAAGAACCAACCAAAAGTTCTCCTCCTAATGACATACTCATGCCATAACACACATATGTGACACACCTACACACATCAACATGCATGCACACACAAAAAGTAAATTTGAAAATAATCTAAAAGGAAATGGAAATGCTTGACATGGTTGAAAGACATAATAAATTATTAGATTATTATACAATGCACATATGCACAATCAAAGCACATGTGATAGTACCTCCCTAAACTATTATAATTATTATATATTAATTGAAACCAAAATTAACTTTTTAAATGTATAAGATAGTTAAACATCCCCAGATAAGCCTAAGACCACAGTATCAATATGGAATTACTGCCATCACAGATGGCCACAGTCTGTGTGACTTAAACAACAGATCATCCATGGAGTCACGATGTCTAAGATCAAGGTGTGTGAAGAATTGTTTTGTTTTTTGTTTGTTCACTTTATTTTTGCTGAGGCTTCTCCCTTAGCATGTAGGTGGCCTTCTTTTCCCTGCATCTTCAGGTAGCTGTGTTGCTGTCCTTACTCTCCTCTTATCAGGACACCAGAATTACTGGGTTATGGTTACATTAATGAAATTTTCTTAACTTAATCATCTTTTGAAAGACTTCTTTTAAATACAGCCAAATGTTATGGGATATTAATTTAACATATGTTACATTCATTTATGCTATTGAAAGAATATTTGTTTAAGTTCAGGAGCGGTTATGCGATCAGATGGATCTAAGATGGCGACTGTGGAACCGGAAACCACCCCTACTACTAATCCCCCACCTGCGGAAGAGAAAAAAACAGAATCTAATCAGGAGGTTGCCAACCACTATATCAAACACCCTCTACAGAACAGGTGGGCACTCTGGTTTTTTAAAAATGATAAAAGCAAAACTTGGCAAGCAAACCTTTGGTTGATCTCTAAGTTTGATACTGTTGAAAACTTTTAGGCTTTATACAACCATATCCAGTTGTCTAGTAATTTAATGCCTGGCTGTGACTACTCACTTTTTAAGGATGGTATTGAGCCTATGTGGGAAGATGAGAAGAACAAACGGGGAGGACGATGGCTAATTACATTGAACAAACAGCAGAGACGAAGTGACCTCGATCGCTTTTGGCTAGAGACACCGCTGTGCCTTATTGGAGAATCTTTTGATGACTACAGTGATGATGTATGTGGAGCTGTTGTAAATGTCAGAGCTAAAGGTGATAAGATAGCAATATGGACGACTGAGTGTGAAAACAGAGATGCAGTCACACACATAGGGAGGGTAAACAAGGAAAGGTTAGGACTTCCTCCAAAGATAGTGATTGTTTATCAGTCCCATGCAGACACAGCTACGAAGAGCGGCTCCACCACTAAAAATAGGTTTGTTGTTTAAGAAGACACCTGAGTATTCTCACAGGAGACTGCGTCACGCAATCGAGACTGGGAGCTGAACCAAAGCCTGGTCCAAGCAGAGTGGACTGCACTGAAGTTTGATTCCATCTAAATGTTCCTAAGATATAAGGGAAGTCTCATTCGCCTTTGTCTTGTACCTTTGTGTTCATTTCTTCCCTACCGTCCCTCAATTTTTGCTAGTGTGTCTACTATCCCAATCAAAGAATTACAGTATCTGTCACCCTAGAACCCCCAGATGTGTTCCTGGCCCGCATTGTAACAGCTGGTTAGAATTACCATGATACACACATTTGCCTTTCCACAGTATTCGAAAAAGAACTTGCATTTCTGTTACCTTAGCAGGAAAAGACCTGTTTCTGTTCCACTCTGCAGGAGCATGTTTTGCTGGTGAGAGTCTGAGTACAGTTTTCTAGCAACCTCATTTCCTTTCCCAGCATTCTCCTTGCTGTCCTCTTGCTGATGGCTGCTAGAGTTTAATTTATTTGCTTCCCTCCTTGATAACATTAGTGATTCTGATTTCAGTTTTTCATTTGTTTTGTTTTTGTTTTTTCCTCATGTAACATTGGTGAAGGATCCAGGAATATGACAGAAAGGTGGAATAAACATTAAATTTGTGCATTCTTTGGTAATTTTTTGTTTAGTAACTACAAAGCTTTGCTACAAATTTATGCAATTCATTCAAATCAGTGATCTATGTCTGTGTGATCCCTAAACATAATTGTGGACTATAAAAATGTAACACCATAATTACATTCCTACCTAGAATTAGTATGTCTGCTTTTGTATCTTTATGCTTTACTTTAACACTTTCTATTACTTAGTTTATTTTGCTTTGGTTACAAATGGCTCAAGTAGAAAAGCGGTCCCACTCATATTAAGACAGTGTACAAAACTGTAAATAAAATGTGTACAGTGAATTGTCTTTTAGACAACTAGATTTGTCCTTTTATTTCTCCATCTCTGTAGAAGGAATCTGTACTTCGCATTGCCAAGGCAGTCTCTTGTGTCTTCTTATAGGGTCTTCCCCACACACAGCCTAAGTTTGGAGCACTAGTTTATTATTATGTTTATTACAATTTTCAATAAATTGAATAGGTAGTATCACATATGTGGTTAAACTGATGTGGCTATCTTTTTTAATAAAGTTAAGGCACAGTTTTCAGTCTTAGGTTAAATAATGTACTTTGAATATGTTAAAATTCGTGAGAATTGGGATTTTGGTGTATCACCATTTGATAAGAACAGTTGATAAAACTAATTGTTGACTTTGAGATGTTTTTACTTAAAGGCCAGAAAACTAGCTTAAGGAGAATATAGGTGGACGTGTGTTAGGATCTTAGTGTTATTATATGAATAAAGCAGAATAAACAAGTAAAAAAAAAGAATATTTGTTTAATGGTGCAAAGATGTGTTGCATTCTTTTCTGTTGCATTTGTTTAACTTTGTGAAGCTGTCTTATTCTTTGTTTGTCTAAAATACCTAGTTACTCTAATAAAGAGCTGAACAGCTAATAGCAAGGCAGGAGAAAAAATAGGTAGGGTTGGCAGGCAGAGAGAATAAATGGAAGGAGAAAGAGAGAGGCAGGAGGAGGGAAGAAAGTAGAAGAGAAGGGGGATTTCAGGGGCCAGCCACCCGTCCACACAGCCAGACATGGAGAAGGAAGGGATATACAGAAATAGAGAAAGGCCAAGAAGCAAAAGGAAGATTGGATAATTAGTTAAGAAAAGCTGGCTAGAAACAAGCCAATCTAAGGCTGGGCATTCATAAGAAAGAGTAAGTCTCCATGAGATGATTTGGGACTCAGTGGTATCCCCGTCAAAGAGCAAAGAGAAAAACAAAACCAACAACAGTTAAATTCAGTGATTCTAAAGGGGTGAAGAATTCAATATGTGAGAGGGAATGTATATTGAAATACATGAAGTCATTTATGCACCCCAGGAGTTTGGGAAATGGAGTGCCTATGGGGATATTACCCTTCGTAGCAAATAAACAGAGTAGGCAAAGAACATCTTTCTCCACAAATCCATGACAGAAGTCATGTGCAGTCTGTCTGTAGGTACTTCTTGGTGTTTGCACCTGCCCAGTGGAGAGAAGAGATTTGAGACCTGAGCCCTCTCTGCTGTTGTGACCAGACTCTTCAAACTCTTTCCACTTGTTAGCATTTTAATTGGAAATGTTACCCAAAACTGCATGGATTCAAACCCTTGTCCTGTTTCACACCTTTGGGTCATGGGGCCTAGATGCCAGACATGTAGTCCCCTGGGAAGTCTACTGTTGGAACCCACCACCTTCTCCTCATTAATGATGTTTTCAACATCCTCCCCACAAGGATCCTGTGTTCACGACAAGACACATTCTGTCCTAATTGTAGGTATGAAAGTTCTGTGTGCTTCCATCACTCAGCTGAGCTGTTTCTCTCTTTGTCCTCTCTTATTTCTAACCCTGAGAGGCACTGGGTCCCTGGAAGCAATTCTTACTATCAGCAGCTGTTGAGATAACAGTGGACTCGGTTTCCTTCCTAGACAAGCTCTCAGAATTCTCAGAGGAGGAAATTGCTTTGAATGACACACTCAGAAAGTCTAAATTGCTGCAAACCCTACCTAAGGTAAAACCCAAGAAAATCCTCTTAACAAATAGCATCCTTTCCTCAGCTCCAGCACTGAGGAGAAGGAATGCTGAGGTCTGCCTCCTGGCTCTGAATCCTCAAGGTTTCTGCCTAAGCACCCAAAGACACAGAACAGACCAGGCAAAAAGACAGTAGCAGATCCATTGATGAAAATAGTTGAAGTTCTTAGTAAAGGTTCACACAGTTTTCAGGAAACACAAAGTAATGCAAACCCCTGGCACAACCATAGACTTGCTTAGTTCTGGGAGTTCTTTCTTCAAAGAACATCTTGAAACTGTAAGATGTGAGTATCAGAGAGTTACAACAGAAAGATTTTTGCAGGGATCTTCTCTTGAAAATATCAGTAATTACATCTCAAGGAAGAATTCAGTATGGACCCAGGCAAGTCCACCAGCATAGGATCCTCAGAAAAACAGGTTCTCATCATAGCTTTAGAACCAACAGTCTGAGTCACTTCAGGAAAACCACTTAAGAGAACCACAGGTTCTCAAACATACATCAAAACAAAAATGTGCAAGTCCATGACACCTTGCAGAGTTAAGTCTGGAAGGAAAACAGATTGTGATAGCATTAGGATCTTTCCCCAAATCTCCAACTAACTGAAGCAAAAGCAGTTGGAGCTCCCCGAGGGTGGGTAGCTAAATAAAGCAAAGCAAGCAGGAATACAAAGCCTTGTATTTCCCCACGATGGACATTTCCAACTTAAAAGACAGTTGAGTTGCCCTATATACCAGAGCTGTTCTGCCATTTCGAATCACATTAATATGTTTGCAATGTACTGTGTGAAGAAAAATGGCAGGAAGAAAGGAATGGGAAAAAAGAAGAGATTGGGAAAGAGAAGAAGGAGGGAAGAAAAACACGAAATGGGAGAACCAAAGAAAAGGCCTCATTCCCATATCCCAGTACACTCTGCTTCACCAAAGGAGTCACAGGTCCCACTTGGAAGGGCCTTCAAAAGACTATCCCAATCCCTCATAGGCCATGCTTTTCTGACTTGTTCTGAACTAGTAAATTTAACTGGGTTCAACAAGTTCCAGTCTGTGTATGTGATGATTTTTGAGCCATCTTTCCTTATGTTGCACCAAAGTCTTAACTCTGCTTGGTTTGTTGCTGTTTAATTTATGATTAACTGGGTCAGATCTTCATCGGAGAGATTTCGTTGTGCTCCTTAGTTTTGTCAAATAGATACAAACATAGACATATCGGGGAAGAGGAAATCTCAATTGAAAAAAAATGCCCCCGTAAGACTGGCCTGTAGGCATGTCTGTGGCATACTGTCTTGATTTATGTCTGATGTGAGAGGGATCAGGTCATTATGGGGTATGCCCATTCATGGGCAGTTGGTCCTGGTTTCTATTAGAAAGCAGGTTGAGCAAGCCATGGAGATGAAGCAGGAAGCAGCTCCCCTTTATGGCCTGTACACCAATTCCTGACGTCCAAATTCCTACCTTGGTCCCTGCCCTGACTTTCATGGATGATGGACTATAAGAAGTACATTGAAATAAACCCTGTCTTATCCACATTAATTTTGATCATGGTGTTTTATCACAGCAATAGAAACCCTAATTAGGACACTGATACAGGGTGGAGGGCTCTCGTTGGCCTAGAATTTTGCCAAATGAGGTTCCAGGGAATTGCCTGTCTCCACCTCCCACTTCACCGTGAGGCTGGGTTTTTATATAGGTTCTGAGGTGCATACTCAGGTCTTTACCCTTGGAAATGAGTGATTTTCTAACTGAGCCATCTCCATACTCCCATGAGCTGAATTTTTCAAATGAATTAAATGATGACACATGATCTATGTATCTGGATACCTCAGACCCTACTCTCTCTGCAAGTTCTAGCACAGGACTAAAGGCAGAAAGGGAAATGTTGGCTATCACATCCAGGCTTTGATGACTGAAGGTCAAACAAGACCTGGCTGGCAAAGTGCTTGGTGATCATGCAGGAGCTGGGACACCAGCTCCTCCTAAGCTGGGAGAAGCATGGTCAGCCTGCACAGGATGCACATAATGACCCTTGTGACCTTTTGGATGAAAATTAAATATACTTGAAATAATGTAAGGAAGGGGAGCTTATGAAACACTGTCTTAACGTATCCCCAAAGTTGGTCAGTTGGAACTCATTTGTAAGAGTTTCTTTTAAAAGTTTCATATACCAAAGACAGCTAAACAGACACGAAAATTCAGAGCTTATATTAATGTGTCTGACTTTTTAACATGAAGTCACTTCAGTTAATTTATAGGGAGCCATTTCATTTAGAAAGGTTGTACAAATTAGTTGTTTTCAAAGGCAATAATTCTTTTAAGTCCAAGAGATTGTAAGTTGATGTATATGATCCCTGCATGTTTTTCTTATAATTAATTCTTCTTAGATCCTCCTCCTGAAATTGGGTTTGAAAGAACATTAACTATCCAAGATCACAGACATCCTCCATTCTGAAGTGATCATCAGTCAGATGCCAGCGTTCACAGTGAGGAAACCCTGGCAGCATGCAGATTAAAAGGCAAGCCCAGCCCAGGGGGAGACGTCTGAATTTCCAGGACCTTCGATCAAGGGGAAGGAAAGAAGTAAGATTGGCCTGCATCAGTGTGAATCTAGTAGAGTTCAGTTGTAGATATTGTTTACTCTTTCACATGGCTGTCTCAAGCTCTTCAAGAGTAGACATGCCAAGGCTGTGTAGCATGTTCCTGGATATGGCCATCCAAGATTTCTTTAAAAGGAACAAAACAAAACCATTTTAACAAATGCATGTCAGGCTTCTGAAGTTTTGAAGTCTAATATTAATCAGACATTAAATTTCAACACAGGTTTCCCAGGGATGTTTGGAGTAGACTCAAGAAGGCTGACATTTAATTTTGTTCACAAGCTTGACTCCAGATGTCTTAGAGCTCTTCACAATGTTAGGGGAGATTCCAGAAGATGGCGAGGAGGGAAACAATCCTTAGAAACTCCTTTAGGGAATATCTGGACCACCCACTTGCTTACATAATATTTTAGTCTATTTTGTGAAGAAACATGTAAATTATAAAGAGGACAAGTTATTCCTCACAGTACTGGAGCATGGAAAGACCAAAAGGTCTTATCTGTAGGGACCTCTTTTTGTCTCATAACACTGGAAAAGCTTCATGGCAAGAACAGGAACTAAATAGCCCCCCTGGCTAACTAAGCTACTGAGTCCATCATAGGAAACTCATCCTTACGAGATTGGCAGACCATTACTACTTTCCAGAGCCTAAATCTACAAACAGTAGATGTGCCAAAGTGATCAGAGATCACAAAGTTTCAGCCCTACACAAAGAATTATAACCAAGTAAGGAATGCTGAGAGTGAAATACTCTTCTCCAGGGAAAAGCACACCAACTGGTTATCAAATATCCAATCATCATCCCTAAAAAATATACATACAAGTAACACTATACAGACTAAGCAGGAGATATGAATATGTATATGCATATATATACACATATATATGCATGTAACAACAATTAATGATAAAAAGAGGCTATGAATTAGAAAGAGAGCAAGTGAAAGGTATATGGGGTCTTGGAAAGATGATAAGGAAGGAGAAAATGAAATAATTGTAATTTCACAAATAAAGGAAAGGGGGAAAAGATTATCAGTGACATTCAGGGGTGAGAAAGTTGTAATGAGATTAATAGTTTTCCCAGAATTATACAAGTACTCTATAGAAAAACAGGACACCAATCCAGGTGAACTGTCTCTGGGGCCCATGTTCTCTACCAAATATGCAACAAGAAATATCAATAAAAGAGTAATAATCATTACACCCTAGTACTTACTCATGACTTCTATTTCTACAATGGCTTTACATGTCAATTAACTGAGTAATTGGGAAAACACGGGAATTCTGTCTGGATGTAGAGAGGGAAACAATAAGTATACCTTTAACATGGATAACTGCAGGACACTTTTCCAATTGTCTAGTGATTTGAACATGTCCCTATAGATTTTGCTGAGAAAATTATTGAGTACCTGGTACTGTGGTTATAGGACAAGCATCTGTGGAGAATAGGCCAGTGAAATTCAGTTGCATGCATCAGGAGTATATCCTACAACATGCTGAAGTAGACTTTCTTATGCAAACTCTATTGGGCCACATGATATGAAATTTCCAGGTGATTTATTTTCAACAAACAGACAAGGGTATTTGTTAGAATCAATTTGGTTGAGATGCTTTGAAGTTAGAATTCAACTGATGGTGGAAAAGAATGCTCTCTCTAAAGCTTAATCCCATAATCCCTAGTCCCTCCTCAAGGAAAAGCCCTGCCCATCACCCAAGAATCTTCCTGATACCTTCATTTCCTAACAGTCCCAGACTGTAACATGACCCTTCCCTGCCATCTGTCCTCCCTGCCCAGCACCCAAACCATAGCCAGGACCCCGGATTTCAACATTAATTTTTAAATTAATTAATTTAATTAATTAAAAAAATACTATCTACAAGCCTTTGGAGAAAAATCAACTTATTCCAGTTGAGGCATAGTCTCCTGCTATGTCAAAGAAGAAAAAAGAAAGAAAAGGAAAAGAAAAATCTAACCAGAATTAAGAGTCATTTCATTTATACAGATGAACATTACAGAAATGTCAGAGGGAAATGTGAGCTGGATATATATATATATATATATATATATATATATATATATATAGTGTGTGTGTGTGTGTGTGTGTGTGTGTGTGTGTGTCTGTATGCAGACAGACAGACATAAAATCCCTCAAGTATTGCTCTTCAGAGTCCCAGATTTCTTCTGTGCCACAGGGAGCCTCTTCCTCAGCTCAGCCTCCAGGGACAGTCCCCACCACATGCCCCATTAAACAGGACATCCATGCACACTTCCCTCACTTGTCCCTAGTTGAGTTTTTGAAGGCTGTTGTTGCAGCTTCTCCATCTGTAGTGAGGAGGCTGAAGATCTATAGCTCATAAAAATCTTTGAAGACAGAATTCCTTTGAGTGGGTACAACCTTAGTATTTGATCTTGTTGACAGGGCATTAGTTCAGTGCCCTCAAGACTCTGTCTGGGGAAACATTTAGCCCTCTTATCTCCCAATACACAATTCTAACAAAAGACAGCATGGCTTGCAGCAAATAATTCCTAATCCTAAATATGAAATTAGTATTGATCAGGTAGCAGAGAACTTGTGTCTTCTGTCTATGAGAGAAGAATGCTTGCTCCATGGGATGGACAGTAAACTGTCACACTCTGATGAGAGGGCAAAGCCTAGCAAGTACAAGGAAAAGACTTAATGTTCTACTTTCAAAAACCAGAGCAAAGGCTCTGGATTCCTTCTAGAACTGCCTTTTTTAAGTTTAGTTTTTAAATTTCATTTTGTATTCCAATCACAGTTCTCCTCCCCCCTCCTCCCACACCCCTAACTTTCTCCCCCAGTACACCCCATGCATCTACTCCTCCCACAGGGTTGGGATCCCATGTGGGGTCGATAAAGCCTGGCCCACCAAGTTGAGGCAGGACCAAACCCCTCCCCCTTGCACCAAGGCTGAGCATGGCATCCTACCATAGAGAGTGGGCTCCAACAGGCTAGCTCATGCACTAAGGACAGATAATGGTCCTGTGTTGTTGCCACTCAGATAGACCCAGCTGCATAATCGACTCCCACATGTAGAGGGCCTAGTTCGGGCCCAGGAAGTTACACAGCTGTCAGTCCAGAGTTCATTAGTTCCCACAAGTTTGGTTCAGGTGTCTCTGTAGATATCCCCTTCAGGAACTTGCCCTCCCTTGCTCATGCATTCCCTCCTCCCTTTCTTCCACTGGATTCCCAGATCTTGGCCTGGTACTTGTTTGTGGATCTTGGGCATCCAGTTCCATCAGTTACTGGATGAAGGCCCATGCTCTCGTATTAAACTGTCTTTTACATACAAAAAAAGTTTGTTCCTTTGAGATTTGGTGTGTTGTCTGGAGTACAAACAGTACATGTAAGAGACAAAGAAAATAATCACCTGAGCACAGGGTAGACCAGGAAGTCTCTTAGCCAGAGATCAATAGTTCAAGCTGGTTTAAATTCCCTGAAGAGAGAAGAGCAACAGGAAGTCTCTACACAATGTGTACAGTGCCACCCATCTTCCAACTCAAGGTATGCTTTATCCTGTGAATGGGAAAGGAGGTAGAGTTCCCTTGTCAATCTTTTCTTTAGTCTCTGTGCCTTATCTAAATTTATTAGGATTTCCCAATGATATTAATTTGCCAGGAATCACAAAATTGCACAAAAAAGGGTGACAAAAATATGAAGATTGTTCTAGGCCAAATTGTGTCCCTTCCAAAAGCCAAAAGAAGTTGCAGGCTAGGGAGATGGCTCAGTGGGTAAAGTGCTTGTGCACAGCTACAAGACCCAGAGTCCAGAACCGCAGAACCCATTGCCAACTACAATCCCATCTGTCATCACGGTGTTTCTACAGTGAGAAAGGAGGGGGGCGGGAGAGGAAGACTGTGGACACCTAACATGGCGTTCCCAGGAGCAAACAGTCAGGGACCTTACCTCAAGCACGCTGAAAGATGATGACTGATGCCTGAGGCTATGCTCTGACCCCTACCAGTACTCACACAAGAACAAGTACACACACACACACACACACACACACACACACACACACATTCATACACACACACACATGCATGGTGTCTCTTTGCAGCAATAGAAAAGTAACTAAGACAGCCTGTACACATGTATGTTCACTAGATTCATTCCTTGTTTCTTCAAAGGTCAGAAAAAGGCATTGGATTTCCTTCAACAGGAATTACAGACAGTGATGAGCTGACACATGAGTGCTAGAAATTGAGCCTGCGTTATCTCAAAAAGCAACAAGGGCTCTTAACCACTGGACCAACTCTTGAGTCCTATCAGACGTCCTCCATAGCTGTGAGAACACAGAGGTATATTGCTGTTGTCCACATTAACGATTCCTTATGTGTTGTTGGCCTTGCACTAATTACACCATGTTTGGTATGTCTAGTGGCCTTTCTCTTTGAATCTGTGGTCATCTCCAGAAGGCCATAGATCTCACTATATCCAAAACATTGTATGTTAACATGAAGTTTTTTTCAAAATGATTTGGAAAGTTCTGTTAAAATCTTAACAATTGGATAAAGAAATGCAGCACAAAAATCTGTCCTCTTTTTCCAGAAAGGTTGTTTTCAATGCTCGAGCCATCCTCAGAAGCACAGAGTTCACAGTATGTACTGCCAGGTTCCCTGTGCCCCTATTCAATGTAAAACTTGGAGATGGTGATTTCAGGATTTAAAATATAATTTTTTTCTCTGAAACACATGCCAGTCATTCTTTAGCCCTATAATTTCAAGCAATCAAAAGTTATAATTAAGTGTCTGTACTTTCAATTCCAAGGGAGAAAAGTACACACAGTTCTTGACTGAGAGGTGGAAGCCAGTGAAATAAACCCTGCATCCACAGTAAAAAGAAAATGATGCAGTGCCAAGAGAAACAGTCTAGAAATCTGAAGAACAAACCATCTTGCTTCCACCTTCATTGACTATGAGCAAAGTAGCTCATATTTGGAAGACTGCATTAATATTCATATACAAAACAAATGATTATTTAGCGGTTTGGGGAGGCAGATCAGTCAGTAAAATACTTGGCCCACAATCTGAATTCAGCCCCTAGAGCCCACATGAAAAACAAAAGAGTTAGGGACCCCGCATCTGTAAGCCCAGGTCTGTGGGGGAAGAGACAGAAAGAGGATCCTTGGGGCCCTCTGGCCAGGCAGTCCAGATCAGTCAGTGAGCTCCAGCATCAAAGAGAAACTTCACTTAAGAAACTACAACTAAGAGTGTTTGAAAGAGTCACCCAGGACTAATCTCTGTCCTCCATACATTTGTTCACACATATGTATGCACACTGCATGCAAGGGCACACACACACACACACACACACACACACACACACACACACACACACACACACACACACACACACACGAGAGAGAGAGAGAGAGAGAGAGAGAGAGAGAGAGAATATTTTAAAGATTAAATTCACAAGACATGGGTGGATTCTTTTGTAAAGTGAGTTGCATTTGTATCCATGCCTTAATTTTACTTATGTAAAAAGCAAGACTTTATGGTGTCTTCAGAGAGCTAAATTCATGTAGTCTTCTGTGTTACCATGTGAGCACAGAAGCCTTATGAATTCCAAGGAAACAAAAGTTAGGACAAATGATGTCATCTAGCCAACACAAACATCATACAGATCATAAAGTAAGAGAGGGAATCAAATGTAAATGTCCCTGCTTCTCATTTCAAGCTACTCCATCCGCAGGCCTCTTACATCTTATTAAGTACTTTTGCTGTGTTTCTTCTTTTTTTTATTGGTTCTTGAGAATGTCTTGCAATATTTCTTTATATTTATTCCTTGCCCCCAACTCCTTCCAGATATATCTCCCTCCTGACACACCAAACTTTGTGTGCTTTTTTTAACACACATAGTTCAATCTGTGCTGTAGCCCATAAACCCTTGCATGTGTGGCCTTCCACTGAAATCTAGTTGAGCTACGAAGGGTCACATGGTGCTTCCTCTCTCAGAGGCTATCAATTGTCACAGCTCATCAGGTAAATGGGGGACTTTGTGCCCACCTCTGCTCCCTTTGCTGAGATTTGCTCTGGCTTGAGTTTGTGTGGATCTTGTTCATGCTGTCATAGCCACTGTGAATTCACATGTGCAACTACCTTTCTGCATCAAAAAACAAAACAAAACGCAGGGTTTGTTTGTAGTCACCTTCTGACCTTGGTTCTTACAATCTTTCCACAACAAACTTAAGAAGTGTGTGTTTGTGACTGTGCTGTCCCTTACTTCCAAAATCCACACAGCAAACATGCTGAACTAAATCATTCCAAGCACATCGAGTTCTATCACCTCCAGACCATCGAATGTGCTCTGCTCTCTGCCAAAAATTGCTTCTCTACCCACACCCACCTGCCCAAGCACCTCCTACAGAGAACTCACTGCAGCTTCTCCAAAGCATCACTGAGTCTCCATTCACACAGGCTCCCAGGGCACATTGACTTAACTCTGGCAGCAAATTCACAATAATGCTTTATCTTTGGCCTATCCCCTGACCAGACTGAGACTGATTTGAGGTAAGAGGGTCATTTACTATGTAACAGACGCGATAGTTTGTCCTTGATACACAGGAGTTCTATTACTATTTGATAATGAGTAAAAGAAGAAAGCTCCAGGCCCTGAGTGCACATCTCCCTATTGTTTTCTGACAATCCATATTACTGCCCAGACCCTCATCTCTGATGCCATACTCTTGTCATTTCATTAGGCAATGATAGCAGTGACTTGAGAATCTTTTGGTAGCCTGGATAAGACAGAGGTACAGAATACGAGGCCTGTCCAAGGTACATGGATGAGACTGTAAATAAAACTATGACAACAAGCTAAAAAACACAGAAAGTAGAGCTGCCAGAAGCCTCTGAACCATAGCTGCAAGATGACATTCAAAGTGAGCATAGCCCGTGTGAAAACATGATAGCGGGGAGCAGAGACAGAATTCAGAGGTCTCCTGGGTTCTGGCTTCTGCCCCATGTCTTGTGGGTTCATGGCTCTGACCAGCAGTTTTCCTGTGTGAATGACAAGGGTACCTCAGTCAGGTGCATCATCCCACAGGAACTGAGTCACTGTGCCAGGGGGGTGAGCTCAGGGTCTCCCAACCAATCTGTTCTATGCAGTAAATTCAACATATCTCTTCACATGAAGACTTTGGCTCTCCAAAATACTGTGTAATAGCAGCTTTTGACTCTTTGCTCTGTAATGTGTCTTTTTAGGTTGAAGTATTGATGGAACTGAAAACCTACCTCAGCCATGGTGTTGTTGCAACAGACTTCTTCCAAACCCAAAATAAAATAAAATGTTTAAAACTTTCCACTCCTTTAAAGAATTCTCTAACACCAGGGAAGATCATGAGCCATGTGGGAAATAGAAAAAATGAGAGTAGTTTCTAGAACTTAATAAACAATAGTTTACTCTGTGCTTACTTTACATGTGGCATTTGGCAATGGATTATGGGTCAATGCTTCATCTAGTCTCCTTAGCAACACAGCATGGACAGCACTCTCATCACTCAAGCTGACAGGTGAAGAATCACAGTTTAGAGAGGTTAATTGTCCTCTCGGCGCCATATAGCTGGTAAGTGGGATGCAAGCCTAACACGTAGAAAAATCGACCAGACTGTGTGAGCATCTGCTATTCATTGTGAATCCATGACTTTTGAAGCAATGCTTCAGAGTGGATATTATCCCCATATTACCAAATGGAGAACTTATTAAACATCACAAGAGATACATCTAAGGAAAAATCCATAAGCAGCCTTCACATGAAGACTTTGGCTCTCCAAAACACTCTGTAACATCTGTTTTTGGCTCTCACCCACCCCCATTCATGTCCCTCTTGCCTTTCCACCTCTTACTCTACCCCATTTGTACTGACGTGAGGCACTGCTGGTACCCGCATCCACATGGATGCGTCACAAGCTACTCTTTCCTCCCTAGATCATCCTTCCACCTAGCCCAATGTCTCAGGGGCTGTTACACCACATGTGCATGCACAGAAAAGTGCCACTTCTTGCCAAAACTTGCTCTTTGTGAGCATGTATGAGTACATACATGCATACATAATTAAATGTGTGACTATAAATGCATGTACGTGCATGAATTTTTTGCTTCTTATATATCAAAATGTTTGTGTTTATTATATTGGTACCATAGTAAATTTGTAATTTACTGCATTTTTCTGCATTTTTGCATTTACTATATTATGCACTTACTGTAAATGCATAAATGTAAATGCATTATTCATTTACTGCATGTTTATACTTATAAGTACAGGCATAATATAATGCATACAATAAGGATGCAATATTTTAACTATATTAAATGTCATATGTAACTACAAAAGGCTCAGATGAGAAGGGGTTTGCAGTGTAGCTGTGTTCACACTCAAGGTGAGTCTGCAATGTAAGGTTGACATTGCAAGGGCAATGGTAGGAATATGTTATGCACAAAAAAAGGGACTCCAGTATACCCTGAGCTTGCCAGAGATACCCTAAGACTCTATACTGGATGTCACCACACACTAAAGACAGGAATAATAGGCACACATCATCTGGGGCTTGCCATAGCAAAGACAGTGTGTCCAGAAGCCATTTCTAAGGAAGAAATTGATTGTAGGGGATGCACAAGCTCATGGTGACAAGTCAGTGGGAACTTTAATAAGACAGAGAATTGCAAAGGTGTCACGTGTATATACTGTACAAGAATATCTTGTCTACATACTGTGCAGGACATTTTGTGTATGTACTGTTGAAGCATGTCTTGTCTATGTACTGGTTCAGGGGGAGAAACAGTCCCAATGTAAGTTTGCCAACACTGGAAACTATCGGTGGAAATAACTTTAACCAAACTCGGTTTAGAAAACTCTCCCTCCAGGAAAAGCATATCTGATATTAGACCTCTTAAGAAGATTAACTCATAAAATATCCACACCCCAAATACTTTGAGGTTGGAACAGCATAATCATTGGTGTAAATAACAGACCTAAAACATGACTGCAGCCTCCCCCACCAAAGTGCCAGAGCTGCCTAGAGCATCCGCACGTTCGAGGAAGTGTGTGGGCATCCCAGATGGTGCATGGGAGGTCCATTAAAAAAATAACTACTTTTCACAGGGACCTGTCACAGAAACTGAAACTGAATTATTTGAATATAAGTTGTTTCTTTTCAAGTAAAAGCATTATGGTGTTAGTTTTTGTGTGTGTGTGTGTGTGTGTGTGTGTGTGTGTGTGTGTGTGTGTGTGTGTGTGTGTAAGAGAAAGACAATGTAAACAAACAAGAATGGTCTAAGGTCTGAATTCACCACCTCTTCCTCAAGATTCATGTTCTTTAATTTTCCTATTGTGGATAAGAAATGTACCCATCTACAATCCCTAGTCAGACACGCTGTGGCCACCTTTGATTTTTCCACTGCCTTTATCGCCATGTGGCAAGCTAATTATCAGTGTCTTCTGACTCACCCTTGTGAATTCCACCCTACTATAATTTCTTAAACCTACACTGACAGGCCCTTTAATTGTTGTAACACTGCTTCCTTGGATCCCTGGAGCTACCTGCTCAGTGGTCTCTGACTTTCGATATAAGTTCTTTATAGTCCATTCTCCTTCTTGCCACAAAAGAAATTCTTTGAAAGGGCTAATCCATTGTCTTGGTTACTTCGGTTGCCCTGGTGAAATACAGAAATACCCTTAAAAAAGCACTTTTAGAGAGAAAGGCCTTACTTCTGTTCACAGTTCAAGGATACAGTTCTATCACAGTGGGGAGGTCCTGGCCCGGGAGCTTGAGGTGACTGTTCAAGTTGCTCCTGGAGTCAGGAAGCAGAAAGCAGTAACTGCTCCTACTCAGCCAGCTCAGGACCCAAGCCTAGGGACTGATGTTACTATTTGACACTCAATTAACCTAATAAAGAAAATTCCTCACAGACATTCAGTCATGAGTAGCTGAAAACTTGGATGGAATCTTAATACAGACCTTAAAACTGAAAGCATAGAGATGTGCTGCGTGCGTGCGTGTGTGTGTGTGTGTGTGTGTGTGTGTGTGTGTGTGTATAAACGCAAAGTTCTTCTTTTGAAAAGGATGTCTTTAAAAGAAACAGAGATCTGGAGAGAGAAGAGGCTCTGAGAAAAACTACTATGGGATGCCTATATCCTACAAAGTATGTGGGATAGCAATAGCACTGGGATGCTTGAGTGGGAACTGCTACTCTTAGAAGACATGAATGCCAGAAGTAGGCTCCAACGGTAGAGGTGGCACTCTCCATTCTTCTTGGAAGTACTGTGAGGAGTAGCCTTCGAGATCTCCATTCCAACCATTTCTCACTGTAGTTGAAACCTGCTGCCAAAGGAAATCTTCAAAAGACATATTTTTTTTTTCAAATCTATAATGACTAGAAACAAACTGTCTTCTTCAATTCTGTAAGGCATGACTTGGGACAGTTGACTGAAAGATGGTTTTAATAGACACCAAGATTATATAAAATGATCTTTATTGCAGAGAAACTTGTTTATTCTCTGCCACTAAATATTAATTGCTTCTTGACAATTTCTTGAGCTGCTTTCCCCGCACTGGGCCACTGCTTATAATAGTACACAAGTTGCAGCCTTTTCATGTTCTTTAAAAAATTCTAATTCAACTTTCAAACCACATGTTGCATGGTTTGAATTCACATTTCTGCTGCAAAACTACCAACTCTTCAGTCACTAAGAAGTTAGACACTTCTTTCATCCCATATATATTCTTACACACAGGACAACCAATCTCCCAGTTCCCTGCTTTCACCTGATGGTAATGAATAGTGCCTTTTGAATAATTTTCAATGTGGCATCACCACTGGATTCCTGGAACAGTCTCCAGCTAATTTTGCAACAGTAATCTAAAGCATAGTACCTTTTTTAGTGAGTTTGAATTGCCAAAAACGTGTGTCTTGGCTTGCTGAGGATCTTAACACATATGGTCATGTTAGACATGTGATCCTAGAGGACATATGGTCTTGCTGGACAGCCCCTCATGTGCTTTGGAAAGGGGTCACCATACATCTTTCTTAGGAAATGCCCTTATACTATTATGGAATGCTTCCCCTTCTCTTCACTTCCTTTTCTCAGGCCTTGATTCTGTCATTTAAATTCTGATCCTTAGCTGTTCCTGTCACTGAAGCTTATGGTCTGTGGCCCACATTTTATAATCCCCACATTACATTCTTCTTTTCGGGTCCCTTATATCCTCTCCCACTATCACATGACCAGCTGTACACCCTACCTTCTAGGGACCTCTGATCCTCTCCCTCTGTCTCATGACCTGCTGTGTCCCCTACCATTTCAAGCTACTTTGACAAGTTACTCTCCCCTCCATGCCACTTGGAAGAATTTTCAGCCACAGAGCAGAAGGGCTACTATTCCAGGCTCACACTCCCACCCTCAGGGTCAGCTCTCCTGGACTGACTGTCTGACCCAGTTCACTTTTACAGATCTTAAATTGAACTCCCAGGATTTTTTTCACTAGATGCTGCCAAAGTTGCCTGTGGAAATGAGTTTCTTTAAAAACTGTTTTAAATTCAGAGTTTTCTCCAGATTGTTGTTTATTGCCTCCAACTATTTTTCAGCAAAGCCATCTTTCTTACATGAATAAAATTTTCAAGCACTTTAATGGCAACATTAAATGTGGCTTCACTAGGTTCTCCCTACTGCCAGGGGTCTCTCTTCAAAAGCCCAGCTGGAGCACAGCCCTTTCCTTGGCCTTTTTATAAACAACTTGCTCATAGAAATCTATTAAATACATCATTTTTTCTCCTTTATGTCATATGGCTAATAGTTGTCTTCAACTATTTTATGCAGGTTAAAGAAGTATGGGATTCCAGAACCACCCTGTCCCCTCAGGGTTATCAATATGAATATTCATAGCTAATCTCACTGTGAGTGTTCTGGGGGGAGACTTTTGGTGTGAGTCTAGAAAATGTAAGTTCTTACGTACTTTTTATTGAGTAGCTAGCTTGTCATTTTTTCTCTAGGAATTTACACAATGGCCATCAAAGTCTCCTAATTCCAAAATCTTAATCACACTACATTATTCAATATTAGGGGATAGTTATATTTACTACAATTTACATATTGTTTTTTTTAATGAGTAAGAATGGTGTGAAAGTCTCCTCAAAAGATTTTTGCGTAAACAAGAAGTCACACGTCACTCCTCACACACAGCATCAAAGTACAAGAGCTCTCAGTTTCAGCTAGCCCCACACAGCCTTCTCGCATGAAGGGAGCCACCTGCCAAAGTCTTCCAGGGTTCACAGGTGAAGATACACTTGTCTTTCCAGGGAACGCATGTGCCTCATTGGTTTTTCCTCGAGTTGGTAACCACAGGTGCAGTCACAGACACAAAGAATTACTGAGGAAATAGATGCCACTCTCTTCTCAAGACTGTGGATAGTCAGCTTGACCAAGATCCCAGTCAGTTAAAACAGAACAAAGAAAAAACTTGCAATGGACTTCCATCTCCCAATTCAGACTTCTCCTTCAGAAATGCTGTTTAGGTTTGGCTGACTGCCTCACCTCAAGCAACATCTTCTCCCTCCTGTAATCTTCGTGGTTCCCACTTTCTCTTATCTGAGTCCTGACTTCATCCGAAGCCAAATTCTAACACAAAAGCTCATTGTACAGTGACCGGCAATGTCGTCAATGTAAAAGAGCCCAGAGCTCATGCCCCTGGAACAAAGATCCCAAGAGACTTCCACAGCACATTAGAATTGATCTACAGCCACTAGGCAAAGAAAACTCATCAAGGAATCACCATGACAACATTAGTTTATCTTGGGGGCACTACTTATTTTTATTGAACCAAGAAAAAAGAGTGGGTCCACGTATCTTCAAGCCAACACCTTTAGATTGTGAAAGAAGAGAAGATGTTTCCTCATTTTCCCTCAGTTTCTTTGCCAGCTTGACATGATGGTTAAAGTAAATCTGTCCACTAAATCTTGATATGAAGCAAGAATAAGTGTAGGTGACTTTTACAGCTGTCAGAATTTAACGTTATTCAGAGAATGCGCCCTGGTTTTCAGGTATACTGGTGGTTGCAGAAACCCTTGAAATAAGCTCTTTTTATTCCTTGTAGGGCTGCTACCTCCAGCAGACCAATTCTTTCTCTGCACCAGAGTTTAGAGTCTCCTAGGCAAATTCGCATAAACAAATGAACTTTTCTGTGGCCTCCTATAAAGACACTAGTGCAGAAGAGCTACCACCAGAGCCTTAGAATTATGCATTCCCCATTAGAAAATAAATGACAACTGTTGATAGCACTAAAAATAAATCAGTGTGTGGAGTATGAACGAACGTGCTCATGCTTCAAGCAGGCAGATGGTAGCCATCCATTTTAAGGAAATTCTCGGGGAGTCATTAATTGACTGGAAAAAGATACAGGGAGAACATGTCATAATTGGACTAGAAAAAAACATAATTGGAATAGAATCATGTTTGAAATAGAGTTAAGAGAATATTTAAGTCAGATCTAGTAGCACCATATTATCTGGGTTATTGGGGTAGATGATATTTAGTTGATTATATGCAATGGTCATAATTAGCAGTTCTTAGGAAATTGTTCTAGATGTTTGCTTTGTGAATGAATATCCATGCTATTCACTCCCAGAAACCAACCAGAGGGTCGAGGACAAAAGATCATTCTGAACAAAGGACATTATGGTTTGTCTGGTACTACACTGAACTTTCCCTCAAGGAAAGTTGGGCCCTAAGTATTCTTCACTCCATGGTTCATTTTTTCTCTCACTCCCCATTGAATAAACTATGTTCCACTGTCACTTCACCAGAAGACCCTGATTCATTTGCTAGCCAGCAAGTGATGACATTTAGATGTGACTAAAGAGTAGAGAAAGGGATAAGTCAGTGGGGTGAGGATGGAAGGGGAGGTTTCCAGAATTTCCTTTCCCTGACACTGTCAAGGTGTTTCCTTAATCCATTAGAGTGTTTCATTGATCCACTAGGAGTTGTGTAATGGATGTCCCATTCTACAACTTCCCTAACTTACTAATTGTGACACTATACTATCCCAGCCCCTTTAATTCAACATTTCAAAATTACTTGCATTTTGTGCTGCAACTATTTGCCTTCTAATTTAAGAAGTCTATCTGACAGATGTAGGGCAGAAGTCATGAATTCAAGTGACAGCCTACTCACTTAGAAAGAAGACACATGACTTTGACCCAGTCACAACTTCACCCAGTCTCTGTTGATTTTGGTGTGTGTGTGTGTGTGTGTGTGTGTGTGTGTGTGTGTGTGTGTGTGTGTAATTGTATCAACTTCAACTTATCCTAGATCATATGAAAGAACTGTTGTGACAAGTAATTTATACACAGTAAAATACAAAGTGCTATGAAATGTGCAAGCCTATATCTGTACTTTCCATGTGTATATGCACAAACTTGCTTATCCTTCACAGGAAGAAGGGATTGCTTATGGGTGCCATCATGAACAAGGAAAGCATTTGTTTGGGCTGAGAGGCAGATGGGAAAGGTAGACATCACTAGACCTGCACATGGTGGTTATGCAAGGGATAGGCTTGGTCTGAGAAGTAGACAGACCTGCTATAGTTTCAGTAGTGAGCACTGAGCAATATTCATGATTAGAGAAGAAATTAATTTTAGAATTTTTCATGCTAAGATAAAGAGGTGTGTGAGGAAGAAATAGGACATAATGGGGAAGCCTTTCTGAAACAGGAGAGAAAGAAACAGGAAGTGATAAAAAAGAAGCATGGAGACAGAGGAATATCATTTTATAGGCCCAGGATTAAAAGTTTAAAGATAGGAATATGCAAAAGGATTATAAAAACCAAAAATGCACAAAGGAGGTCTCCAGAGATAAGCAGTGTTTAAAAAGAAACCAAAGGGAGCGAAGGAGATTGCTAGATCAGCAAAGTATTTACCACATGAACATGAATACCTGAGTTCAATCCCACAACAATACTCAAAAAGTCAGGTGTAATGGCACAGGCCTGAAATCCTGTCACTAGGTGGGACAGGCAGATAAATGAGGATCCCTGGAGTTGGCTGACCAAGCCAGATGAGCTGAATGGGTAAGCTGAAGGTTCAGTGAGAGACCTTGTCTAAAAAATTAGCAGAGAGTAATTGAGGAAGACACCTGTGATTAACTTCAGGCCTCTACATGGGTATGCACCACACGAACACAAACACACACACACACACACACACACACACACACACACACGTTTTCAAAGGGCACAGAACAGAATGTGAAGAGAATGAAAGATGCTCCTATATTTTTATTGCTTCACATAGATTTCAAAATGATAGCTAGTCAATCAACTTATAGTGCCATAGCAAATATTATGACACTTTTGTTTCAATTTTATAAGACTGAAAGTTTGCAAGTTACTGGCTTGCTCAAGATCACATGTATAACATATAGCAGAATGGCACTTGCCTTCAGTGCTCCCTGACAACAGTGTGGACAACAGAGGAAATGGCTTCAGGGAGGGAGGATGCTTTGCCTGTATCCTCTTCTTTTTATAACACACAAAAAAAACCACAACGTCTAACATTTTATAACTGAATGTCTAACTGAACAATGTCTAACTAAAGGAAAATCATGTATACTTTCTCTCACTAAAAAGAATTAACATTTGAAAATAAAATAAATGTTTAAGAAAAGGGGAAAGCAAAAGTTGCCAGTGATCTATATGCATTCATAATCTTTATGAAGTTCAATTTGCTCTGTGGTAAAGAAGACGACCAACTGTAGGGAAAGCACATTAAATATGCTAAGAGCTTGCCTGTGCATAATCGTTGCTACTGTCTGCCGAGGTTCAAATTAGATGTTGAATAATGATGCCACCTCATGCCATGTGCCCATGCTGAAAATAAATCACCAAGCACAGTCCTAATCAGAGGAGTGCCATGCAAGACTCTGACAAAGCAGTACCAGCATTCATAATCTGGAGGCCATAAAGATGCTCCTAACTCATCACAGGTGAGCACTCATCAGTTGAAGATGGGTGAGAAGTAGTTTACTTGCCAGTGGGGCTCTTGAAATACACCCCAAATGTAGCATCTTTGATTTGAAATGATTGTCATAGAGTTTTAATAGAAGATGAGGACAAAGACTATCTCGAAAAGGGGCAAGCAATCCTGTACAACTCCAGTAGGCTATAACTGACCAAAACAAGAGAAATCAAATATCAATCAATGTGTGCAATGTGACATTTACTGTGTTTCTTCTCTCAATGCTATTCAGTTATTTCTTAACTAAAACCATGAACACAGAAGAGTCAACTGCTGTTTCTATAGGTTTAAATCTTCCACTTGGAAACAAGTTTCTGGGGACCCCATTTCTGTGTTATGAGTTAAATGTTACTACTAAAACTTTATCCCTGGCATAAAAGAAGCATATTGATTAGATTTACAAGTATAGTTTCCAAGTAAAATTAAGAGCTATTTATTGTGCTCTGCCATGCTCACCGAAGGTTGGGATCTGGGAGTTCACATGAGACACACTAGTGTTAAGACACAGTACCATTGACAAATTAGGAATGTTCACAGAATTCTTTGAATACATAGCTCTCAAGAGACCAAGAGAATGAAGTCAGGATATATGACCTCAGATGAGACTCTTGCTTTCAAATATCCATTCCCACCCCATTTGTAGGATGTATGTGGTCAAGAGTAGGAGGATATGGTGAAAGGGGCTCTGGGAGTCATATGGAAACTGTGGGTGCCTAAACCCAGGAGCACTGGACCAGTGGAGCAAAGCATGAACCATGTTCACTCTTCCTTCAAAACTGTGATGCATCATGAGGAGAAATCACCTTTCATACTCTGAACCTCATTACTGTCTCCATCTATGCAGCTACTCTTCAATACAGAGCCACCAAGGCTCTAAAGGGAATATCACCTGTGTGTCTAAATTATGTGGGTACAAATGGAAAAGGAGAACCTTCTGTACACTGTTCCTTTCTGTAAATAACCCTACTTATGGGTGTGCTGATGCTGACACTGACAGTCTGAACTTGGAAGGAAGATCAAGAAATGCATGAAAGATCTGGTACCAACCCCACACCATTTGCCCAGATGCAGAAACCAGGTCTTAATTTGAAAACTTCATTCTCCATTACATACCAAATTGACTCTTGCTCTGGAATGTACAAATGGCTGCTGAACAATTAGATATCTTGGAAGAATACCATATATTATATGCACATTATTATGGACAAGCATACCTCATGAATATAGAGCCATAGGGTTTCCAGAAACAAATGCCCAGAACAAATGCTCTAGAAATAATTTACTTAAGGTGTGGACATTTTACTACATTTTTAATTTGGTGCTTTGTAATCATGTGCCACCCATTTCTCTCTGGGTAAATTACTGCTTTGTTTTTTTCTCTTATCATTTCCAGCAAAATCCCCTATTCCTTAATTGGATATTATACACAGTCACAGTCCATAGCATGCAGAAATGCTTTTCATATTGCCGGTCAGCTGGAGCCATGGTGCGTTAACTCCAGGCACAGCATCTGAGGTCTGATGAAACTGTGGACGTGGCATTTTTATTTCCTCAGTGTGAGGAATTTGCAGGCCCGAGGACATTTGAACTTTCCCTTCAGTGATGAGAATTCAGTTGCCTTTCCAAAACTGAATGCGGCTCCCCAGACTGTGAGAGTCCTATGCTACAGACCACTGCAGCAGCACAAGGTCATATGGATGACTTTTTATGCAGTGCTCTATACACACACACAATTATGGTAGAAGAAAGGGACATAGCATAAACCATTAAAATAAACCAACAAGTTAGGTTAGATGTGGCTGCAATGTCCTAAGGAGGGTGTGAACTTGTATCTAGTAAACTGGTGACAGGAAAATAACTTTAAGACAGTATTGTGTCAATCAAAAGAAAACAGAACCATTCCCAATTAGCACAGAGTTCAGTGAACGATGAAATTCAATAGAGAAAAACTGAGCCACACGGAATTAATAAGGCAAAAAAGATCATTTCACTATAGCCAGGCCTACTCAAGACTTCCTCTCTGCTAAGAGTGAGGGTATATGTGGCACTATGAGAAACTGCCTCAGGTTTATAGGAGACTAGAAGGAGATTTTCCTAAGGTTTCCTGACAGACTATGTAAGGACTTGGCAAGGTCGTGTCTCTGTTGTTCTACAAATGAGCTGAAGATTGAAAGGGGATGGACATTATTCTCTGCCATGCCCTGTCTCACTGGATTGGCAGTTCTCACATCAATCACTCCCTAGATTCCTACTTTAAGTTTTCATATCTCTGTGGCTAGAAACATTGTACTGAAAATACAAACGTAGTGAGTTCATGAACTTTCAGCCCCGAGTCATGAAGTGTTGGGAGCTGCAGCGTACTGCGCCTACAAGATGGCGCCGGTTTCCGCCTTCCGCCAGCCCGACGTTGAGTGCTCTCAGTGATAAACAACTCCTTATTAGGAGAGAGGCCACGTAACCTTCTAAATCTGCTTGGTGACAACCTATCCTAGCATGCCACCTGGCACAGATGATTGGTAGTTGCTGGATATATTAAGCCCCGCCTTCCTGGGTTCGGGGCCAATTCCTGTAAAGCAAGGTTCCCGAATAAACTGTGAGAAGATTCCTCGGTGTTGCGTCGTTCTTGCTGGCCAAGGGTGGACGCTACAATGAAGTAAATATCATGGCATATTGGTTGCTATGAGAAACAAACACCAAGGTTGCATGGGTATCACCTTATGAGAGCAGAGATCTGGTTCACTCACAGAAGAATGCCCATTCTTGATTTTGCTTTGTCTGGTGAAACTTTCCTATTCTGGCTGATGAGAGAAATGCAAGCAAAGCATATCTGCAACTCAAAATGGAAAGGTGATTGCTGGCTTCTCAGAAGAAGTCAGGCCACGACTCACGTTATCTTTTAGACAAAGTCAAGTGTGTAAATAAAATTTAAAAACTGGTGAAAGTCTTAGGATTTTGTGAAAGGTGTCCCCTGTGACACATACCTCATAAATTAATGCAGAAGAGATGTTTCTGTGTGTTCCCACTTTCAGAGGAAACCATTTTCATGGCTGTGAATGCCTAGAATAGCCATGATACAAACTCAGAAAACTGGATCTCATGCCAGCACCATAAATGAATATGACCTTCATGACCACAACTGGTGGTGTCCCAAGGCTACTAATCAGGCCACGTGCCACAAAGGTTCTACAGCTTCCCAAAGCAGCACCACCAGCTGAAGGCCAAATGAGCCATTAGGGAACTCAAGCTGTAACAAACTGCACATAACTAAAGTCACATACCTGGTGCCTGATGATGGCTGAAGAATAAATATACTATAAGAAGGTCACATCACACCTTGAGAACAACTAAGCCAAAGTCCATATAATGAGAAGAGTTACTCCCAGCTGCCCCTTTTTAATAGGATTGTTTGGTGTTTTGGTGACTAGCTTCTTGCATTCTTCCTATATATTGGAAATCAACCCTCTGTCAGATGAGGAGTTGGTGAAGATCTTTTCCCATTTAGTGGGCTGCCATTTTGTCTTCTTGACTATGTCCTTTGCCTTACAGAAGCTTCTGTTTCAAGAGCTCCCATTTATTAATTGTCAATCTCAGTGTCTGTGCTACTGGTGTTAATGTTCAGGAAGTGGTCTCCTGTACCAATTCGTTCAAGGGAACTTCCCACTTTCTCTTCTAAGAGGTTCAGTGTAGCTGGATTTATGTTGAGGTCTTTAATCCATTTGGACATAAGTGTTGTGCATTTTGATAGATATGGATCTATCAGGATCTATCAGGATCTATCTATATGCCAAGATCCAGTTATGCCAGCACCATTTATTGAAGATGCTTTCTTTTTTCCGTTTTATAAATTTAGCTTCTTTGTCAAAAATCAGGTGTTCATAGGTGAGTGGGTCCATATGAGGGTTTTCAACTTGATTCCATTGGTCTACCTGTCTATTTTTGTGCCAATACCAAGCTGTTTTCAGGACTATAGCTCTGTAATAGAGCTTGAAGTCTGGGATGGTGATGCCTTCAGAAGGTCCTTTATTGTACGGGGTTGTTTTGGCTGTCCTCGATCTTTTGTTTTTCCATATAAAGTTGAGTATTGTTCTTTCAAGATCTGTGAAGAATTGTCCTGGGATTTTGATGGGGATTGCAATGAATGTGTAAATTGCTTTTGGCAAGATTGCCATTTTTACTATGTTGATTCTACCTATCCAAGAGCATGGGAGATCTTTCCATTTTCTGGTATCTTCTTTAATTTCTTTCTGTAAAGAATCAAAGTTCTTACTATACAGGTCTTTCACTTGTTTGGTTAACATTACCCCAAGGTATTTTATGTTGTTTCTGGCTATTGTAAAGTGTGATGTTTCTCTGATTTCTTTTTCAGCCCATTTCTCGACTATATATAGTAGGGCTAATGATTTTTTTTTTTGAGTAAATCTTTTATACTGCCACTTTGCTGAAAGTGTTTATCAGCTGTAGGAGTTCCCTGGTAGAGTTTTTTTTTTTTTTTGAATCACTTATGTAAACTATCATATCATCTGCAAATAGTGAAAGTTTGACTTCTTCCTTTCTAATTTGTATTGTCTTATTGCTCTAGATAAAACTTCAAGGACAATATTGAAGAGATATGGAGAGAGTAGACACCCTTGTCTTGTTCCTGATTTTAGAGAAATCTCATTGAGTTTCTCTCCATTTAATTTGATGATGGCTGTTGGTTTGCTGTATATTGTTTTATTATGTTTAGGTATGTTCCTGTTTCCCTGATTTCTCCAAGACCTTTATCATGAAGGGATGTTGGATTTTGTCATAGGCTTTTTCAGCATCTAGTAAGATGATAATGTTAATTTTTTTGCAGTTTGGTTATATGGTAGATTACACTGATGGATTTTTCCTATGTTGAACCATCCCTGAATCCCTGGGATAAACCCTACTTGATCATGGTGGATGATTTTTCTGATGTGTTCTTGGAATCAATTTGCCAGTATCTTACTGAGTATTTTTGCATCAATGTTCATGAAGAATATTGGTCTGTAGTTTTCTTTCTTAGTTGTGTCTTTGTGTGGCTTGAAAACCAAGGTAATTGTAGCCTTGTAAAAAAGAGTTTGACAATGTTGCTTCTTCTATTGTGTGGAACAGTTTCAGCAGAATTGGTATTAGCTGTTCTTTAAATTTCTGGTAGAGTTCTGCACTGAAACCATGTGGCCCTGGGATTTTTGTGTTTGGTATACTTTTGATGACAGCTTCTATTTCAGTAGGGATTATAGGTCTACTTAAATTGCTTATCTGTTCTTAATTTAATTTTGGTATGTGACATCTATCCAGAAAATTGTCCATTTCCTTTAAATTTTTGAATTTTGAGGAGTACAGATTTTCAAAGTATGAACTGATGATTCTCTGGATTTCCTCAGTGTTCCTTGTTATGCCCCCCTTTCATTTCTGATTTTGTTAATTTGCATGTTCTTTCTCTACCTTTTGGTTAGTTTGGATAAAGGTTTGTCTATCTTGTTGATTTTCTAGAAGAACCAATTCTTCACTACACTGATTCTTTGTATTGTTTTGCTAGTTGCTACTTTATTGATTTCAGCCCTCATATACTCCTCAGGGATGTGTTTGCTTCTTTTTGTTCTAGAGCTTTATTTCTGCTATTAATTCTCTAGTGTGACTATTCTCCAGTTTCTTCATGTGGGTACTTAGTGCTATGAACATTCTTCTTAGCACTGCTTTCAAAGTGTCCCATAAGTTTGGGTATGTTGTGTCTTCATTCTCATTGAATTCTAGGAAGTCTTTAGTTTCTTTTTTCCTTCCTTTCTTTCTTTCTTTCTTTCTTTCTTTCTTTATTTATTTATTTCCTTCTTTCTTTCTTTCTTTCTTCCTTTCTCCTGGTGATCCTGTCCAGTGGTGAGAGTGGGGTGTTGATATCTCCCACTATAAGTGTGTGAGGCTTTATGTGCAATTTGAGCTTTCTTAATATTTCTTTTACAAACATAGGCGCCTTTGTATTTGGGAAATAGGTGTTCAGAAGCGAGACTTCATCTTGATGGATTTCTCCTGTGGTGAGTATGACATGACCTCCCTTATCTCTTTTGATTTACTTTAGTTTAATGTCTAATTTGTTAGATATTAGGATTGATACACCTGCTTGTTTCTTGGGTCCATTTTACTGGAAAAACTTTTCCCCAACCTTAACTCTGAGGAACCATCTATCTTTGAAGTTGAGGTGTGTTTCTTGTATGCAGCAGAAGGATGGACTCTGTCTTCATATCCATTCTGTTAGACTGTGTCTTTTTATAGGCCAGATAAGACCATTTATATTGAGTGATACTAATGACCATTGATTATTCATTCTTGTTTGTTTTGGATTTTGTGATGTTGGTGGTATTGTGTGTGGATTTCCACCCATTTTTTTCCTTTTGGCCATAGGTAAAATGGGATTATCTATTGCCTATTTTTTGTGGGTGTTGTTATCATCTATGTGTTGGAGTTTTCTTTCCAGAACTTTCTGTAGGGCCAGATTAGTGAATATGTATTGTTTATATCTGGTTTTGTCATGAAACCTCTTGTTTTCTCCAACTATAGTGATTGAAAGTTTGCTGGGTATAGTAGTCTGGGCTGGCATCCATGGTCTCTTAGTGTTGGTAGAATATTTATCCAGCACCTTCTTGCTTTCAGAGTTTCCATGGAGAAGTCAGGTGTAATTCTAATAGGTTTGCCTTTATATGTTACTTGGCCTTTTCCTTTACTGCTCTTAATATTCTTTCTTTATTCTGTATGTTTGGGGTTTTGATTATTATGTGGTAAGGGGACTTTTTGTGGTTCACTCTATTTGGTATTCTGTAGGCTTCTTGTACTTTCATTGGCATCTCTTTATGTTGGAAAGGTTTTTTTTTCTATGATTTTGTTGAATATATTTTGTGCACCTTTGAGGTGAGTTTCTTCACGTTCTTCTGTACCTATTATCCTTAGGTTTGTTTTTTTCACGGTGTCCCATGTTTCCTGGATATTTTGTGTTGGGGATTTGTTGGATTTTTGTTTGATAAATCTATTTCTCCTAGTGTATCTTCAACACCTGAAATTCTCTCTTCCATTTTTTTTAGATTTTATTTATTTATTATATATACAGTGCTCCGTCTGCATACCAGAAGAGGACACCAGATCTCATCACTGATGTCAGTGACCCACCATGTGGTTCCTGGGAATTGAACTCAGGACCTCTGGAAGAGTATCCAGTGCTCTTAATTTCTGAGCCATCTCTCCAGCCCCTCTTACATTTCCCATATTCTGTTGGTTTTCTTGCATCTGTAGTTCCTTATTGTTTACCCAGCTTTTCTATTTCCAGCATTCCCTCAGTTTGTTTCCTCTTTATTGTCTCTATTTCAGTTTTCAGGTCTTGATCTGTTTGAATTATTTTGTTCACCTGTTTGCTTGTTTTTCTTTGCTTTTCTTGCTTTCTTTAAGAGATTTGTTGATTTTTTATATTTTTGGTTTGTTTTTCTTCTATTTCTTTAAGGAATTTTCTTATAACCTTTTTGAGGGCCTCTATCATTTTCATGAAGAAGTTTTAAGGTCATTCTCTTCTGCTTCATCTGTGTTGGGATGTTCAGGTGTTGCTTGAGTAGAGTCCCTGGACTCTGGTGGTGTCATACTGGCTTTTCTGTTGTTGAATGTGTTTTTGTATTGTACTCTTCCCATGTCTTCTTCCAGTGTGTGCTGGTGGGGTCTCTTCCTCTCCTGGTGGGTACAGGTCCAAGGTTCTCTTCCAGTGGGTATAAGCAGATCCAATACTCCAATGCCTTTCCTCTTCCAGTGGGTGGAGGTGAGACTAGCCCCCTTGACACTGGCAGACTCTGAATGGTCTGGTCTGCCGGGGTGGTTTCCCCAGTGTGCAGTCCCCAAGCTTCATGAGGCTCTGAGCATGGCACTGGAAGGCAGGCCAAAACAGACCCATACATATCTCCTCCTGTGGGTGGAGGCGGGACCAGGAAGCTGGCAGTCTCTAGATGGCATGGTCTTCTGGGATGGGTTCTCCAGTGAAAGTCATGGGGTGAAATCTTAACTGCTCAATGTGGGACATTAAGAGATGAAGCATGGAGAGGTGGCTCTAAGTCATGACAGTAAAGCTTTTCTGAACTGTGTTATAAAAGAGAGCCAAAGAGCCTTCCTCGTATTTCTACCACACAAAGATACAATGAAATGGAGTAATTGTACTTTACAAATTCTCTGAGGGGATTCTCCAAATCCCATGCCTACATTAAATAGTGGAGTATCAAAAGCTACCACAATGAATTGTTTTCTATTTCCTGCTTAAGCATTTGCTCTAGCTTCCTACATAGCCAAGGAATTGCTGACTCCTGTCTCATCCCCTACAGAAATGTTAGGTTCTCCAAGACTTAGAGCCCCAATGTGCTCATTGGTTGATGAAGTAGCCAAGCCAAGTGATTCATATGGGAAGGTAAAAGACACTAAATGTTGAAACAAAGGATATATTACAAATTCAACAAGGGGTATGCTATCTGTTTAAATGTGTTTTCTGGGAGAGAAAAATTTAGAAAAGGATTACACTTTCATAACAGCATGAGAGTAAAAGTCATGTTCCATGGGGGTACAAATACAGCTTCCACTGAAATCAGTAGAGAGGCCTAGGGCTTAAACACAAAGAAGTCAGGCCAAGAGGACTCTCAATCTGACTCTACACACAGGTTGTGTGATAGAAAGCAAAATCAATGACTCTCCTTTGCTTCTATTCTTTTATCATTAAAATGAAAGAATTCTCTTTTCATGAAGGAAATGAGAAAGGGCACACAATCTGTGCTTTATCTCTAACAAGGTTTTTTTTTCTGTTAAAATGCTATGTAATAAATATTAAATAATGTACCTGAAGTGTCTTGTTAGGCAAGTATTTAAAAGTCAATATAAAAATCATGTCAGTTTAAAGGGCAATTACATCCTCTACGCTTGATGAAGACATAAAAGAATTGCATTAGCAAAGGGACATTTATTCAGGCCTAGAAAATAACACCTGATATCCATTAAAAGAAAGCAGAACCCAAGGGAAGGTCATATGAAAGTTGGTATAAGAAGCTGTGACCATGTACATGTGAGTCCTGAGGAAGCTTCAAAAGGCACTGTAGAGATAAAGTTCAGTGGAGAAGACCTATGAGAACCTAGGCTGACACTGAATGCTTGCTATGTCATAATATAAGGATAAGAATATTGTAGCAGCACAGCAGACTAACTAACCATAGCAGATCACCCCATTCTAAGAATGAGGAAGTAGCCCCAGGATCTGTAGGCAGACTGAATCGGTCCCTGAGGACACTGTGATCCTGACTCTGCTGAGATCACCTGCTATTCTGGGCCCCACAGAGTGCAGAAAGTGAGCTGCTTTGGCCCCTGCCTTGGGTGCAACTTCCGCCTACCCACCCAGGCAAATCATGCCCGGGGTCTGCAGACAGGACAACTCAACCCCTGAGGACCAAGCAACCCAAAGTCGGCTGACATCTCTGCACACAGTGCTGCTCTCAACCAACTGGAGAGCGAGTGCCTCAGACCTGCCTGCACCCAAGTTGAAACCCATCAGAGTATCAAAGTCAATTGCACACACATTAAGAGAACACTGGACCCATACACACCAGGAAAGGAAGTGACACCACCTGTACCCACTGGAAGAAGAGATGGGAAGATGACAATATAAGAATACATCCAACAACAGGAAAACCAATATGACACCACCAGAGCCTAAGGACTCTACACCAGCAAGACATGAACATCCCAACACAGAAGAAGCAGAAGAGAGCAACCTTAAAAACAACTTCATGCAGATGATAGAGAACCTAAGAGAGGAAATCAGAAAATCCTTCAGAGAAATGAAAGAAAAGACGAACCAAAAGATGCAAGAAATCAAGGAAAGAAAAAAAAAAGCCAAGAAAATAGAATTAAACAGCTGAAGGAAACAGTTCGGGACCTGAAAACTGAATTAGAGACAATAAAGGAAACATAAAATGAGGGAATGCTGGAAGTGGAAAAGCTGAGTAAACAATCAGGAACCACAGATGCAAGCATAACCCACAGAATACAAGAGATGGAAGACAGAATCTCAGAGGTTGAAGACAAAGTAGAGGAAATCAACTCGTCAAGCAAAGAAAATCTGAAGTCCAACAAATCCATAACACAAAATAACCAGGAAATATGGGACACTGTGAAAAGACCAAACCTAAGGATAATAGGTATACAAGAAGGTAAAGAAACCCAACTCAAAGTGCCGAAAACATATTCAACAAAATCATAGAAGAAAACCTTCCAACCTAAAGAAAGACTTGCCAATGTAAGGACAAGAAGCCTACAGAATGACAAATAGAGTGGACCACAAAAGAAAGTCCCCTTGTTACATAATAATTAAAGCACCAAACATACAGAATAAAGAAAAAATATTAAGAGCAGCAAGGTAAAAAAGCCAAGTAACATATAAAGTCAAACCTATCAGAATTACACCAGACTTCTCCATGGAAACACTGAAAGCCAGAAGGACCTGGATAGATATTCTACTAACTCTGAGAGAACACGGATGCCAGCCCAAACTACTATATCCAGCAAAGCTTTCAATCAATATAGATGGAGAAAACAAGATGTTCTATGACCAAACCAGATTTAAACAATATGTAACCACTAACCCAGCAATACAGAAAGTACTAGAAGGAAAACTCCAACCTAAGGAAATTAATTACAGTCACATGAACATAGGCAATAGATAATCCCACTCTATAAAAACACAAAATAAAAGGCAGGGTAAATCCTCATACAAAACAACTGCCAACAACAAATCAAAAACAAACAAGAATAAACACTCAATGGATCTTAATTTCCCTCCATATCAATGGTCTTAACTCGCCTATAAAAAGATACAGGCTAACAGATTGGATATGAAGACAGAATCCATTCTTCTGCTCCATACAAGAAACACACCTCAAATTCAAAGACAGACATTACCTCAGAGTAAAGGGTTGGGATAAGATGCTCCAATCAAATGGACCCAAGAAACAAGCTGGGGTAGCTATCCTAGTATCTACCAAGTTAGACTTTAAACTAAAACCAATCAAAAGAGATGAAGAAGGTCATTTCATATTCATCACAGGAAAAATCCACCAGGAAGAAGTCTCAATTCTGAACAACTATGCCCCAAATACAAAGGCAACATTCCTAAAAGAAACATTATTAAAACTCAAATCACAAATAAGGCCTCACACAGTTATACTGGGAGACATCAACACCCCGCTCTCACCACAGCATAGGACCACCAGACAGAAACTTGACAAAGAAACAAAGGAACTAACATAAGTTATGACTCAACTGGAATTAACAGACATCTACAAAACTTTCTATCCAAACACAAAAGGATATACCATCTTTTCAGCATCACATGGAACCTCCTCAAAAGTCGACCACATAGTTGGCAACATAGCAAACCTCAACAAGTAAAAAAAAAATTGGAATAATCCCCTGTGTCTTATCAGACTACCATGGTTTAAAGTTAGAAATCAAAAACAAAACAAAGTGCAGAAAACCTACCAACTCATGGAAAATGAACAACACACAATTGCACCATTCCTGGGTCAAGGAAGAAATAAAGAAATTAAAGACTTCCTAAATTCAATGAAAATGTAGACACAACATACCCAAACTTATGACACTTTGAAAGCAGTACTAAGAGGAAAGTTCATAGCTCTAAGTGCTCACATGAAGAAACTGGAGAATAGCCACACCAGAGAGTTGACATCACAGCTGAAAGCTCTAGAAAAAACGGAAGCAAATTAACCTAGGAGGAGCAGATGCCAGGAAATAATCAAACTGAGGGCAGATTTCAATAAAGTCTAAACAAAAAAATTCAGAGAATCAATATAACAAAGAGTTGGTTCTTCGAGAAAATCAACAAGATAGACAAAACATTATGCAAACTAACCAAAGGCAGAGAGAGAACATGCAAATCAACAAAGTCAGAAATGAAAAGGGGGACATAACAGACATTGAGGAAATCCAGAGAATCATCAGGTCATACTTTGAAAACCTTTACTCCACAAAATTTAAACATTTAAAGGAAATGGACAATTTTCTGGACAGTTATCACTTACCAAAATTGAATCAAGAACAGATAAGCAACTTAAACAGACCTATAACCTCCAAGGAAATAGAAGCAGTTACCAAAAGTCTAAAAACCAAAAAAGCCCGGGGCTAGATGGATTCACTGCATAATTCTCCCAGAAATTCAAAGAAGAACTAATACCAATAATCCTCAAAATGTTCAACACACTAGAAGCAGAAGGATAATTGCCAATCTGTTTTTATGAGGTTACAATTACCTCGATACCCAAGCCACACAAAGACACAACTACACTAAGAAAGAGAACTACACAACAATATCCCTCATGAACATTAATGCAAAAATTCTCAATAAAATATTGGCAAATCGAATCCAGGAACACATCAGAGAAATCATCCACCATGACCAAGTAGGGTTCATCCCAGGGATGCAAGGATGGTTCAACATATGAAAATCCATCAATGTAATCCACCATATAAACAGACTGAGGAAAAAAATACATGATCATCTCACTAGATGCCAAAAAAGCCTTTGACAAATTCAACACCCCTTCTAGATAAAGCTCTTGGAGAAATTAGGGATAACTGGAACATACCTCAACATAATAAAAGCAATACATGGCAAGCCAACAGCCAACATCAAATTAAATGGAGAGAAACTCAATCCAATTCCTCTAAAATCAGGAACAAGACAAGGCTGACCATTCTCTCCATACCACTTCAATACTGTCCTTAAAGTTCTAGCTAGAGCAAAAAGACAACAAAAGGAGATCAAGGAAATACAAATCGGAAAGGAAGAAGTCAAACTCTCACTATTTGCAGACGATATGATAGTCTATATAAGTGACCCGAAAAACTCAACCAGGGAACTGCTATAGCTGATAAACACCTTCAGCAAAGTGGCAGGATACAGGATTAACTCAAAAAAATCTGTAGCCCTACTATATACCGATGACACATTGGTGGAGAAAGAAATCAGAGAAACATCACACTTTACAATTGTGACAAACAACATAAAATACCTTGGGGTAACACTAACCAAAAATGTGAAGGACCTGTACCATAAGAATTTTGAGTTCTAAAAAAAGAAATTAAAGAAGATACCAGAAATTGGAAAGATCTCCCATGCTCTTGGAGAGGTAGGATCAACATATTAAAAATAGCAATCTTGCCAAAAGCCATCTACAGATTCAATGAAATCCCCATCAAAATCCCAACACAATTATTCACAGACCTTGATAGAACAATTCTCAACTTTGTTTGGAGAAACAAAAGACCCAGGATAATCAAAACATCCCTGTAGAGAGGAAATTCTGGAGGCATCACCATCCCTGACTTCAAGCTCTATTACAGAGCTATAGTCCTGAAAACAAAGCTTGGTATTGGCACAAAAATAGTTAGCTAGACAAATGGAATAGGGTTGAAAACCCTGATATTAACCCCCACACCGACAAACACCTGATTTTTGATAAACAATCCAAATTTATACAATGGAAGAAACAACATCTTCAACAAATGGTGCTGGCATAACTGGTTGCAGACATGTAGAAGACTGCAGTTAGACCCAAGCCTATTGTCATGCACAAAACTTAAGTCAAAATGGATGAAAGACCCCAACATAAATCCAGCTACACTGAACCTATTAGAAGACAAACTGGGAAATACCCTTGAATTAACTGGTACAGGAGACTGCTTCCTGAACATTACACCAGTAGCACAGACACTGAGATCAACAATTGATAAATGGGACCTCCTGAAACTGAGAAGCTTCTGTAAGGCAAAGGACACAGTCAGCAAGACAAAACGGCAGCCCACAGACTGGGCAAAGATAATCACCAACCCCACATCTGACATAGGGCTGATCTCCAAAATATACAAAGAACCCAAGAAGCTGGTCTCCAAAACAACAAACAATCCAATTAAAAAGTGGGGTACAGTACTAAATAGACAATTCTCAATAGAGGAATCTAAAATGGCTGAAAGACACATAAGAAAGTGTTCAACATCCTCAGTCATCAAGGAAATGCAAATAAAACAACTCTGAGATACCATCTTACTCCTGTCAAAATGGCCAAAATCAAAAATACCAATGATAGTTCATGTTGGAGAGGATGTGGAGAAAAGGGAACACTTCTCCACTGCTGGTGGGAGTGCCAACTTGTACAGCCACTTTGGAAATCAGTATGGCAACTCCTCAAGTAAATGGCAACCAGTCTACCACAAGATCCAGCAATTCCACTCTTAGGCATATACCCAAAAGAAGCACATTCATACAACAAGGATATATATTCAACGATGTTCATAGCAGCACTATTTGTAATAGCCAGAAACTGGAAGCAGCCTAGATGCCCCTCAATCGAAGAATGGATAGAGAAAATGTGGTACATTTACACAATGGAGTACTACTCAGCAGAAAAAAACAATGGAATCTTGAAATTTGCAGGAAAATGGATGGATCTAGAAGAAATCATTCTGAGCGAGGTAACACAATCACAAAAAGAATGATATGTACTCATTCATATGTGGATTTTAGACATAGAGTAAGGATTACCAGCCTACAATCCACGCTGCCAAAGAAGCTAATAAACAAGGAGGTCCCTAAGAGGGACATGCATGGTCCCCTGGAGAAGGGGAAAGGGTCAAGATCTGCTGAGCAAATTGTGAGCACAGAAGAGGGGGGAGGGAGCTAGGAGAATGAGAAGGGGAGAAGAGGAGGGATGCAGAGGACATGAGGGAGCAGAAAAGTTGAGTCAGGGGAAGAAAAATGATAACAAGAATGGAGATATCATAATAGAGGGAGACATTTTTGGTTTACAGAGAATTCAGGCACTAGGGAAATGTCTGGAGATCTACCAAAAAGACACCAGCTAACAATCTAAGCAACAGAGGAGAGTACCTTAAATGCCCTCCCATGATAATGAGATTGGTGACTAACTTATATGCCATCATATAGCCTTCATCCAACAGCTGGTGGAAGTCGAAGCAGACACCCACAACTAATCATCGTATGAACTGGAACCCTGATTCAGAGAAGGATGAGCGAAGAGCACAGGGGTCCAGACCAGGCTGGTGAAACCCACTGAAACAGCTGACCTGAACATCGAGGAACTCTTGCTCCTCAGACTAATAACTGGATTACCAGCATGGGACTGATCCAGACCCCAGGAACATGGGTTTCTGTGAGGAAACCTCAGAAATCTACGTGACCTCCTGTAGAAGTTCAGTACTTATCCCTAGCATATGTGTGGACTTTGGGAGCCCATTCCATTTGGAGGAAACTGGGCCTAGGCCCTATCCCAAAGGAGACAATAGACTTTGATGACACCCTATGGAAGGCCTCACCATCCAGGGGGAGCAGAAAGGATATGTGATAGATAGGGTTTTAGTTGTGGGGGTGGTGATGGGGGAGGACAGGTGGGAGAAGGGAATTGGGATTGTCATGTAAATCAATCCTGTTTCTAATTCAAATAAAAAAAAGTTGAAAACAAAAGAATGAGGAAGTAAATATCTTACATTGAATCCCAATGACACCACATTGTCTTCTGGCCATGCATTGATCTATACTCCTTGAGCAATCTTTTCTACAAGACTTTCCGCATTATGACTATTGCATATGTTCCCTTAAATCAGTCTCCCTTAAATTCCTATTTTGAAATTTTATTCTTTCAATGTGATAATATTAAGAGAGGAGGCTTGAGGAGGTGGTTATTGTTCATGATGGTAGAGCTCTCATTAATGGGCATTGTGTAATTTTAAAAAGAGCCTCACTTGCCTTCCTAACCATGTGGGGACACTGAGAAAGGACTGCTATCCATCAGTCAGGAAGCTGAGTTCACTGAAAATCAAACATCAAGGCACCTTGTCTTGAACATAAAGAGAGAGAAAGTTGTACTTTGATTAAATTGTCTTACTTATTCCAAAGATTAAATAAAACAATATTTGTGGAGGGCTTCTCTAAGTCCCTTCTTCAAAAACCTTTAAGGAAAATCTTCACTGAATTTTGGGGATTCTGAACTGACACAAATGGTACAAGTGTTTTATGGTCAAGCAGGAATGACCTCTGTCCAGGTGGGTTCAGATGTTGAGGTAACTGGCATCAGTATCTCTGAGACAGTTGTTACTCACATGGCTTGGCTTTCTAGGAAACCTAGAGCATGTTCCTACTTATTCCCCAAAAATGGCTTAAAAGAAAGGAGTGCAAATGGCTTAATGGTGCAGGAGTTTTACAGGATTAAAGTCAAGATGGGGGTCCCTAATCCCCTATCCACTAGATTGAACCATCCCAAAGCATACACAGGGCAGTTATGCACTTTCATCTTTTTGAGATAGGGTCTTACTGTATATTTCTGGCTGGCTTGGCAGTTTCAGTGTAAACCAAGCTGGCCTTAAACTCAAAGAGATCTACCTACCTCTGCCTTACTTATGTTGAGATTAAAGCAGTGTGTGAGCATGCCCAGCATCTTTGGAATTTTTAGTGTACCCAAATATGAGGCAGGCATATATGGTAGTGGCAGACAATGAGAACTTTCAACAGAATACAACTGGATGTTTTGTCTTCTGTGGCTCTTGATAGCTATTTTTATGCAGTTCAGTTATGTGGACTGGTGAGATGCTACTTGATGAATGGAGGTGCTGAGACAATCCCACCTTGGCTATGTGCCATTAATACTAAGTATGGGGCTGCACACTGAGCACCAAAGCAACAAGATGGCAGGAAGACTCTGGTCACCTGGGTATCCTGTGAATCCATCAGAAACAGAATATCAAACATCAGACTCAATGAAGTCTATGCATTGTTGAGGGTTGTGGTTAAAGTTACAGGCCATAACCAACTTCTGGTACACTCCAGCTTTGTGGCAATTTTAATTGTGAGTTCATTGGGAAAAAATGTAATTTTATATTAAATTTTTTATTTTTAACTGAACAAAAACTTTTCCTACACTATTTTCCGATCATAGTTTAACCTCCCCCACCCCAGCTCCTCCAAGATCGTTCCCACCTCCCTACATGCCTAACTCTACTCCTTTTTCCCCCTATTTAGAAAACAAACAAGCAAATTAGAAAAAAAATAAAAGGAAAAAAGAAACCACAGAAGAAATAGACACAGAGATAAACCAAATAAAATGCATAAAAACACAAAATCAGGAACTACAATAGATAATCAAAAGACTAGTAAGGAAAAAATGGCCAAACAATGCATTATGAGAAAAAAAATCTCACTCTAGAAACTTGAAGCAGATAGAGTGTGGTCTTTTTTTGCTGACTACTGAAGGACCTGTGTGGCACTTTCCTTCCCAACACAAGGTCAGGTGCAGAGGTTGGAGGATCTGCATGAAGTTGAGCACAATTCCAACAACCTTGGAAAACAAGCAACTCCAGTGGCTCCAAGGGCCTTGCTGACAGCCTCCATTGAGTGGGGACTTGATAGTGGTTATGGTCCCCAACCAATCACATGTCTGGAGTCACAGAGAACAAGGCCCAGTAACAAGATCTCAGTAAAAGCTCTGATCCAGTAGGCTGGAAATTGTGGCTACAGCAGCACCAGAGTCCTCAAGCATGAGGTATTTTGCCCTTGCCTGGGGCCTATCCTGCCTGATTAAGAAGCAGACAATTTTCTCTGAAAAAAAGAAAGATTGCTTTATAGTACTAGGAAGAGAGTCCTGTTGAGTCAACTAATTCTCCATTGATGCCTCTCGAAGGACTCTTAGAACTCTGTGATGCTGTTGGTACACACTGAATGTCATTCACCATATCTCCTAGACAAGGTGAATTAACTCATTTGCTGAGTTTTATGGAAAGAGACTGCAGATTTGCTACATTAAAGTGCCAGGATCAAAACCGTTTAGGAGTCTAATACTGGAGTCTCTAACCTCTTCTTGAAAACCTGTGCCTTGGGGAACCCATCCCTGAGTGCACTGTCTGGTTTTAAGAGAACCTATAAAACTATCACCTTCTAGACTTTAAAAGCTCTGGCTACTGAGCTAACACCAGGAGACAGGGACCTTCAGCATGTCTAAAACAGGTTTAACTCAGTCTGTGAATGTCATCCCCACCATTGATCAAGGAAACCACAAACTGGGGTCTTTAGGCATTGTTTTCTGAGTCCATAATGTGTAAGGCTTTCACTGGAAAGAAATTTGGTAATCAATGTTTATGGAATACCAGTGTCTTTCAAACTTCTCCCAGCTTCCAATAAAGCCTGCAGTCCCTGATGGTGTATGCAGAGGTCAAGAACTGCCATAACTTTGAACATGATTACAGATCTTATACTAGTTCATTCTGGCCCATGAATTACAAGTGCCTCATTCTCTCCTCCTACAAGCAATACAGTATGTACATTTGTATTTCAGCTCTGATTATGTGGGAGTTGTTGTGTGTTGTTGTTTAGCTAATCTTTCTACTCTGAAGTAGTTTGGGAAGGTGTATAAGAGGAAGAAAAGATGTGTCATGTCTGAATGCTTTATATTCCAATGGTGACTCTGCTGGCTTCATTTTAGTTGCTGTGAGTAAATACCTGACAAGAAGCAAGTAGAGTGGGTGTTTATCAGCATGCAATTCCAGGGTACAGTCCATCATACAGGAAAGACAGTGGCAGGATCTCAAGACAGATAGTCATATCACATTCAGTCAAGGACAGAGGGAAACAAGTGGATCTATGCTACCCACTTTCCAGCTTTCTTCTTCACTCCTACAAGGATCTGATGTGTTTTACACAGCCTAAGGAATGGCACCACCCACAGTAAAATGGGCCTTATTATGTGAATTAACAAGCAAGACAATCTTCCACAGACATGCCCCTAAGCCAAGCTGGTCTAAATAATTACTCATTATCTATCACTCTTTCTATTTTAGACAGTGTCAAACTGATGGTTTAGCACAATATCTGAGCCTAGAAATTATTGGTGATAAGAAAGGAATGTGAATGTAGTTGAACATTCCCACAATCCATGGAAGGAATGCTTCTTCAGGAAAAGCAACATCAAAAATAGATGTAAAGAATAAAGAAACAAAAAAAACACAAAAAAAGAATAAAGAAACAATACTAAGTTTAGCATTGCCTGCTACATGAAACACAGCTAATTAGGACAACTTCATTAGCATTGATGCCATTTAAATGGGTTACAGAAGCACCCTAACCTGTATGTGTTTGCTATGCAAAAAACGTCATCAATGTCATGGTTCTTTTGGAATATGGAAGGTGGGCTTTTATTGAGTGTCTCCCTAAAGTAAGATATTATTCTGAGCAATCCAGGGAATACAGTGATGGTAGACACCTGAGCCTTGACTGTGAGGATACTCTAGACTTAGAGCAGCTAGAAAAGCACTGATGAGAAACCAAGTATTGTGTTCTGAATTAACAGGAATAATTCATTAAAAATGAACTCCAATGAGATCAGAAAATGTTTCAAGCAATAGAGAAACTTTGAAATGGACCCAATGTGGAGAAAATGAAGACAGGAACCAATGTACAAATTATATTTACAGTCCTGGATGAATATACAGGACTCTGATGTCAAGTCAGCTGAAGCTCCAGCTGAGTGCAAAAATGACCACAGACTGATGATCTGTGTGGTTATATCTTGCTTGTACAAATAAAGCCTGTCTGAAGGTCAGAGAATGGCACTTAGAGTTCTTAATTAGTCTAATTAATAAAAACCCAGAGTCAGATATAGAAAAAACTGCTGAGATATCAGAGAGAAGGAGCAAGCCACAGCAATCTTACCTCCTTAGTGTCTCAGCAGACAAAAGAGCAAGTTCCTGTTTCTTCCTGCTTATATTCTGTTTCCACCCAGCTACCTCACTTCCTGTCTGTCTGTACATACTTCCAGACCTCTATGACTGGCTAGTGGCAAGTTCCATTCTCTGACATTCAGACAGGCTATATTTGTATAAGCAAGACATCACAGGTTTGGTAACTTAACATGATAAACTAGCACAGTGGTTATGGGTGACAGGAAAGCATTAAATGACAGGATATGTTAATTAAGCTAAAGTGTTCTGCCAATGTTCACAGAAAGGATACTCTCTTCTGCCTATGAAAAGGGCATGCACATTTTTTCATAGATGTTTCTGTAAAGAGTAAGTAGTTACCCCAACCTGCATCTGCACACTAGCTCTCCTTGTGATGATCAGCCAACACTAGCAATGCAAGAGCCTCCTAGCTTTGACTTGCTTTTCTGGGAAATGAGATGACAATATGTCCCCACTCTTCCTTCTGCCCCATGTGGTGGAGGACGCTTTCAGATCAATGCATTGTTGCCCTAATTGTGCCTTTTCTTTACCTAGAGGAAAGTTTGACAGTCTGTTCCTGCATGTCTCTCTTTCCAGAAGAGTACTCCTTCACCCCCAATTTGCTTCTGTATAGACAGGTTTTTCTTTTGACTTTTTTTATTCGAATTACAAATAAGATTGAATTACATGACAATTCCAGTTCCCTTCTCCCTCCCTTCCTCCCCTACTACCCCTCCAACTAAAACCCTACATATCATATATCCTTTCTTCTAATCTACACCTGACTGAACCTTTCTGCTCCCTCATGACCTCTGCATTCTTCTTTTTCTTCCCTTCTCATTCTCATAGCCCGCCCCCCCCCTTCCATGTTCTCAGTTTGCTCAGGGGATGGTAACACTTTCCCCTTCCCAGGGAACAAAGTTTGTCTCTTTTAGGGTCCTCCTTGTTTACTAGTATCTCTGGCAATGTGGATTGTAGGCTGTTAATCCCTTACTCTAGGTCTAAAATCCACATATGAGTGAGTACATATCATGTTTGTCTTTTTGTAATTGGGTTACCTCGCTCAGAATGGTTTCTTCGAGTTCCATCCATTTCCCTGCAAATTTCAAGATTCCATTGTTTTTTTCTGCTGAGTAGTACTCCATTGTGTAAATGTACCACATTTTCTCTATCCATTCTTCGGTTGAGGGGCATCTAGGTTGCTTCCAGTTTCTGGCTATTACAAATAGTGCTGCTATGAACATCGTTGAACATATGCCCTTGTTGTATGAATGTGCTTCTTTTGGGTACATGCCTAGGAGTGGAATTGCTGGATCTTGTGGTAGACTGGTTGCCATTTTCTTGAGGAGTCGCCATACTGATTTCCAAAATGGCTGTACAAGTTGGCACTCCCACCAGCAGTGAGAAGTGTTCTCCTTTCTCCACATCCTCTCCAGCATAAACTGTCATTAGTGTTTTTGATTTTAGCCATTCTGACAGGAGTAAGATGGTATCTCAGAGTTGTTTTGATTTGCCTTTCCCTGATGGCTAAGGATGTTGACCACTTTCTTATGTGTCTTTCAGCCATTTTAGATTCCTCTGTTGAGAATTGTCTATTTAGTTCTGTACCCCATTTTTTAATTGGATTGTTTGGTGTTTTGGAGATCAGCTTCTTGGGTTCTTTGTATATTTTGGAGATCATCCCTCTGTCAGATGTGGGGTTGGTGAATATCTTTTCCCAGTCTGTGGGCTGCCATTTTGTCTTGCTGTGTCCTTTGCCTTACAGAAGCTTCTCAGTTTCAGGAGGTCCCATTTATTAATTGTTGATCTCAGTGTCTGTGCTACTGGTATTATGTTCAGGAAGTGGTCTCCTGTACCAGTTAATTCAAGGGTATTTCCCACTTTATCTTCTAATAGGTTCAGTGTGGATGGGTTTATGTTGAGGTCTTTTATCCATTTTGACTTAAGTTTTGTGCAGGTCGAAAGGCTTGGGTGTATCTATAGTCTTCTATATGTTTGCATCCAGTTATGCCAGCACCATTTGTTGAAGATATTCTTTTTGTTCCATCGTATATATTTGGATTGTTTGTCAAAAATCAGATGTTCATAGATGGGTGGGTTAATATCAGGGTTTCAACCCTATTCCATTGGTCTACCTGTCTATTTTTGTGCCAATACCAAGCTGTTTTCAGGACTATAGCTCTGTAATAGAGCTTGAAGTCAGGGATGGTGATGCCTCCAGAAGTTCCTCTATTGTACAGGGATGTTTTGGTTATCCTGTGTCTTTTGTTTCTCCATATAAAGTTGAGTATTGTTCTTTCAAGGTCTGTGAATAATTGTCCTGGGATTTTGATGGGGATTTCATTGAATCTGTAGATTGCCTTTGGCAAGATTACCATTTTTAATATGTTGATTCTACCTCTCCAAGAGCATGGGAGATCTTTCCATTTTCTGATATCTTCTTTAATTTCTTTCTTTAGAGTCTCAAAATTCTTATGGTATAGGTCTTTCACTTTTTTGGTTAGTGTTACCCCAAGGTATTTCATGTTGTTAGTGGCAATTGTAAAGGGTGATGTTTCTCTGATTTCTTTCTCCACCAGTGTGTCATCAGTATATAGTAGGGCTATAGATTTTTTTTGAGTTAATCCTGTATCCTGCCACATTGCTGAAGGTGTTTATCAGCTGTAGGAGTTCCCTGGAAGAGTTTTTCAGGGAACTCTTCCGACTATCATATCATGTAGACTATCATATCATCTTATTTTGAAGTGCAATACTCTACCTGAAAGACTGGTACTACTTTCATCAGAAGGGAATCTTAATGCAAGATTCTAGAATGCTGATTCCACAAGCCATTCCTCCACACATTATCCCTCACACCCCAGGAATTTCAAATTCAGGGTTAATATAGGGGTGCTGGGTTATTGCTTGGTGCTTTGCACTTAGCTGCATATATCCACTAGTGTCCATGGATGAACATCTTAGGATCCTGAGGCCAAGAAATTCCTATGGTATCTTAAAGCTCAAGGAGAGGTTCTCAGAGGTACACATTCCCCCAGGCATTCCCTGTGCTTCCTTTTCAATGAAAAAAAAAAAAGATAATTAATGATAGACATGGAAGAGATTATTTTAGGCATAGCTAGACCAAATACACAATCAAAATGGATTATATAATTTTAAACCTAAGGTACAAGAAAACAATGTTATTTTCAGACATTACAAGATACTACTGCAGTTAGTACTTGGAAGTAGCATTCTCTAATTACTTTTTTGAAACCAGCCAGGAAAGCAATCTGCATCTGTACACTGGAACTCCTCTCTATAGCTTTTCAATAATAACAAGTCCAGGCTCCACAGCTGTGATCTCTGACCCCACCAAGAGGCCAGCTATGTATAAAACAGAATTTTGTAGAACAGGAGGAAGACACCACAATGTCTACATTTCAGGAAATAAAACCAAAAGAATTCTGAATGCTGTGCATCCCATGGTCAATGATCCCTTACTTGAACTAACATCCTTTCAGGGCATCTTTTGCTGGTTCATTTGCAAAGTCTATGCTATCTACCGGTTCATAAAGCCATTGTTCACACATATATATACATATATAAGACATGAAATTGAAGTCAGTGATGGCAATACCTCCAGAATTTCCTTTATTGTACAGGATTGTTTGAGCTATCTAGTGTTTTTTGTTTGTTTTGTTTTCTATATGAAGTTGAGTATTGTTCTTTTGAGGTCTGTGAAGAAATTTTCTGGGATTTTGATGAGTATTGCATTGAATCTGTAGATTGCTTTTGGTAAGATTGCCATTTTGACTTTGTTAACCCCACCTATTCCAGAGCATGGGAGATCTTTCCATTTTCTGACATCATCTTCAATTCCTTTCTTAAAAGACTTACAACCTAGATGTCATTGTTTTTGTTGTTGTTGTTGCTGAGTAGAACTCCATTGTGTAAATGTGCTGCAGTTTCTTTATCCATTCTTCCATTGAGGAGCATCTAGTTTGAAGTGAGGTAACCCAGATTTTAAAAAGATAAATCCAGTATATACTCACTAGTAAGTGGATATTAGACATAAAGCAAATGATAACCAGCATACAGGCCACAACCCCAGGGAACCTAGGTAGCAAAGAGGACCCTAAAAGAGACATACATGGATCCAACTAGGAAGGGGAAAAAGACAAGATCTTCTGAGTAAATTGGATCACGGGGTGTCTGGGGGAGGGTGAAAGGGGAAGGATGAGGAGGGAAAGGAAGTGGGGAAAATGTACAGCTCAATAAAAACAAGCTTTAAAGAGACATGAAATTATAAGCAAGGCTGAGGAAATGAAGAGAAGTGCAGACAAAAGCAGAGAAATAGGGATATTGTCAAGTCCAGGATATACCTAAAGGAAACTTTCCATGACACCCACCACTATATATAATGAACTTATGACAATAATCAGTTTTATGTTTTAACAGGTTTACATTGCCTTTGCCTTCCTGCATTTAAACTCTATTCAGTGGCACCAGGTAATAAAGAATTCAAACCAGAAAACTATGTCTATTTATCACCACCTTCCTGGGTTGGCAATCAAACAGTAAAAGGCTGTTGTTTCACGTTCATGTTTTATTTCATTGCCAGTTTTGTGTAGACATGATGTGAAGACACTAAAAAGAAAATCTCATGTGACTTTCGAAGTGCTTTCCACAACAAGCCTGGGCTGTACATTTGTATAGAAGCATTTTGGGAATCTTAAGGCACTCCACACATATTCTCCCTATTCTGTTTGAGAGTGTATGTTAGCAGTATATGTAGGGCCAAAAGGGCAATGCAGAAAACCAAGCTTTCTAAATGGCAGTCTGCTTTCAACACTCAAAATCTGATGTTTCAACTAAAGTACTGGAAACATAAACTTCTTTGTAGAAGAAAGCAACAGCCACAAGTTTGTCAGCAGTGGATAGCCAAGGACTACGATTTACTGCACATCAGCATGGGCCAAACACTGCACTCAGAGGCTGGGGTGGAGCACTAAGTGAGCGCTATAGCCACACAGCAGGCAGAAAGACGAGAACAATCAAGTAGGGCAAATATTATGAGCCTTATATAACAGACATTCCCCTCTTCATGCTGGGTAGCTTATATAACTGACTTAAGTGCTTAGACACAAACTTCCAGGTGATGATAGACAAAGGGGAGTGCTAAATACCGGAACCCAAAAAAGATCACATGGATCATCCACCTGAGGGAAAACCTAGAGCAGATTCCTCCTTAGAGTTAACCAACACTTCCCTAGCCAGGAGTGCTGCCTAGTTACACAAGCAGTCTTCCATCCTAGGAGAGCAAGCAACTATACATCACCTGGTACCTGGTACCCATTACCACTGGGGGATTAGTCTGGAATGCAGTTGCTATGGAAAAGGGAAAGTGACAACGTGGAAGCAAACTAATGAAGGGAACACACCCGCCGTGAATCTGGATGGGATGAATGATCCTCACAGTTTTGACACTTAAGCCCTGACAGCTCGAGCTGTCCTTTTCAGCACTTCATTGGTTGCTTTTCTCCTTGTGACAAAATACTTCACAAAATCAACCGAATAAAGGGTCTGTATGTGAGTATGGCCCATCATGTTGAGAAGCAAGCATGTGAGGAAGGTAGTCACATTCCACCCACAGTCAGGCAGCAAAGACAGACGTATGCTCTGGCTCAGCTTGGCTCTCCTTTTTATTCAGCCAAGAGCCCAGTCTACGTAATGGTGCTGCCCACAGTTAGTGTGGGTCTTCTCATCTCAGGTAACACAATCCAGATAATCCCTCACACATGAGCTCAGAAGTTTGCTGCCGTCACTGACAACAAAAATGAAATCATGTGCCAGATGTCTTCTAGTTAGAAAACTCTTCCATCTTCACACCTACACCTGTGTATATACGTAACATCGTGCCTGAAAAAGCATCGGCATTTCTTGGGGGTTAGAAAGGTGGCGTGGCCATTAAAAGAGCCTGCTGCTTTTCTAGAGGACCAGAGTTCAGTTCCTAGTACCCACCAACAGCAGCTCACAAGCTCCAGTAATCACCGCCATCATGCCTTTCATGTCTTAGCTAAATCACTTCCTTTGATTTCTCTAGCCATTTCTGAGAATTTTAGGAACAAAGACAAAAGTCAGCTGTAACAGCTGTGGTGCTTTGAGTGTGGCAGATGAATGGAGCCTCTTGACAATTCCAAATTTGAAGAATTGGCCCATGTCTGAAGTTTCTCTAATGCATATAGGAAGAATGAAGCTCCTAAATTGGTATGTGCTTGCAAAGGCTGGTTTTGAAAATGCCGAGTTTGGGCTTTTAAACATATCTTCTTAAGCTCAGTCATGAATAAGGCAGACTCAAGCTGCTCCAGGCCCACATCTCCTGGGATCCTGCAGAACTCCAGGAACAAATCGTTGGTTGACCTTTGTGGGACATCCAGAAGCCCAGGACATCAGCTTAAGACCTGGTGATAGAAATTCCAATGAGAACCTTAGATACTGAAGCCATCTTATGTCCAGAACAGGAAAATGAGAACAAAGTGTCCTTCCCTGTCTTAGTATTGCAGAATGAGGCAACGTGATGGACTTGCTGTCATATTTTTAACTAAAGCAGGAGAAGCATGAAATATGCCATTTTCTTTCTAAGCAGTTACTGGCTCCTGCAGGGCAGCTGGGTTCTTTCAAAACCCCAAAAATTAAATGACAGAACACTCTTCATGCTATTACTGGATCTGTCCCTTAGTCCTGTGATTCATGTGTTTGTAAGTTAGATGCCCCAGGAATTCGACAAGCATCAACAAGGGAGGAGATATTGTTGCCATCAGCAAGGAGAGAAGAAAAGACACAAACATGAATGTCAAAACCCTGAGAGGAGGGCACTGCCAGCCTCATCATGCTTCTGTCTAGGGGCTGCTCTCTGGAAATCAATTTCATATTGATCACAGGGTTAAAGGAGGAAAGTATTTGCAGAGATGACACCAGGCATACAACTTCTGTGTTTGTGTGTGTGTGTGTGTGTGTGTGTGTGTGTGTGTGTGTTAAGCAGAGACAATTTCATACAAATATCAGAATATCAGAAGTTTGATAGTCTAATATTAAATCATTTTTTAATTTAAAAGCTCTTTCTTGAATATCTGATTTGAAAATACCATTATGAAGTCTTTGAGAAGTTCCTATGTGCATTTAATGTTTTTAATAGTGTCCACCATACACTCCTCCCTATAACTCTTACTGGATCAGGGCCCAGCACTCAACTCTACTTCCCAACATCATATCCTCTGTTTTATTAATTATGTGATATTATGCTTTATTGATTACATCAAGCCAAAGTTTCTGAAAACTGACTCCCCTCAAAATCCATCAACTATAGATACTCAGCTAGGAATGGGGGCTTGTGACCCCCCTCCCAACTCTATACTAGAATACAGATCTTCATCATACACAGGTTTCTGTGCGCAACCATTTACTTTAATCACAGGGCACAAATAGCACCAAAAGATGACCTAAAGGGTCAAGACCCACTTACTTCTTCTTACCTCCATTGTGAAGAAACAATTAAGTTTCCCCTGGTAATCTAGCCTAATCACTCTTTATAACACTATTTATCCTCTCTTTTAGCCTGTTAGCTTAAGGACATCAGAAGCCCAAAATGGCCAGGGGACAATCTGAGCTTCCAGTGCAGTGGAATATTTATTGTGTCTCCTGACAGGGGCACTTCATATTCTGGAACCAAAATATCTAGGCCCGAAGAACTTAAAGTTGCCTGAACAGGAAGCAAAACATTTCCTAGTAGTTCACTAGGAGTGATTGTGAGTGGAAATATTCCTTTTTCAGTCTCTGATTCCTGGACCTGTGGGTTCTGGATATGGGAGAAACCTTATAACATATTAACTCAAAGAATATATTGTCTTCCGGAGAACCCTGTCATGGCCCTCCAAGATGTTGCCACCCAATTGGTGCTGTAACTATATCTTCAAAAGATCATTCCATCTTTCTTTTGGGCCAGATGCTTCAGGATTGTGGAGAACATGGTAAGACAAGTGGATTCCATAACTGTGGCCCCACTGTCGAACTTCTCTGGCTGTGAATTGAGGTCCTTGATCAGAAGCAATACTGTATGTAGGGAATACCAATAAGGTGGATAAGACATGATGGTAATTTTGGAGGAAGCATTATGTGCAGCAAAGTCAAATTCATAACAGAATGTATCTACACCTATCAGAGCAAAGCATTACCCTTTCCATGGAGGAAGTGTTCGAACATAGTCAACCTGCCACTGGGTCACTGGCTGATCACTGGCAAGAGTGGCACCATATTTGAGGTTCAGTATTGATGTCTGCTGTTGGAAGATCTTGACCTCACAGCAGCTGTTACTAGGTCAGCTTTGGTGAGTAGAGGTCCGTGTCATTGACCCCATGTATAACCACCATATTGGCCACTGTGGCCACTTTGTTCATGGGGCCATTTGGCAGTGACTGGGATGACAAGCAAAAGACGCTGCCTGTCCATGGAACAGGCCATCCTATCAACCTGGTTAATGAACTTCTCCTCTGATGAAGTCACCTTTTGATGATCACTTACATGAGACAAAAGTATCTTCACAACCTTTGCCCATCTGGAGAGATCTATCTTCATACTTCTCCCCAGATGTGTTTCTCATCAATTTTCTGATCATGCTCTTTCCAAGTCCCCAAATATCCAGCCAATCCATTGACTACAGTGCACAAATCAGTAAACAATTGCACATCTGGCAATTTCTCCTCCCAAACAAAATGTATGACCATATACATTCCCCGAAGTCCACTATGAAAATTTCCCTTTACTAGTGTCTTTTGCAGTTGTCTGCAGCTGTCCACTTCTGGGTGGTGCCTTTACAACATGCAACACTATAAGTAAAGTGTGCTCCAGTCTTCTCTTTTCCAGTCAACCAATCATAGGACACATCCCATGAGACTATAGGTGCATGCTTGGCAGCAGAAGGCAGTGTAACAGGAGTAGAAACAATAGGCACTCAGGCAAATTCTTTATGTAATTTGCTCATGCCTTCAGAACCTGCTTGGACCCAATCATATATACACCACTTCTATTTGATAATAAATTGCTGCTGTGCATGTCCTACTTTAGGGCTTGATGGATCAAAGAACACTCAACACATGATGGACAGCTCAGGTCACATGGTAACTTTGTGGTCCATTGCCAAATGTTCAGTTTCTACGAAGGCCCAATAGCAAGCCAACAGCTGTCTTTGAAAAGGAGAGTAGTTGTCTGCAGATTACAGCAGAGCCTTGTTCCAGAATCCCCCAAATATCTTCTGTGATTCACTTATAAGGGCCTTCTAAAGATTCCAAACAACATCCCTGTCTGCCAGTGACACCTCAAGTACCACAGGGTCTGCTGAATCATGTGATCCAAGTGCTATAGCAGCCTGTACATCAGGCTGGACTTGTTGAACACCTTTCTCCTGTCCTAAGCCCCACACACAGCTGGCAGCTCTCTGAGTCACTTGGTATTTAGACCAGAGTAACACACCCAGTGAGGAATGGGCTATCTGCAGAATCCAAATAGGCCCAGGAAATGTTGGGCTTCTGTCTTGGTCATGGGAGGGGCCAGGTGCAATAACTCAACCTTTAACTCAGAAAAAATATCTCTGCATTCCCCATACCACTGGACTCTTAAGAATTTCACTGGAGTAGAAGGCCAGTTAATTTTGATTGGATTTATTTCCCATCCTCTAACACAAATGTGTAACTAATGAGTTGAAAGTGTTTGCTACCTCTGCCTACTTGGTCCAATCAGCATAATGTCATCAATATAGTGAACTGATGTGATATTTTCTGGAAGAGACAAGTAAACAAGATCCCTTTGAACTAAGTTATGATGCAGACTGAAAAGTTAATATATCCTTGAGGTAAAACTGTAAAAGTATACTTCTGGCCTTGCCAACTGAAAGTAAATTGATTCTGGTGATCTTTATGGACAGTCACTGAGAAAAAGGCATCTGCTAGATCAATAGCTGCCTACCATGAAGCAGAAGATGTATTAACCTGCTCAAGTAAGGACAGCACATCTGGTCCAGCAGATGCAAGTCACTATTTGGTTGAGTTTTTGATAGTCATTGTCCTTCATGATCTGTCTTCTGCACTGGCCAGATAGGAAAGCTAAAAGGAGATGTAGTGAGAACTACCACCCCTGCATCTTTCAAGTCCTTGGTAATAGCACTAATTTCTGCAAGTCATTATTTTCCCCAGCAGAGACAACTCTAAAGACTTCCATTTAGCTTTTCCATATAATTTCACCCCACACATAGGTCAGGGAACCAATGTGGGAATTCTACCAACCTGTAAGTATATCCCAGTTATACAGTCTGGGATTGAGGAAATAATTGCAGGATGAATTTGGGGACCCACTGGAACTACAGTGAGTCAGGCTTCAGACAAAAGTCCATTAATCACCTGGACTTCTGAACCCCTTACCTTAAATGAAGGGCCACTGTGTTTCTTGGGGTGTCCAGGAATTGGTGTCAATACAGAAGCAGAATCCAATGGACCCTTAAAATACATTTGTTTCTTTTCCCCTGGTGTACAGTTACCCTTGTAAAAGACCATAGTTCCCTCCAAGAGAGGACTAGAAAAAGGCTGACAATAAAACCCCTAAGCATTTTATAAAGGTCTTTGCTCAGGGTAACTCGACTGTCCCTTCACTCAAGGAGTTCTGGTTCTGCAAACTGGCTCAAGTCTGGAAGTTGGTTCATGGGCCAACATTCCCCTTTTCCTTGATTTAATGTAGCTTTTCCTTCATTTGTTTGAGAAATAGCTGTCACACTTATTTTGGAATTTGAAGTTACAGGTAGCTTTTAATTTAGACCTACAAAGTCACTTTGTTTCTTAAAATGTTAAAATCTGACTGGTAAGCAAAAACACAGCATTTTAAAGGATTTATTAATTTTTTAAAAAATTTGTGTGTGAGCATGTGTATATTTGTGCATTGTGTGTGTACCTGGTGCCCACGGAGGCCAGAAGACAGGATTGGATGCCCTGGAAGCGGAGTTGCAAAGGGCTATGAGCTCTAGACCTCATTTTCTCTTTAGTTTCATCCATCATTTCTAACTGCTTTTTTATGACATGGAAGAGTCAACATTTACCTGGAAATACCTAACACACATTGATTTTCATCAGGAATTGAAAGAGCAGTCATTTGTCATGAAGAACACGTAGAAATATAAATAATGTGAGAGTTCACACTCTTTTGAAATCTTGAACTGACACTTCTATATATCTGTAAAATAAAAGCCTACTATACTTACCAAAAATTATATTTTATGACTTTGAATCAAATAGGTTGCAGCCCTAGAAGGAAAGAGGTTGCAAAAATGGTTTGCCCCAAGTCCTGTTATTATGAGAATGGGGAGAGCTACCTTTCTGCCCCTGGCAATCAAATTACCTGAGAGCTTCCTTCATTCATTTAAATTTGAAAAGGCTGGAACATTTTAATTGCTCCCAAAAGAACATGGCTCCCTTTGGGCTAGAAGAAAACTCTGGAGGCCTTTAGTGGCAACTGAACAAGAGAATTGAGTCTGCAGGCTTAACTACAGGAAAGATTGAGTTAGAGCAGGGAAAGTGAAGTCAGGCAAGAGAATAACTGAACAGGGAAGGACTGCCATTTAGCTGGAGAGCATTGTCTTGACCAGGGAGAAGAGGTCCTGGACAAGACAAGACAGCTTGCAGCTCTCGTGAGAGCCCAGACCCAGAAGAGCCCAGTGGACTGACACTGTTGTCAGAACCATGGACAGTGCTCACTGTGCTCCTTTTCAGAGAGCTCAAACACACCATCTCCAAATTATATCTTCTTAGGCAAAACTGCTGAGAATCCATTCTACTCCCTTCCAAGACCAACTTCTGGCCCACAGTGAAGGTTTCAATTCTGTTAATTGTCTTGTTGGCATGATCAAATAACTAACAAGAAACATCTAAGGAAAGAAAGCTTTCCTTCTTATCACTTGCCAGAGACCTTAATATGCCACCCCATCTGTGAGAGTAAGCCTTATTCAGCCTCCTATTTACATTTCCCTATCTGAGTCTAACTCAGTTTAGGAAACATTTCCCCCAAGAAGGCTCAACAATGTTGTATAGGCGTATGTGTCCTATATTTGAACATAGGATGTTATTCTATACGTGATTGCTGTTTCAATGACCTATCTCTCATACAAGTCTATAAAATTCTTGACAGTAAGAGGTATGCCTTGATTAACACCTTCTTCCCAGCACCTCTCATTGAACATGCACAGTAAATATTCATGTTTAATTAAAAATAAAGATCTCTAAATATGCAGTGTTGTCTTCTCTTCTAATAGAATATTTATTATTATTATTATTATTATTATTATTATTATTATTATTATTATTATTATATTTTATAAACTGCCAACAATGCCAGTGGAAAATATCCAAATATGGCACACAATTAGAAGAATGATAGATATTCCAGAGTGTCACCATAATAGATAAGTAGATTAAACATATTGCTGTGGTAGCTGGAATCATCATAAACAGGAGTCCTTAAATTCTGACACATTCTATTGATGAGAAAATTCCTGCTGTATATCCCTCTCTTCAGGTCATTTTGACCCTTTAATGGTCTCAAAATGATCTTTAGAACTCTTATTATCTTTAACAAAACCAAGAAAGTCCTGAAAAATAACTCCAAATATAATGAATCTATCCTTCATGAACTTTGGGAAATTCCAAGTTTTGCACACCAAAGGGGCTGTGTGTAAAAGTATTTACAAAAATTTCTTTTGCTTTAGATTTTATTGTAACACAAATGATTGCCTTCACTCAAAAATTTACTTGGGGTACTTTGCTAGAGTCCTTGTTTCCTGGAGATCCTCTGTGATGCACTGCATTATCTCATCCATCAAAGGATTTGCCTCAGTCTTTAACCCTTCTTAAAAGAAACTTTGTGATACACATACCCCAAACTTGTGGATCACATTTCTTTTTCTTACTGTCTCAACACTATCCCCAGAAAGCCAGATGGCATGCAGTAGGCTATTGAACTATGTGACTTTCTTCCCATTACCATTGAAGACCCATAAAATTCCAAGGAATGACATTAGAGATAAGAGAACATCTTTCTGTCCAGGAAGTCACCTTATTAAATAGTATACATGGAGATGCTCATAGTTACTGAAAGTGTAATTTAGAATTGTGATTATAAAGATAATACAAAGGGAAGTAAGTTTGAATGAATGAGTTAAAAATTATAATCATGCACACTTATGTGAAGTTTATACAAGTGGTAAGCAAGTGCCTTGTCTCCCTCACTTATAGAATAAATTTAATGCCTATAAGTGAGTTCTTCTATTTGTCAAAATAGTTGAACTTTTGAGGCTTCTGTACTAATGATAATCTAGTTAAAAAATAGAGCATTATCTTTCTTGTCTGACTCTGCCTATCCTTTGTTAATTCAAAGATGTATGGGAGAAAAAAATCCCACGTCTGACTTTTCACAAGCATTGTTATGGATAACATTCTTACAACAAAAGATGTACTCATAATAGAAGCACATAACAAATTAATTTAGTCATAGATAGACATGATATGGGAATCTTAAAAATAAACAATCAAAAATCCAAGGAATACTATTTGATTTTGCTTGTTTGATGATGAATAAACACCTAAAGTATAGTTAGTCATAGGGAGCATGATCTAATGAAATAAACTCCAGGCTGGGTAGGAAAATTGTCAAAATTCTTCTTGGATTCCAGATATGGACTGCGAAACCTATTATACCCATTTCATCACATCTTTCAGGGGAAGTAAATTAGAGTATTCCGGTAATGGACAATTCTGTACATGAAAGTGAGTAAATCATAATGACATCAGTTTTAGCAATTTTCTCGATCTCTAGGAGTATGTCAAGGTGCTGTATCTGGGGGTACCATATTCTAAAGTCAGGTTTGAATCAGATGTTCTGTAATAATGAATCAAAAGCCTAATGTAACCCTCTTGGCCATATACATTGTGAAATGTCTTGTCACTAAAGTCAACAAACCCATGCAATTATCCTTCTAGTTTGTCTAGTTATGTCTTGATTTCTAACAAAATCATTTTCTTTCCTCAGAAGAGATGTCTCTATCACCAGGAAACTCCATAATATGGTCTTCATGGGCCTTCCTGTGATACCTTAAAGTCTTTATCTTACATCATCTCACACTGCTGCATATTCTCTCGCAGCCTTCTCAGCCCTTGGTATTTATACAGACTTGGCTGATATCGTTGACTATTATTCAGACATTTAGTTTCCTGAGTTTTTTTTTCCTTACATACCTGTGCCCCATATCAATTTATGCTGTTTTCCTAAGGAACCTGCCCTGCCTTTCCTAACTACACAGGTGATACCTCCCTTAAGATTCTGTAGAATCATTATTTGCACTTGTGATACATCACAATTACAATTTACTGTATTTATATAGCTGTGTCATTGTATATATTGGCATTAAACCATAAAGTCTAGAGGGCAATGGGAAGGATCTCTAGTCATATCACTGTCTACCCAATAGTTGATACATAGTAGATACGTATTTGTTGAGTGAAACAAAGGAGTGGAATAGTAAAGGGAGATGTCAGGGGGGAAGAAGAAATGGAGGGTAGATAAAGAATAGAAAGTAACTAGAAGACATAGAGTAACTTATACTATATTTTTTACAATAAAACATGGATTTATGGACTATCTAATAGGTACTGGAGGGAAGGTTTAGTATTCTAAGTTCCTGAACCACTTCAGCATCACCTTCATCTTCATCTTCTTGGTTTGATTGCTTCTAGCTCCAAAGATCTCCTATAAGATCTGGAGGGGCCACACTCTTTCTACACAGTTCTGTCAGTTAAGATGAGAAATGAAGTTCCCACAGAACCTTTTGAGGTAGGCTTTTTTTGCATCGATGAGGAGAGTTTGGTGTGTATCCCTATAGATCCTAACAAACTCTGCATTAAGAAACAAATCATTTCCAAATTGGTCATCATAGTAAGTCAATCCCAGTCTCTGAAACCTAACTATTCCTAAAAAATTCTACCATTACTCTCGCCACACTGAGTGTTGATGCTTTTATATCTTGTTGACCAAATGCCTATCAATATTACTGATTACCCAGTACCTGGCCACCTAGAAGCCACAGAAGTGATGTTACATGTAATAGCCCAAATTGCCCAAATAATGCCCTCATTTATAAACCATGGTGAACAACAGTACATATTTATTGAATGACAATGTATCATGCTATTATAATGAACATAAATTGATGTATGCAAACCACTTAGAGCAGGGTCTGGTGTACATTGAGTACTCAATAAGTGTCCCATGGACTTTGGAGGTTTTGCCTCTGCCAGAGTTCCTGTTTCCCATATGGACCCTGAATGCTTTGCTCCACTAAATCAGGAGCTCACTGAAATATGCACAATATACTCATTAGGCTGTTCTGAATGTGGCTTTTCCATTCTACCCCTAATATGGCACAGGATAAAAACTGTTCCGTTTAACATCACCTCCTCAGGAAATTGAAAGACAGTTCAAAAGAATCTACTGAGTTGAAGATTTGCAAGCAAGTCAAATACTGAAAAACACCACAAAGTAAGTGTATTTAACATATGTAGATAGCCTCTACCCACAGAGTTCACATTCATATCATGTGTGCAGCAAATAAGTGCCCTGGCCACAAAGTAATACTCAAAACATTTAAAGGATATAAATCACATAAACTATGTTCTCTAGCTGCACAAAAGGAAATTAGACATGAGAGAAATGAAAGAAAGCAAATTCACAAATGTATGAAAATTCCCAAACACATTCTTTGTGATTATGATGCTAGTCTGAGAAAGCACTAAAATCAACCTCTTACATAAGACAGATGAGGATAGGGTACATTAATTGTGTCTTAATGGGACTGCTTATTTTAAAAGATTATATACAGCATGAACACAAACACACACACACACACACACACACACACACACACACACACACACACACACTGCCAGAAACACTTTACCTAAATCTAGGAAAGGTAATTTTTATATAACAAATTAGAAAATGTTTATTGGTTATAGGCTCCTCTGCATATTTAAAATGATTGTTTTATATAATTCCTTTGTCTGGTGTGTGTTTTCTGGATGGTTTTAAGGCATTCCAGTAAAAATAAAGTCATTATGCCTTGTGAGGATTATTTTAGGCCAGGGAATGAGAACTGGTAATGCTAGGCATTGAACCCAGGGCCTTGAACATGCTACACAAATGCCCCATTACGGAACTACATCCTCACCCCAAGGGTAAGACTCGCTTCCATATTACTTCATCTTCCTTGACAGAAATGCCCCTGTGCAGCCAAAAAAAGAGCTGGTATAATTCCATCAGAAAACTACCTCCTGTAAAGTTGCCTCCTGTATGATTGTTGTCAAAATTTCCACCATCACTAGACACCTACAAAACTTTTCGTTTCTGAGGCAGCAGTAGAGACTTTTCTCATTGCTTACAGGCTCATGTGAAATCAATCTTTGCCTTCAATGTAACAGATAAAGACCTGAGTACTGTTTGTTACAAAAGCATTTTCAGAGACCCTGGGGTGTCAGAAGAAACTAGTAATGAGATGTAAATGTGGTTTCTGACTGGACTTCAATAGGAATGTGAAGTCATCAAATATTTGAGCACAAGAGATAATTTGTGAATTTGAACTAAACAGTTGAGAAAATGGTTAGCTTGGGTATCAGTTATTCTACAGTTTCTCTTACTTCTGCTTGTTTAATAAATTTATTGCCACAAAAGTGTAAAATGGAGATATGGAATCAGAATAGTAGGAAGTAAAGGTTGAACATTAGCAAATACACTTAGTGATTCTTTTACAGACACACATGCCCAGAACATGTCTCAGAATCATTAACAAGCTAATCACTTACTGTGAGAGCCTTCATGAAGCCCTACAGCTACTCCATGCCTTGGATAGGACAGGTAGTATTTTCAGTGTAGCAGAACAAATGGTGATGCTGAAGATGGCAACAGCTCAGGAACACATCATCCATGGATATGGAATAGCGGACAGTAGTGCTTATATTGGGTGTTGATAGGAGAGCACTGATAACTTTGGTTGTGTGTGTCACAACCATTTAACACATTCACTCAACCACCACCTCCGTATGACACAGGGTCTCCTCTGGAGAAAGTGCAATTCCTGACTCCTCTTGTCTCTTCTGACAAGGAGCTTCAATTATGAGCAGCAGAAGTATATATCTGAGTCTCCATCCATGAAACCAAGAAGCCAGAAATAATTGCTGTCTGGGCTGTGACATACTTTGACCATAATCATCCCATCACACACTCTCATCAAATGTTCTCTTCTCATCTTCCTTCTACACACTGAACAGTCCTTTATTTTCATATCCAGTAGTCCTGAATTCTACATATGACAGAAATATTCAAAATAACATATAGCTCCAGATAAGTATTTAAAGTTCCCTCTAAGCTTTACAAGCCAGGCCTCCATCCTCTGCAATGCTCTCAATATTCTTCCAAGTTCCCACATACCAGCCCAATGAGCTGATAACACTCAATAGCTTTACTAGCCCAGTGTTCCAAAGTCCTTCCACAATCCTCCCTAAAACATTGTCAGTTCTGTCACAGTGATAACTCACTATGCTGTTACCAATTTGTCACTGTTTTCTTCCATTTTTAAATTTAAATTTGAAACAAGCATGTTCTACATGTCAATCCCAGCTCCCTCTCCCTCCCACCTTCCCCTGCCCCCCCCACAACACCCTATCCCATACCCTTTCTGCTCCCCAGGGAGGATGAAGCCATCCATAGGGGATCTTCAGAGTCTGTCATATCATTTGGAGCAGGGCCTAGGCCGTCCCCCCATGTGTCTAGGCTGAGAGAGTATCCTTCAATGTGGAGTGGGCTCCCAAAGTCCATTCCTATGCTAGGGGTAAGTATTGATCCACTACCAGATGCCCCATAGATTTCCGAGGCCTCTTCACTGACATCCTCTTTTAAGGGGTCTGGATCAGCCCTATGCTGGTTTCCCAGCTATCAGTCTGGGGTCCAAGAGCTCTCCCTTGTTCAGGTCATCTGTTTCTATGGGTTTCTCCAGCCTGGTCTTGACTCCTTTGCTCATGACTCCTCCCTCTCTGCAACTGGATTCTAGGAGTTCAGTTCAGTGTTTAGCTGTGGGTGTCTGCTTCTGCTTCCATCAGCTACTGGATGAAGGTTCTAGGATAGCATATAGGGTAGCCTCAATCTCATTATCAGGGGAGGGCACTTAAGGTAGTCACTCCACTTTTGCTTAGATTGTTAGTTGGTGTCATTGTTGTAGATCTCTGGACATTTCCCTAGTGACAGATTTCTCTTTAAACTTAAAGTGGCTCCTCAATTCTGGTATCTCTTATCTTACTCTCCTCTATTCTTCCCTCAACTCTACCTTCCTTCCTGCTCCCTCATGTCCTCCTCTCCCCTTCTCTTCTCCCCTTCTCATTCTCATAGCTCCCTCTCCCCTCCCCCATGCTCCCAATTTTCTCAGGAGATCTTATCCCTTTCCCCTCCCCCAGGGGACCATGTATGTCTCTCTTAGAGTCCTCCTTGTTTCCTAGCTTCTCTGGCAGTGTGAATTGTAGGCTAGGGTTTCTATCACTGCACCAAAATGTCATGTCCAAAAAGCAAGTTGGGGAGAAAGGGCTTTACTTGGCTTACAGTCACACATTCATGTTCATCACTGAAGGAAGTCAGGACAGGAAGTCAAACAGTGCAGGGTCCTGGAGGACGGAGCAGATGCAGAGGCCATGGTGGAGTGCTGCTTACTGACTTGTTTCTCATGGTTTGCTCAGCCTGCTTTCTTACAGAACCCAGGACCACCAACCCAGGGATGCCCCACCCACAATGGGCTGGACCCTCCCCAGTAAATCACTAATTAAGAAAATGCCTTACAGCTGTATCTCATGAAGGCATGAAGGCGTTTCCTCAGCTGAGGCTCCTTCTAGCCTGTGTCAAGTTTACATAAAACCAGCCAGTATAATAACTTAGCTATTGTATTGAGTATAGTGATAATCATGGATCTTCAGTTGTCTCTGTGGCATGATGACTTTGATATCTTCAGGGATATACCCGCAAGTGATACGTTTAGAATATTTGGTAGTTCTGATCCTAATCTTTGAGGAAACTGAACACTGACTTTCACAGTGGCTGGACTAATTTTCATCCTGTAAGCAGTGTATAAGAGTTTGATTTTCCCACATCCTTACCAGCATTTTTTAAATTGTTTTATGATAAATATTCTAATTTGGAATAAAGTAGAATCTCAATATAGTTTTGATTTACATGTCCCTAATGGCTAAAGACATGAAACTTAGTTTATTTTATGTATTTATTAATCTTTTATAGTTCATTTAAAAGAATTGTTTCCATTTCTGCTATCTCTTAAGATTAATTGCCTTGGGCATTGTAACTGAATACAAATCTAAGATTAGGGTCTCCCCCAACCCCGTCAAAATCTTTAAGTCTGTTAGAAAACACTGAACTGTTTAAACCTTCAAATCAAAACATTGATAACTTCAAACAGGGAAAGCTTGAACAAATAAGCTCTGAAGAATTTAGAAAAACCTCTGCGGTTCACAGTGTGGGCTTAGTTTTCATTGACTCTTCCAAGACTTTTCCACTAAATTATCAATTTTCTATTTCTCCAGAGTCTTTGTAATACATTTCCTGGATTAAAGCCCAGGCCATAAATTCATGTTTCAAAGTTATTTACAAATCCCCAACAAACAAACACACAGAAAAGTCTATACTCATCTTTAAAATCTTAGCATGTGATTGTAAAGAAAAATATCCATTTTAATCTTCTGCTGAACTCACTTTTTTTATTTGAATTAGAAACAAGACTGTTTTACATGTCAATCCCAGTTCCAACTCCCTCCCCTCCTCCCCTACCACCTCCCCCCCCTACTTAAACCCTACTGATCACATATCCTTTCTGCTCCCCAGGGAGGGTGAGGCCTTCTATAGGGGGCCATCAGAATCTATCATATCCTTTGGGATAGGGCATAAACCCACCCCAGTGTGTCTGTGTCTTGGCTCAGGGAGTACCCCTGTATGTTGATTGGGCTCCCAAAGTCCACACCTATGCTAGGGATAAGTACTGAACTACTACAGGAGGTCTCATAGATTTCTGAGGTCTCCTCACTGAAACCCACGTCTGCTGAACTCACTTTACATTTAATAATTTAAAGTGTTATGTAATCAGCATACATTCAGTGACAGGCAGTAAGAACCACTGTAACCATTGTCTCCAATATCTTGACTAAAATAGCAAATAAGATAACTTATTAAAATGCAATGTTTCTCTTTCCAGATAAATTTTTGGTACAATATATTATTTAGCACCTTTAATCTTTCATTCCTAGCCATCTGGGCTAAAGTACTTCTCTGATAATATAAATATTTTCTATTGTGTTAAATATCTTTCTGCATCTAAAGGCTCAGAGTTAATGCACCCATCAAGACTTCATTGGAGAAACCTTATTTTTTTCCTTCACCATAAGGTATCAATTGCAAATAGCTTCTTCATTTAGGTGGGACTCATGTCTACTTTCCTGTCTCAGTACTGAGGTTCATCTGGCTTAGACCTGTCCAGGCTTCCTTAGCACTGCCACAGTCTCTGTGAGTTCATGTGTGCAGCAGTCCTGTTGTGTCTGGAAGTCACTGTTTTCTGGAAGTCAACATCCCCTCTGGCTCTGATAGTCTTTTTGCTTCCTCTTCTGTTCATGAACCCTGGGGAAAAGGATTTGATGAAGACATTCTATTTAGGACTGGATGTTACAAAGACTCTCACCATTTGCACATTTGATACACTACTTTTCAAAACAGAGTTTATTGTGTATATGTAATATTTAGAATATGATATGGCAGGATCATAGAGATAGTAAAATGGGTACTATTGTGCAAGAGAAAATGTTTGCCTATGAATTAATATTAACAGAAAATACCTAGTAAGACAGTATCCTTATGGATTTTAGAACTAGTCCTAGTTTTGTATTTTTCAAAGGTCAAACCCTGGAAGTGTGTACCATCCAGGAGCCGGGAGTTGGTGGGCTTGGGGTAAAGGAATTTTGGCAATGAAGCCATGTCCTTTGGAGACGGCTGCACTGACTTTCTGTAGTGGGGACTGTCCTTAGACTATTTGCCATTTGTAGTTTTTTCTTTAGTGTTTATAAAACTATAATTCTCAAGCCTGTTCATATGGCACATTCCCTGTTCTAGGGACATTATAGTGCATTCTTCGATTAGTTGGGGAAGGACTTTGAAACATTAATGTTGACCCCCCAGGAAAATACAGTTTACTTTAGAGGATGCTGCCCAGGTGTACACGGGGGTGGCTCCTCCCAGCTTAAGGGAAGGTGTGCAGTGGGGTGGGCATGCAGTGAAGTCACCCCCACCTTGTGGATGGTTGCTGTGGATGATTGTGTTGAAAGGGTTGTTTACAAATGTCCTATTTATTGCTAATTGTGGCACGAAATTACTGCTGTGTATTAATCATCTAATTCAGTCATACAAATATGTGATTAGTCCATTAATGGCCTCTCATTTCCATCACTAAGCTCAGATCCCACAAGCGCTTATTGCTCTCTTGTATCCAAGAGGAGGAGGATGAGCAAGGCCAGGGAGAGCTGCTGGTCCTCCCACAGAGACAAGCAAAGTCTAAGTGGGGTCAATTGGATGCCATACTTCTTAAAACCTCCAGGCTAGTCATCACACAGCACCCTACCGTTCTTAGTGTAGAGGATCACAGAATAGTAAGGATTGTGAAATGACCCCTAGATGGCAGACACAGCTCTCAACTTCAGGCCCACACAGACCCTGTCAAGGCCAGGTCTCATCAGTCCATTGTGGTGTCTTCCACAGGAATGGGTACTCAGTATCTGGGACATAGCAGTGACACTGGTTAGGTTTGACTTCTCAGTACAGCACAGAGAACAGCATACATGCGCAGGAATGATGCTTATTATTTTTGGCAATAACTCAAACAAAATGAAATTTGAATTTGAAGAAGAGAGATAAACATGTCACCACCACCTCTTTTGCTCTGTTTCAGTGACATCTTTGCAGCAATGCTGAGGAGAGAGAGAGAGAGAGAGAGAGAGAGAGAGAGAGAGAGAGAGAGAGAGAGAGAGAGAGAGAGAGAGAGAGAGATTGGAGAGAGGGGGTTACCACAATGGTCAGGCTGGCTGAGAACAGGAAGAGGGAAGTCAGCCAGCAGATTCAGGGTTGTGGTCACTCTCTCATTCTCTCTCTCTCTCTCTCTCTCTCTCTCTCTCTCTCTCTCTCTCTCTCTCTCTCTCCTTTCTTTCACGACCCCCTTATATTTTTATTGAGCTATACATTTTCCCCTATTCTCCTTCCCTCCTCCCCTCTCCACTTCCATCCTCCTGCCTGCCCCCCTTGCTCCCAATTTACTGAGGAGATCTTATCTTTTTCCCCTTCCTAGGTGGATCCATGTATGTCCCTCTTAGGGTCCTCTTTGTTACCTAGGTTCTCTGGGGTTGTGGCCAGGAGGCTGGTTGTCCTTTACTTTATGAGTAGTATCTACTTATGAGTGAGTACATATGATATTTGTCTTTCTGGGTCTGGGTTACCTCACTCAGGATGGCTTTTTCTGATTCTGTCCATTTGCCTAAAAATTTCAAGATGCCATTGCTTTTTCACTGCTGAGTAGTACTCCATTGTATAAATGTACCACATTTTCCTTACCTATGATTCAGTTGAGGGGAATCTTGGTTGTTTCCAGTTTCTGACTATTGTGAATAATGCTGCTATGAACATAGTTGAGAAGTGTCCTTGTGATATGAGTGTGTATCCTTTGGTTATATGCCCTAAAGTGGTATTGGTTACCCCTCTTATCTTAAATCACTTCTGAAAGACAGGCTTGACATCCACAGGGTCCTGAATACAGTCTCTCTCTTACTTAGGGTTTCCCTGCTGCTATGAGAAACCTGGAGAGTTTCAGTGCCACAGCTGGAGTTCTGCCAACTGCTACATTCTGCATAGGAAGGAAAACCAGAGTATAGAAAGGGCAGGAGTCCCTCTCAAGAAACTTTATCTATGTGTCTAATTGGAAGGCTGATTAGAAGGCTCCATGAGCAAAGGTGCTTGTTTCCATGTCTGATATTCTATAGTCAATCCTAGGAACCCACATGGGTAGAGGAGAGAACTGATTTCCTCAAGTTTTCCCCTGACTTACGCACAAGCACCATGGGATGCATACACACACACACACACACACACACACACACACACACACACACACACACACACACATCCCTCATCAATGAATAAATAAATATAAATAAATGCAAAAAAAGTTTTAAAAGAACAATGGACTATTTAAGGTTCACCAGAGAATGACTGCATGAGTGTAACAGTCACAGTCGGATGGGAAATAAATGTCATGGCCAAGGCCAGTGCTACAGTTGACAGCCAGCATCCTGCCTTCTGCTCATGGGCAAACACCTGGTATTCACAGAATTAGATTCAAATTCCCCTCTGTTACTGGCGAGACAAAGCCTCACACTGACTTTATCACAGAGGATGGTATCATTGTGAATGAGGCTGACAAACAGGAGGGAAAGACATCAAGATGTCATGTCGCCACAGTAAAGCAAATAACTGTGGAGAAATGATTATACGCACACATTTTTTCACATAGGTTGAAGAAGACCGCCTGGGGCACTGCCGTAAATGCAGCAATCACACAGAATACATCCTGAAAGGAAAGAAATAGTTCCCTTAAACTACTGGTCTTCCTTCTGAATGTGGCTATTTTGTAAAACACCAGTGTCTGAAAACCCCTGAACAAAACCCTTAAATCAGAATCTTTGGATCTTACAAAGCCTCCCCAAACCCAACTCCATGACTGTAATGTGAAGCCAGGGTTGACAGTCACTCTTTAGCTCACCACTTCAACTGTTACGGAGTCTCAGTGTCAACAAGACACAGGTCTAGCCTGCCCCACAAGTGACCAACCTATAAGTGTTAGTGATTAAGTCAGCATTACATTAGCAGCTGTGGTAGTGTCACTGACTACAATATCCGAACTGATCTCACTTGGTGACAGTAACTAACTAATGTTGGCAACATTTCCATTATCAGTTGGTAAATTCTTCTGTCAGTCCTGGAAAGGGGAAGAGAGGAAAAGAAAGCTTCTACCCCCAGAGAAACAGGATCCACTTCTCTGTGTGAATTTTGCATAAACTACTTAACCTTCATTTGCTAAAATAAGGAAGAAGTAAACTACAACATTCGATTATGAGGAGTAAGTGAAAGAATGTGTGTGAGTTACCAGTGCATTTCCATAAATAAACTGATTGGTTTCCAGCAAGAAGCACCCAATGGCAATGTAGTTTGCCCAATTTTCTGACTTTACATGTAGCAGAGACCAATTCCATTATGCTCCATGGAAAGAAACTGAGCCCCAGTGAAAGAACTGAATTCCCCATGCCATTTATTGACCTTTAATCAGCATCACTCATAGGACAGTCCTAATGGGAATTTCATCTTGACTCACATGTTATTTGCATTGCTAGATAATCACAGATGCCCAAAGTATTACAGATTGTGATTTCCACAACACAGTTACTTGAGATAGGAGAAAAGATAAAAATAAAGACAATGTTAAAAAGCTACAGTTTCATACTTTTCATGGATCGATTTATTTCATTATGACTTAGAGCAAGATAATTCCTTCACAAAGCAAACCTTTTTCCTTTAACTATATCTGTATGTAATGAGATTTTTTTTCTCACATTGGCTAGAGAAAACAGCCTTAGGTACTGCCATAAATGCAACACATATTTATGTATCTGTTTGTAATGAGAACATGAGAGAACAAAACCAAATGTTTTCTTCCAATTTAATTATTATAAGGAAATGCTGATTAGAAATGGATAGTTTACATAGTTTCAGACTGCACATGAACTAGTTAAGAGTTACTCTGAATGTTAAAGCTAAAAATAGTAGTGAGAAGGAGAAATCACTTCAGTGGTTCTCTCACAACACCAACCAGATAAGAAAACAATAAGCGAAGAACTGATACGGAGATGTTGCGTTGGAAACAGGAGTAAAGAAAGTACCACAAAGCACCTTCTCCTCACAAGCCTGCGAGAATGTGAAGATGCTAAGGAGATTGTCCGAGTCACTTCACTGGTGAGGACTGGATGTTGAGTAGTCAATGATCGAAAAGTTTTATTTCAGCTACCTGTGCTTATACAAATTATTCCAAACCTTAATGATTTAAAACAGTCATTTTACTCTATTCATGATTTAATAAACAAAAGTTGTTTATCTCTGATCCAAGGGGCTTCTCATCTCTCAAAGGCAATGTGAGCTGACAGGTCCATTCCCAAGGTGGAGCAACCCCACCACCACACACATACACCTGGTGGTGATGGTTTTCTTGTCCCACCAGGTCCCATTGCCCTTCTCAGCCCCAAATAAGAATACAGATGGTATATTAGCTATTAGCCTGTTGGTTGATGACTAGGGTTTCTTACTGGTTAGTTCTGACTTAATTATTAACCCATTTCTTTTTTTTCAGGTGGAGAACACACCTCATGTATTTAAGGAATAGTATGATCAGAGAGATAGTACCCATCCCAGGAAATCTTTCTATATGTATTCTTTTTCTCATTTTTTATTTGAATTAGAAACAAGATTGAATTACATGACAATCCTAGTTCCCTTCTCCCTCCCTTCCTCACCTACCAACTCCCCCCATCTAAAACCCTACCTATCACATATCCTTTCTTCTAATCTACACCTGACTCAACCTTTCTGCTCCTTCATGACCTCTGCATCCTTCCTCTTCTTCCCTTCTCATTCTCATAGCTCCCTCCCCCCTCTTCCCATGCTCTCAATTTGTTCAGGTAACCCATTTCTATTAATCTAAGTATTTCCACATGGTCTTATCTTACCGGAGAAGCGTCCAGACCTGTTGTTCCTTTGTGGTCCACATGGTAACTGTCTCTCTTCCCACATTTCCCAGAGTTCTCCTTGTCTCCTATTCCCACCTATCATCCTGTCTGGCTATTGATCAAACAGTGTTTTATTCATCAACCAATAAAAGAAACATATATACAGAAGGACACACACATACACATACACATACACATACACATACACATACACATACACATACACACAGACACACAGACACACACACACACACACACACACACACACACACACACACACCTGTGACTTCCTCACATACTTTCACTCTCAAAGTCTGGTAGGGTCAAGAGAATCAGACTTCTTGCATGGTGACCTCTGGGTCCAGTGGTCCTAGGTCAACTGTTTAAGACCTGAGTTCAGAAGATAGGATCACATTACTTTTGTGATTTATTTTCAGTTACAATGATCTGAGGTCCACCTAGATCTGAAGGACCAGGGACTTACTTGTGACTTGATGAAGGTATGAGCACAGAACTCATAGTGATATTTAAACTTGCTCACACATTCAAGGCAGTGATTCCAACAGCAAAAGTGTAACCCGGAATAGAGTAACTAACTATTAGAGTCATATTTGGTATCCACAAATTGTTAAGATCTGGCCTAAATGTCAACTGTGATCATGTTTACAGACATGACACCAGTGCTTCCTTCAGCAGATCCAAAGAATTAGTGAGTGTTACTTCTCCACACATCCCTTGGAGCCACAGTGGGTTTCAGAAGAAAATGGAACCAATAAGAAAGGCAATATTTTTCAATGGTTTTTAAATCAAGAGAAATAATGAGACCCTGGAATATGCTGGGTGCCATGGGGATATCAGAGACCTATATGTAATACATGATGTTTATCTTTGGGAGAGGTGAAGTCCAGTAGGTGTGGTGAATGCAACAAAGAATGGGTGGGTAAACCCCTGTTATAAAAGGAGAGAGCTGAGCTACAGGGATTACATTAGTTACTCTTCCATTGCCTACCTGTAACTTCAACTCCACAAGTCCAACAAACTCTTCTGACCTCTAAGAGTACTGGAACACACATGGCCTACATAAATGAACACACAATTTAAAAATAAGTATTAAAACATAAGAGAAGAAAAGGAAAGAAACACCTGACAGACTATTCAACATCACTGGCTTGTGCTAGGTAAGTTCCGGGCACATTGTAGTTGTTCAATAAGTAGTTGTTGAAAGAAAAAATGGAACTGAGTTACTGAGTGGGGAGCAGTGTTGCCCATATTGGCTTCTCAGGGAAAAGGACAGAGCTAACATTCAGTGTCCACTCTCTATGAAGACCTTCAAGGGGTCACTCACTGACTAGCTTACTTTACATCTTACACCCAAGCAGATGTAAATGGGTCCAGAAATGGTAGATGAGAAGGCTACAAATGAAACTCCAGGGCTGGGTTGAAGTAATGGTTACTGCCTTGAAGTCTGTATGGTTTAATCTGTCCTTTGTTCAGTTCCTACTGTTTCTCCACAGTGCAAGTCAACCTAACAATCAGTGTTCTAGGTACTTTTCTGTTGCTGTGATAAACACCATGAGCAAGAATAACTTTAGGGGGAAAGGGTTTGCCATCATTGAGAGAAGTCAGAGCAAAGCATGGCAGGAACTGGAGCAGAAACCATGCAGAATACTGATTACTGGCTTGCTGTCTGCCTCATGCTTAGCCTCCTTTCTTTACAGCAAAAGCCCAAGAGACTAGGGATGCTATTATTCACAGTGGTCTGGGTCTTTCCATACCATCCTCAGTCAAGACACCTCACAAATATGGCCAAAGGCCCATCTGATCCAGGCAATACTTTGGCTGAACTCTCTTCCAGTGTCAAGTAGACAACAGAAAATAACCAATGTACTCACTAAAGAAAACAAATGGCAGAAAGGCCCAAAAGTCTTTCTCCAGAGTAACCTAAATTGTAGGAGGAGAGCACCCATCAGTATCTAAATTAGAGGATCCAGATTGGAAAGGAAGCTTCTTCACCTCACAAGGAGATTGAGACCCAAGGCCTTGTACCAGGAGCCAAAAGGTCCATGTGAGCTCGTGAGCCATGTGAGCCATTGGAAGAGACGTGGCCCTAGCTTCCAGCAAAGTGCATAAGTCTTTAACCTGTGACAGATCTACTGTATCACTCAGTAAAGGAATGTTGGACACATTTACCAATGATGGGGAAAATCTAATCCTTACTATGTTACAATCATTTAAATGTTCATCATAGAAAGCAAATTTTTATATAGCCCAGCAAATGTAGGTGAATACTCTCATAACTTGGTGAGAGAGTGTTTTCACAAAAACCCTCATCCAGTGGCTGATGGAAGAAGAGGCAGACACCCACAGATATACACTGAACTGAACTCTGGAACGCAGTTGCAGAGAGGGAGGAATGAAGATCAAAGGGGTCGGGACCAGGCTGGTGAATCCCACAGAAACAGCTGACCTGAACAAGGGGGAGCACATCGTCCCCAGAATGCTTTCTGGGAGGCCATCACAGGACTGATCCAGACCCCTGAAAGTGGATGTCAACAAGGAGGCCTAGGCACTCTATGGGGCCTCTGGTAGTGGATCAGCATTTTTCCCTGGTGTAAGAAGGGACTTTGGGAGCCCATCCCATGTGAAGGGATGCTCTCTTGGCCTGGACACAAGGGGGAGGGCCTAGGCCTGGCCCAGGATGATGATGTGGAATTTGGGGAAGCCCCTGTGGAGGGCCCTACCCTCTATGGGGAGCTGCCGGGGGAGGGGGATGGAGGGGGATTGGGGGAAGGGGAGGGAGAAGGAATTGACATATGAAGAAAGCTTGGTCTTAATTTGAACTAATAAAAAATTATTTTAAAAAAAGTCCACCACTCCCCCCCAAAAAAACTGAAAACTTAAAACTTAATACATCTAACAAGAAGTATGGCTCTTGAACTTAAAATATGAATAATTAAAAATTAAAAACCCAACCTCTTGTAAAATAATTAAAACAAACATAAACTCTGAACATATTTGGTGAAAGATGTGTTATTCGGGTGGTCAATAGGCTTAGTTTTATTTTTTAACCATAAAAACGAAACATGTTCATCCTAGTAACATAGGGGGTATAAATAGGCTAATTAGTCTATGAAGGAAATCCCAGCTAACATGTGGGATAATGTTCTTCACTGGTAAGAACAATAGATGAGCCCAAATCAAGTATAAACTCAGTTCTTTCTGTGCAAAAATAATTTCTTAATCCACTGGATACAAATTATTAAGAGATAATTTAGGAAAATCAAGCAAAAAGTTAAATAATACACTAATCATTGAGCTAAAATTCTATTTCTAGAAATTCATACAAACTTAGTGGAAAATAATCAAAGAGCAAAACAAAGGTTGGTTCTAACTGCATTTTTCAGAAAATTGATAAACAACCTAAATTCATTGAGTAAATGTTAAGTGGAATCAAGATAAGCTTTTCCTTCACAGTGGAATGTGTACAGTTATTGACATGGAAAGGAGCTTGTGATATTTAAGTATGAAGGGCAGGAAGCCAGGATGCACTTAAAATATGATCCATTTTTATTTCTGAATTGATAGTTGCAGAGAAAAACAAAAAGTTCAAAATGTGCAGAAACTTAAACTATTATTCTATGATTGTTGGGTGATATTGTGGGTGAATTTTCACCAATAAACATTTTAGAAGTAAGAAGTAAGTAAGAAGTAAATACAATTTTGATTAAAGTATAGGAGTTCTGCTGGTACATTTTAAGACTCTAAATGCTTATGGAAGAGGGATCTTGAATAAAACTCATGATTGATTTGGATTTCCCTTTCCACAGACAAGACCAAGGCAGATAATTAGGTTACCAGTATACTGTGTCCCCTACCATGAGACAACTTCATTGTAGAGAACTGTTGACAGTTTTAATATTAGCTTAGCTAATATTAAATATAAATGTCACTGTCTCAAAATAAACATTTGTGTTTTTTTTGACAGACTGAGGCATTTGTTGACTCAGAGTTAAGTACAGAAAGAAGTATTTAGCCACTGCCCCCAAAGGCACTGCAGAAACATCGAGGAGAAAAGGAAGGTATAGGTTTTGTCTGCAGAGGTTAACAACTGATTCATTTAATTAGAAAAATCTCTCTCATAGTTTACTCAGCCTCATCCATAGCACCACACTGAAAAATCAGGTTGGGTCATTTTGGCCCCCTCTCCTTTTCAATGGGCCTAATAAAAATCTAAGTAAAATTCACATATTAGCAGCAGTAACATCTTAGCATTGAAAACCATTTTTCATTCTAGGTCTACAAATAATCCACCTTGGTTGCTGCCCTTCACTTCTAATTAGGTGAAGCATCCAAGAACCCATGTACCCACTGCCTCAAAACATTAAAACCCCTTTAAAAATGATAGGGATCATTAGTGTGGTGATAGTCTCCTCCCTCCTCTTTGAAGACAATGCCCCCTAAAAGATAGGTGGCTACAAGGAAAGACTGGAGGTAGTGAGAGTTCATCAAGGGTTCTATTGATTCTGCTCATATTTCTACCTTTGTGAGGCTCCATTTGAAAGGTAGGAGAAATAATGTCTTCTCTTACCTGCCTCTTAAGAATTAATGGATAATAATTAATTGTTCAGAAACAGGAATAGAGAGTCTAGACTTTGCAGTAATGGCTTGGGACACACATTAAATGAGTAGCCTGAATTAAAAGAACAATTTCATGTGTACAGAATATGCCTTAGGAGTGCTGCCAGTAAGAAAGTTCGTGGGTAAGAATCCCCCTTGACTCCTCACCTCTTGTCAAAGCTCCTGAATAAATGAAGTAAGGCTGGCTATCCTCCCAAGACCTGTTTTAACTTAAAGCCATGCCTAACCACAGGTCATGTTTTGCAATATAAATATCACTTACCCACTGCTCATGAGTTTGTCAGTACCAAAGACTCCAACCATGCTTCTGGCATAATGAACACCAACAAAAGGAAAAAAAGGAAGGAAAGGAAAGAGCACATGAAAAAAGCCAGTTTTGCAAAATCTGAACTCAAAATCAAAACCTTCCTAGCAATAGCTTAAGACTGGGTTATTATATTTAAGCAGCTTGAAGATATACCCAAGTGATGTATCTATGAAAGACAGAGACAAGAAGAAAGATGGCCATACCTAAACCAAATGGAAGAAGACAACCTATTAGCTTCTCGCCTTCTCTACAAGTATGGGGCTTTACAGTGCAAATGTTGAATGCTTTGGGGGAGCTGATGGCAACTTTAAGAAGCAGGGCCTGGCTCAATGAAGTGGGTCACTAGGTGGATGTCTTTGAAGAGTACACTTTGTCTCTGGTCCCAGTCTTTCTCCCTCTGCTTTCTGGATGCCATTAATTAGCTAGGTCTGCCTAATTGGGCTCAGACCCTTCTGCTATAACGGACTTAAACTGTGGAAATCAAGCATCACTCCCTTGCTTATTTTGTGTTTTTTAATATTTTTGTAATTCTCTGCGAATTCCATACAATGTATTTTAATCAGAGTCACAGCCTATCCAACTTTGTGTTCCTTTTCAGATGTTCTGTGATTGAGAAGGGCTAAGTAAAATACAAGGTATAAGAAAAATAAAGAAGATTAAATGTTCTGCCTTTCCCCTAGTGAAGAACTCATTTCATACATATACATAAAGATATACATGAATGTGCAACCTTTCCTGAAGTGTGTGAATGTATCTTTGAGAGAGAGAAATAGAGAGTGCACTACACAAAGGTCAAAAGGAAACATAATTAATCAGGTATTATCTGTTGTCCATATTCTGACAATGATTGTGACATGCTAAATGCAAATATGAAAAGGAGTCATGTATTTGAGAAAATATGCTTATAAAAAATCGAAAACAAACAAATACCTCTGATGTCAATCTAACCTGCACAGCATTTGAACAGCCAGAAACCCATCTAAGCCACTTGAATATTAATATAATTGTGTTTTCCCTCTCCAAAGGGCCTCCATACTTTTCCCACAGTATGATCTACCCACCCAACCAAATGCCTTCATTGCCTATGTAGAGGCAGACCAACTGGACATAATAACAGCAGCTGCTGGAGACTAGAGTGTCTTTGAGAAGGAAAGACCTTTTGCTGGATGGTTTATTGTAGTGTTCACTGCCCGCCTGGGGATTGAGTTTTATTAGCTGCCTGCACTAGCCAAAAGCACGCTAACTGGTCACGAATCAATCTGTGAGAAGGAGGCATTTAATTTGTAAATTGGCTCAGAAGGTACTGTTATTTGCAAAATTAGTTCAATCCAAGTTTTTTTTTAAAAAAAAAAAAGGCTAGGGATTGTAGGGATTGGCTGCAAAGGAGCCATTTCTTAATCAAGGAGGGCCAATTCCCCAAAGCAAAGTAGTGGAATGTTTTACTTACACCACATTACTTGGGAACTTCTGGGAAGCAGAGAGGTTGGGGATGTAGAAAATGCTGAAACCAAGATGAAATCAAATGGCCAAATGAAAACGCTAACTTCAATTCAAAAAATAGAAAGAATATTGAATTTCTGAAAACGATCACACAGCTTTTCCTGAAAACACCAGAACAGCAATTCTTATACTCGTGGAGATCATTTCAAGATGCTGAAAGCCACAGGAATACTCTCCTAGCAGCTCAAGGACACCTTGAAGGCTGCATAGACCATGCCGTGTGTGACAAGAAAACAGTCACTTGTGGGCATCCATGGATCCCCTCTGCCATCCGTTTAAGCCCCTAGAAGTGCAGAAGCCCTTCATCAAAGTGGTCCTGGTGAGCCAGGAATGTGCATCTCTGCAGATAGATTGTCACTCCAGCACCAGACTGGTCATGGAGAGAAGCTGGGGACAGAGCTGTTGGAGGGTGCACACCTGGGAAAGGATAGCCCACCACCCTGACCTTATAGAATTTCCAGGAAGGCAGAGAATAAAATTATGGACCTGTAGCAGAAACCATTTCTGTTCATGTGATACACCCTCTCCAGAGTGCCTCCCAGTGTGTGTGGCCAGATCACTAAACAGAAAGCATGTATGCTACCTACAGTCAACATTTCCTGTCATGTTTAAACATGCACTTCCTCTCTGGGCTGCAACTATAAAGGGGAGATGGAAGAGCAATGTATGGTTTAGAGTTAGCATGATATCTAATGACTGGTTAGCTTGCACAAATCACCAAATTTGTTGTTGAAATTATTTATATGTAACACATATATAAATGATTATATAATTATATATATATATATATATATATATATATATATATATATACATGTACACAAAAACAAATACCCTGCCATAGCCCAGAAATAACTGGAGACATTTGTGGAGCCTAACTCAGGTACCTGGAAAGAACGTGGGGTTGGGGAGGCTGTTTAGGGGTGCCTATGCGTGCATGTGTGACAGTGCACATATGAAGGTCCAAAGATAATTCTCTCAACTCTTTTCTCTCTTTGTACTGGGAACTGGGTAATTCTTAGGCCATCAGGGCTACACAGCAAATGCTGTTATCAACTGTGTGCCACCTTGCCACCAATATTGCTCTCATTTTTTAAAGATTTTATTTACTTATTATGTATACAACATTCTGCTTCCATGTATATCTGCACACCAGAAGAGGGTACCAGATCTCACAAGGGATGGTTGTGAGCCACCATGTGGTTGCTGGGAATTGAACTCAGAACCTCCGGAAGAGCAGCCAGTGCTCTTAACCTCTGAGCCATCTCTCCAGCCCCTATTGCTCTCATTTTTACTAACCAATTTGGCATCCTCTAGAGCATAAGTTTGGGACACAACTTTTATATTTCCTCTTCAATTGATACATAATAAGGCTACCAGAAGAAAACAAAATAAGTAGGTAAGCCATTATGGCAGCATAAAGGAGTGACTGCATGAGTCTGAGGTGAGATGTATGAAGACAACAGGCTCATCAGTGCCTGAGCAAAAGTGAAGCCCAGAGGAAGAGAATAGATATCGTGTGTGTGTGCACACGTGTGTGTGTGTGTGTGTGTGTGTGTGTGTGTGTGTGCATTTATGTGTGCACAAGTGTGTGTGCAGGTTTTTGTGTGTGCAACCTTCTCTAAGTCTCTGGTAACAGGAGACAAGAATCCTTATCAGGTCATGGAACTTTTGGAAAACATGTCGGTAAAGAAGGGAGCACAGGGAAGGTATGACAGGTGGACCAAGTCTCTAGAGAGCACATGGCACAGGCTGCTCTGTGTGCTTCCTGCTTCATTGTGGCTGAATCCATCTCCTGCAAACTCTGTTTCTCTGTGCGTGGGTCACTCCCCTGCCTCTGACCCTCTACCAATAACTAGATCCATCACCTGACACCAAGCCCTGGTACTAGCCAGACTCTGCAGCAGGGCACTTAACAGAACCTCTGCTGTGTGACATGGGTAGGAAGTTCAGTGTTTAAAAGGCAATGGTTCCAGAATGAAGCAAAAGCTGTTGGGGGACTGCTGCCCCAAAGTCCATGAGCTGGAAATAAAGTCCAAGGGCCAAGCAAGAACACATGGAACACACTGACATGGCAAACTGGCAAGGCAGATTTTCTTTTGCAAAAAGGGGCATTGCTTCACTCTTTCACCAAGGACACTGAGCAGGAAAAGTGATGGGCTTGTCTTAACTCTGGGGTGCTGTGTCTTTTCCCCATTGGCCAGTTGTCTAAAACTTGGCATAAAGGAAATAGGAGAAGGGTCTGCTGCTCAGGGCCATCAAGTATAGGGAATACAGAAATAGGTGTGGCTAATGTAAACAATAAGTTTTACAAAGTGAGGGATATTACAAACTAGAATTTCAGTGGTTACATTCCAGCCATCATGCCTTTAAGAGAAAAAACCCAGAATCCTTGTAGTTACTTGGTTCACATTCAAGTTAACTTCTGTGATACATAGACATTCATGAGGCTACTTAGAGGCAAAGTAGCTTGTTACAAGGATCCAGAAGGCAAGCCTAATGCCTTTAGCCTGTGACATTCTGCTGACCTCAAATGCTTGTGATTTCCAGGTCAGGTTCCAGAAGTCCTAGTCATATTGGCTTAGAGAGCAGAGAGCTTTTTTCACTAGCCAATGAGAAAAAACAACTATATAAACACAGCAGGAATTTCCTAGATTTTGTTATTATCATGATATCACCATTGCTGTAATTTAAAAGAAGTGGCTGGAGAGAGAAACACACCATGCAACAGAGTTCAAGCAGAGGGTTTTTTTTTTATTAAGGGAAAAAGATAGTAAAATGGGGAAAGGGGAAGGGGGAGAGACCAGCCTCCAGGAACAGGAGCAGTGGGAAATAGGAAAGAGAGGCAGAGAGGGGGAGAGAAGGGGGAACAGAGAGAGAGGGAGAGAGAGAAAGAGCCAGGAATGGGAAGTGGGCAGGGCCCTTTTAAAAGTGAACATAGTGAATACGCACAGGTGGTGCTCTTTGTGGCAGCAGCTGAGAGCATATCTTGTCAGAACTCTGAAGGCAGGCCAGTTAAATGAGTAAATACTAACAACCATGCTCTTCTACATCTGAGGACTGTTTCTTATAATCTAATTATAGGAAAATTATGTGATCACATGCTAGAATGACAACACAAGTCACCAACTATAGTTTAGCTATCTCATCCCCAGCTATGCACCCAAAAGAACATAAAGCAGGTAGCTACTTGCCAGTAGGCATTGTATTCACAATAGCCAAGCACTAAAGATAAACAAAGTTCCCAAGAACAAATAAATGGAAGAAACAAGGTTGTCATGTCCTTGAAATGGGATATAATTACGTCTAAAAGTAATGAAGTTCTGACATACTACAGTGTGGATGAACTTTGAAAATGTCATATCAGTGACAGGAGCCAGGCATAAAACTGTAGATCCTACAATTCTGTTTCTATTAAATATTCGTAACAGGCAAATTCATAGAGATGTAAGGCAGATTGGGCTGGACTGTATGTTGCCTATAGAGTTTTCAAGTGAGGGATGAAAAGATTTTGAAAACTGACAGTACCACATGAACACAATCAATGCCACACTGTAACATACAATGAGAATGGGTGAAAACGGCGATTATTTTATTTTGTGATCTATTTACTGCAATCATGGAGCAGATGGGGTGGAGAAACACTTAATGGAGATTGGAAGACAACAGACCAACAAGCCTATCACTCCATGCTTTACTTTGGAAACTCGAAAGGACTATATGTTGAGGGCTTGATCCACAGCCTGTGGCCTTATTGCAAAGCAGTAGAAACTATAGGAGATGGGAGCCTATTGAAAGGAAGCCAGAGCATTGGAAAGAAGCCCTTGAAAGGGACCACAGAGTAGAGCCCTGTTCTCCTTTCTCTATTTGCTTCCAAACTACTATGAACTGAGTAGGGTACGTGCACCACACATTCCCACCGTGTGATGCTATGCTACCATAGGCTCAGAAATAACAGGTCAGCTGATCATGGAAGATACCCTCTGTGACTGTGAGCCAAAATAAGCCTCCTTTCCTTTAGGTCAATACTCTCAGTCAGTTTGCCACAATGGGAAACCAATACATCTTCCACCAAACTGATAAATGCAATGACAGACATTTACACAGCTACATGTAATCCATACATTATTCTTAATCCCTCACCAGCTCTGTCCAGAACATCTTACTGACCATGGGCTCAGCTGGCTGGCAGCATGGAGTCTTGGCCGGGAGCCATCAGAAAGTGCATTCTTAGCCATGAGACAAATCCCCATCCCTACCCCATCCCCACCCCATCCCCACCCCATCCCAGAAGCCTCCTGTCTAGTTCTGTTGCAGCAGACAGACCAGTATGACTCCTTGCATTTCTCACTAGTTCCAACCTGTCTATGGGTCTTAGGACAATGTGTATATGTAACAATTTCTCCGGCATTTACAGGCTTTCTGACTGCAGTTAGGCTCACAAGGTCAGGCTCTGCTGACCATAGACAATACCTAATTATGTAAATCTGAGATGGTTTTGTCCCTTTTCCTGGCTGTTTGGAGAAACCTAATTTTGGTCTCATTGGAAGTTGTCTCCATAAGATACAGTCCTGCCCCTCTTCCCAGACCTTGGGATAATGCTGATAACTCTCCAACAACCTGTTAGTACCCACATGATGTCCTTGTAGAGGTGTGTGTTATTCTAGGAAATCTCTAAGAAGTTAAGCAGGGATGGGGAGATATCTCATCTGTTAATGTGTGTGTAACACAAACATGGAATCCCGAGTTCAATCTCCAATATGAAAAAGCTAAAAAAAAAAAAAAAAAGAAAAAAGAAAAAGCTAAGCATGGTGGTAAAGACATATTTAATTCTAGTCTCAGGAGATGGACACAAGTGGATCTTTGGGGTTCCCTGGCAAGCCAGCTTAGCCTCTTTAGCAAACTCCAGACTAATGAGAGATTCTATCTCAAAAGAAAAAAAGCAAGTAGCACCTCAGGAATGACAGCGAAGGTTAGTGACACCCAAGGTTGACCACACACACACACACACACACACACACACACACAGAGAGAGAGAGAGAGAGAGAGAGAGAGAGAGGGAGAAAGAAAGAGAGATCACTGTGCAGTGATGTCGAAGTTGGTTTTGGTTCAGTTCCCTAGATTGTGACAAACCTGGGTCCTAGCACACTGGGCTCAGATTGAGGAGCCTGGAAGGTTGGTAGAAGTCCTCTCTCTGTGGCTCCCATCTTCTGCCCTCCCCCTGCCTTGCTTTTTGAGGCTTCCTCAGCACTTGAAGTGCAAACCCTGCCTAGGAATCCTTCCAGCCCAGGTGTCATACTCCTGTGCTCATCGGTGTTGTCCTGTTTGTCTTTCACTGTTGGGATTGATTTTCATATTCACCCATCACAGAAGATCTGGGCATATAGTCAAGGACAGATGCACACTTAATTAAACCCTGAGCATCCTCACCCTTGATCTCATGCACTTTTATCCCAGAATAATAAATCAGGAAATTGTCAGGATAGTCAGATGGCCCTGGAATCATATGCGGTAAAAATGGTCAAACCCCAATTAGGCACTTTCAGTCAGGTAGACCCATTCCACCAATGCAGCCTCAACATCCTGGTACTTCAACAACATGCAGGGTTCTACCTCAAGCTTCTAGAATATGTCCCCATCTTTTACAGAGAAGCTGAGGCCCTGTCTCCACAGTGCAGTTGCCTAAGCTTCGTGTAGCACTCTTACTCTGTGGGTATTGCTGACTACAAGGATCACTACACAGGCTTGGCTCCTACTTTTCAGTCATGCTAGTCTTTTACTCCAGGGCTCAGGGACTGCAGTGTGAGGGTTCACTCAGATTCTGTGTGATCACAATGTCTGTCCACATCTTCACTATGGAATTAGCACAGGCTATGGGTGCAGCACTTCCAGCAGTGTAAACGAAGCTTGGAGTTCACCACTCTGGATAGAGGGGTACTTTCATCTGGTGCCATTCTATCCCCTCAACATTCAGTCATATGTGTCCAGAGACATTTGTTTTGTTTTGTAACCAGATGTGTATGGCATTCAGTGGTGTGAACCATGGGGTGACATTGAATCCCTTAAGGTGTCCAAGACAGTCCCACACAGATCTAATGGCCCCAAATTCTAGTGGAGCACACTGAAAACCCTGGACTGGGGTTCTCCTATCCAAGCCTGACATCTCAAGGGTTCTTTTAAAGGTTAAAATAATTACCACTTACTGTAAGTTGACTATTTTTACATCTACCTTCAAACCAATCCACTTATTAGCAGACATGTAATTTCCAACATATTCAAGATGTTAAACCTTAATTTGCCATGCCTCACTCTAAATTTGCATTGTCAAATTCCAAAGGTTTTCCTTACTTGTTTAAATACCGAGTGCCTGTCTATCCTGCTGCAGATGGATAGTCTTTGAAGAGCACACAGCAGACTCCACAAGTTCCTCTGCCAGTCACAGAAGACCCAGTGCTGCCTTTAGGAACACAGAAGCACTTTTGCTCTAGGACATCAACAGCATTGTAAGGGGCATCTACAGACAGACAGAAAAACCATCTGCACACAGAGACCACTCTGGCCTGTAGTGGTCAGGAGACTTAGTCCAGAGACTTACAGGAAACTGTGAAACCTGATATGAACCTTCAAGAAAAAAATCAAGGTAGAAAGACCATGGCAGAGAACAGCCCAATAAATCACTACCTTGGGCTTTACTATGGAGACCAAACTCCATGAAAGCAAACAGGGAGCTGAAATCTGGGTTTGAGCCAGGAGTTGGTGGCACACACCTTTAATCCCAGCACTCCAGAGGCAGAGGCAGGTGGATCTCTGTGAGTTCAAGACCAGCCTGGTCTACAAGAGCTAGTTCCAGGACAGCCTCCAAAGCCACAGAGAAACCCTGTCTTGAAAAAACAAAAAAGTGGGGTTTTGGTGGGGAGAGTTAGATGTAGCATGAAGCAAATAAGCTGGGGATCATTATCATGAAGTTCAAGCACTTGGAGCCAGATCTATCAAAGGAAAGAAGCGATTTGGGAAACTAGTATATCACTATGGAAAACCAGGATGAGAGCTGGAGGATGACTAGAAGACAGATAATCAGTGATTTGGAAACCGTGAAAGGTACTGTGGTTGAGGTGAGGCATTTTAGCCCTGAAAGTAAATTAACAGTGGTTATTATCATAAAGAAATTACAGGTTTTCAGAAGATTCGGGGTATTTTGATCCATTCTCTGGGAGAGGAAGAAAAAGCATGCTATCTCCACAATACTTCTCAGCACCATAGGATCTGTTGTTCTTTCTGCCCCTCTTGTTGAGAGTGCTACAAGATCTCATACCCCATAATTGCTCCATTTAATTGCTCAGTTTTCAACCATTACCTTATTTCTCTAAGTCTTTACTTACTTGCGATATCCCTGTTTTAAATGTATTTTAATCACATGAAAGCACTATGTTATATACCAGAGCTACACCCATGTGATTCCTTCAATCAGTAAGCTTATTTCCATAGAAAACATAATTTAATCCAATGAATGAACACAAATGCCTTGTGTATATGTGACAAGGTAAGTAGGATAAGGTAGAGTGTGGTTCTGGGGTGATAGCTTAGTGCTCAAAATGTTTGCCAAACAAGAAGACTAAGGTTTGGATCCCCAGATCCTATATAACAAGCAGTATGTAGGCATGGTACCCTACCTATAATTCAGCCTCAAAGATGGGCTTGCTCCCCAGAGTAAGCTGGCTAGAGAGAGTAGCAGTATCCCAAGCTCTGGATTTGATTGAGAGATGCTGTCTCAATGCATGAGTGGAAGAGTAGTCAAGAATTGTTCCCAGCATCAACCTTGGGTCTCCACATGCCCTGGCACACATATGTGTGAGCAACTGCACACACGGGTGCTCCCATATGTGAGCACACATACCACACAGACATACACTTGGAAATGAAGAAAAAAAGAAATTAGAGTGCTATGGACTCCACATGTGGAGCTTGTCTAGTCTGAGAGTAAAAACAAATACTCTCCAAAGAGATGATATTCCAACTGGGATATGAAGTATGGTTAGGCATTTACTGTAATAAGGAAAGTAGTGCATACCATGTCAATGACAGAAAATGACACTGTAATGGACCAATCTGGCATATTGGATAGCCTAGAAATACCTAGTGGGTTCCATGCATGTAGATTAAGGGAAGAAAGGTACTCAGGGTAGCAGGTGCTGACACCCAAGGTGTGGACTTTAAACTGTATTCAGATTCAGCCTGATATACACTGTGAGCTCTGTATCTTCAATCCTGGGATTGTACATGTAATATATCAGCCAGGCTAAGGGTGATGGAATGACAACTCCTGTGAAGCCGTCTTTCATAGAGTTTCATGCAGGGCTCTTCTTTGATGACAGCAGTGATGTAGCAAGAGACCAAGCAACAACCTATCTGAAAGATGAATGAAGAAGCCTCTATTGGTGGTGAGATGAGACTTTCAGATATGTGGCAAGAACTCATGAGAAGAGGAGGCCCAAGGTGACTCCCTGAGAGGGAGGATGGAGAACCCAGTGTGGATGTACAAAGTGTGATTTGTCTGTGACACACCAGGTTTAATGTCATATAGACACAGTAGAATGTGTCCTTGATTTCGGCGAAGTCCCTTCCATATCCTGCTCACCCTCCCCACTTCCGCTCCTCCTCTCATTGGAAAGTCCTTCATCAGGCTTCATCAGGCTCCTCTTGTACCCGTCTTTCCCTAACATCCCCTCATCACAACTATGCCAACTGTATACAAAACCCACAAGACCTTCTGGCAGCCTTTTACCCACTGGGCTGACCTCTCCCTCATACAGTCCTAGCTCAGTGTCTGTGGTTCCCAAATGTGTCTATCTCATCATTAGCCACATGCAGGTCAGATCCACCCTGCAAGTTCTCTGTCTGCACATCCCTTGTTGTACATTCTGTGGGTACCACATGGGAAAGGATCCAAATCTGGGTGTGTCTTCCCCAAAAGAAGAAAGAAAAGGTCCCCCTGCTATTTGTTCAACTCCTGTGGGAGGCATTAGTACCCACTCCAATGCCTACCACAATATAATATGTCTATCATCTTTTTAGCATGAATTTGGTCACTCATCAAGACATGTTCACCTGAAGTAGACCCTCTATGTCCTTTCCCCATCCATAATTCATCCTAAGACATCCCTCACAATGTCACTAACCCCTACCTTTTCCTTGGCCCGGCTTTTCTAACTCTAGTACTTTCTATAGTTCATGCCGAGCATGCTTTTTTATGAAACAAAACTGAGAACATCTCAGTTGGAGCCTCACTCAGCCCCTATGCCTAAGGGCACACACTGAATTTGACTGGCAGAGCCCTGTGCAGCCTGGTCCCTCCCTGCTCTGTGTGACTGTCTTCTCACCATGCCTCCGCCTCCGATTTCACTGCCATCCTTGCCATTCTGAGAACACATGGTGACTCATAGATCTGTGCCTTCGCAACGGCTGCTCTCTCCACCTAAATACCTCTTTCCACTTGAGAAGCTGCTCTTTGTTCAAATGCCATGTCTCCTTTGAGCCTGCCTGCTGCCTCCAAATGAGCTTAATGTATCTATCTGTTTACAAGAGTTCTCATTCCCTTCCTTAAACACTTTCCTTCTTTGAATCCTACAGCCTCATCTTTGTTGACTTTCTCTATACTCTGGCTGCCCTTTCAATCTCCCTAGGAAGTGACCTCAATGTATCCCTGCCTGGGAACCACCACAGAAAGCCATACTCGATTGGTCGGGTAGACTCAGTTATGACTGGTCCCTGATGCAACCCAGGCAGTGATGAGATACTTCCAGAGCCAAGAGCCAGCACAAGAAGTAGTGATTCTCACACTTCAGAATTGGGAAGATGTGGCCATAAATGAGGAGAAGCAGGGAAACACTCCACCTGCCCACACTCAGCCAGGGCTGATGCACTAGTCCAAGCAATTTGGCCGTACCAGAAGCAAGAAAGCTGGAGAGCCCATGAGGGGGCTGATGGGCTGGATTTTGCCTAGATATGCTCAGACCAGATGGATAAGTTGGAAATGAGGTGCTATGCCATGGTGTAGGACAAGAATATGAAAGTCTGTCTTAATTTTCCTTACACTTCAGCTTCATCACAATATGCACATAGATGAAGATGTAGTCTGTCTGCATCTATAATAAAACAAGAAGTCCCCCTCTTTGTGTTCTCACTCCAGCCCTCCATGTAAACTGGGGTCATTATAATACTAGAGTGCGTCCATTACTAATAGAGAGAAGGAAGATGTCAGTGTAGACAGTGCCTTGAACACAAGTCTGGCTAGAGACTCCCCCAGCTGCCTGTACCACCTGCCTTCTGTTCCACATGTTCTGAATCAAGACTCTGTTTTAGAAATTTATTCCTATTGATTCTGCTCACCAATGCCACAGGCAGCACCATTGACCTCAGGCACCACCACTGACCAAAGACAGAATAAGCAAGTGTTTCTGCCTTCCCTCCATGAGCACAACTTAGGTTCAGCTCTGCCCACATGTAGGACTATGGACTATGGCCTGGCTGAGCCATTGATCCTTGGCCTAACCTTCCCAAACCACAGAGGAAAAGGACCCAGGGACATTTGAAACCCTCACCCTAGGGAACAGTGTGTGTGAGCACAGGCTGACATTTAGGGAAGAACAAAATAGAACAACATGTAGGAAGTTATGAGCGAAGGATTATTTAATCCTTTTCTGGCAGCTGGCGAGGCTCCAGGAGCGGTAGGCAGGAGACCAGTTTAGACATGGAAATCTAATCTGAATACCGATGAGCACAGCACACTGGCTCAGGGATCTGGCCTTGAGGGCTCATTTATAGCCTTGTGAATAAGGGAATAATTGAATCTTGTGATGATGAACATACCGCAGGGGAAGGGATCAGATTGGCTGTCCCTGCAAGTCTCCAACAATGACTCACACTTGTGCTCCATACCATTGGATAAACAGTTACATAACTGATGGAAATACATATTCACTTCAGAGGTTCACAAAAGGCATTTATTCCCCCCATACATCAGGTGCCACTTACATAGCTCTAGCTTGTATGGCCTCCTCCTGATCTCTGTGTTTGAATCCTGGAATGATGCTACATCTGAAAGCAAATTCTAAAATGCATACTCATTTGTCAAAGGCAAAAAATAACAACACGTGTCTATGGTTAGCACTTCCCCAGATGATGAGCTGCTGCCAACTGTAGCTGTTTGTCCTTGAAGAAAAAGCCCACAGAGCTGTGCCGGAAGCACACTTCAGCCCATCTGCCATGTCTGGTCACAGTGCGGCCTCAGAGAACAGAGGGTTTCTGGGTCTGGACTCTGTTTTGAGAGGTCAAGAGCTGCTCCTGAGATTAATGAGTAGTCTTGTGTTTGGAGAACTCCTGGGGCTAGTGAGTGAGGGTCTTGTGTGCTGCACTGTGTCTTTGGAGTAGAGGACAGACAGTGGGAGCACTCACAGCCTCCCTGGCTGCCAGCTTTTGGAATAGTCCCCTCCTCCCTTACTTTACTGCTTTAAAGCAAAAATATTGTCTAAGCACAAAAATAACTCACTTGTCTTAGCACCCGCTTAATAACTGACAGGTGCTATGTAAATAAAGCACGCAGAAATTATTTGTGGCTAGATTAAAATTATTCAGAAGTCATCAAACTGAAAGTAAGGGCATCTCAGGATAAGGAGTCTAGCTGTGAACCCTAGTCCAGAAGTCAATTTCCCACGAAGGCTGATTATGAAGCATAATCAGGCTCCAAGGCTTTCCTCAAAGACAGTCAATGGCCGAAGAATTCACAGGTTAACTCCCTCACACCTCACAACACACCGTTAACACCACTTTGAGAAGCAGCTGAACGCTGGAGGTTGCTTATTCCAGTCAAAATGACATATCTAGGAAATACAAGGTGTGGGGGAGAAGCCAGGCAATCTACGGCCAGAGCCCACTGCACTGCCATGCAGTACTACACTTCCCACCACCACCTAGAGTCAGAACCCACTGCACTGCACTTCCCACCACCACCTAGAGTCAGAAACAACTTTAAAATTAAGATGGCAGCAACTTGGTCTCTACTTGCTGCAAACGACCTTTTCCAGAAGTTACTGAGCCTACATAATATAAGATAGGAAGTGGCTATTCACCAGGAACCTCTTCACCAGAGTTCTCTGAGCTCTGGGGGGAGGGATTTGAAGGAGATATAACAGTTAGGTCTAAGTTCCCAGGTCTTTCTCTATATATGCATAATATCTGGCTGTAAAGAGTGTTTTGAGGACACCAGGAAAACAAGGCCCCCTAAACTAACATGAGCAAAGCTCAGATGAACTCATAGAGACTGAGACAGCACACACAGGGCAAATGCAGATTTGTTGTAAGGGATGCTGTAGCCACGGCTGCTTAGGGGCTGACTACAGGTATGCCTGACCACGCCTTCGAGTGCGTGGTCAGGTTGACGTAGGAAAAGTTTAAGACTGAGGTGGCTGCTTTCACTTTCATCTTCAGCTTGCTATACTTACTGCTGCCCACCGGCTGGCTAGGTTGCTCAGTAAGTATGGCTTTTCCCTATTAAATTCCCTTGTATTCTTACCTGGCTCAGAATTGGTGATTTCCCACATTATCTGGTGTTAGAAGTGGGATATTGTAAACATAGGCCCCGTTTGGGACAGCCTGCAGGTCTCACCTGGACAGAGGCCTAGGCCGGAAAAGTGCTCCCTGTCTCCACAGGTACTCCCGGCTTGCAGCCGACTTGCTGTGCCACACAAGCATGTCCCATTACCACTGAGCAGCTCAGAACCATCCACCCAGTTGGGAGACTTCCACAGACCTCTCCTGGTTACTGTCACAGTTTTTAGCTGTGTGCTCAGGACTGGCTCAGACTATGGCCTATCAGCACCCACAGGCCTCCTGCCTGTAAGCCAAGTAGGCCTTGGGAGTAGGTCTCAGCTTTCAGCAGGGTCTGAGGCCTCCCCTGGCCACAGCGGCTGTAAAGCCTTGCATCTTTCAGTGGTTGCAGCAGCATGGCTGCACACTCTCTAAGCTAAGCAAACCCGCCTGTGTGACCTCTCTCCACCGCTGCCACCATCTTGCCTGACCGACCACAGCCAAAAGCCTCCTGGACTAACTGAATGCCTCTGCCACCTGCTGGTCAAAGATAGTTACTGCATCTGGAGTAGAAATCATCAGTTAAAATCATTGGTAATATTTTTGCTTATTATGTGAATTCAATGTTTGAGGAGGATGCTAATTTGCCAAATACCAGCCTATATGCAGTAATGGCAGTTAGCTTGCTGGTACAAATAACATTACTAGACAGAGGTCTCACAAACAGGTACAAAGATAACCTCACCACCTGCTTACAGAAAATAACAGCTTTACGCAATGAGGTTTTGGAGAATAGATTAGGTCAGACCACAATTGTGCAGCAAGTGGAACAGAAATTGGATAAGCTTGGCTCTGTGTCCAATACACTAAAGACAGCTGTCTGTTACCCAAGATGAGATAGATGCAGTGTATTTATGATAAGATAAACACAGAGAGATCCTCCATGTCTGAGGCATTAGAGGCTAGGCTGTCAGAGGACCGTGATGAACTAAAGAATATCTGTAGCCAGCTAGAAACTCAGATAGGCTCTGTGACCCAGAAACTAGATGCAAAGGTAGAAAATACCCAAGATAGGGTTGAAGAATTGGACAATTCCATTCAATCAATTATTGAAGCATTCAAGGTAGCAGATCACAAATATGTGATCAAACCTGTGAATCTATGTTTGAATGTTTGGAAGATAATTTACAGAACAGGGCTGACAGATTAGATAGGTCCATACGGTCAATTGCTGAGGACATACCTAGAAGGCAGTTTCCATACCATCCAGATGCTGTCTAAGGACAAGCATATTAAAGACCAAGAAAAAAGTGTAGAGGAGCATTTAGAGCAATTTACAGATTCGCTAACATGCTTGGAATCTTTTATGATGTAGGAAATTGAAATTTTTCATGAGGATATTATTACTAGTCTTAAAGATCATTGGGATGCCTCAGAGGCTGAATCACTACAATCTGAGGCACCTACTCCACCCAGGTATCATGACTATTCTTCTAAGGTTGTTACTCAAACACCATTAGTCTACCCAGCTACCATAGTAGAAAAGCCAGATTCTACGAAACACCCTCAGGGACAGATGGCTTATTACGGCAACCTATACAGCTAAAGGACCTTAAGAATATTAAAGAATCAGTTGTCTCATATGGTCTCCACAGCCCATACGTAAAACAGATATTACATTCATGGGCAACCTTTAACAGGATGACACCCACAGATTGGGAACGATTGGTAGCAGCTTGAGAATTCATGCCAAATCCAAAGGAGGGCACTGGTCAGGGAGGAAGCGAAGCTCCTTGAGTGTCAAGGCATAAAGGAAGGTTTTGAAGCCCCTCCAGGTAAGATTCTTGGTGAGGGTATTTATGCTAACCCACAGGCTCAGGCAGAATATGATGACCATATATTGTTCCTATGCAGGAAAGCAGCATAAAACGCCTGGGATAAGGTTTGGTAACCAAGAGAACGCCTAGAAGCTAATACCAGAATAGAACATAGACCTACAGAACAGTTACAGGACTTCTTACAAAGGTTAACTAGGGCAGTAGAATTACAGGTAAGAGATCAGGAAACAAGACAATCAATTATATATACAATAGCTTATGAAAATGCAAACACAATATGCAAAAAAATACTTTTGCCTTTAAAGATCAGATCAGCTCTGCTAGAAGAATGGGTTTTGCATGCAGCCAACATTAACTATGATGTGCAAGATACTGGAGCTTGGGTAGGAGAAGTCATCTTGAAAGGTTTAAAAAGGCAACAGGAGATTAAAAGTTCTAGAGGTGAGGATGCAAGGGCTTGGGAAGGAGAAGCACCTTACAGAGGTCAACATAGGTACCAAGAGGCTAAAGGTTATTACTACTATGAACCAGAACCTTGGGTAGGAAGCATCTTCCCCAGGAGACCATGAAGGTGCCAGGAACCTAGATGTTTCATCTGTGCTAGAATGGGACATATCAAGAGAAATTGTAGACAAAGGAATTCTAACAATGGCTCATACGGAAGGCCACTGCCTTCTGGATTGTGTAGAAGATGTGGTAAAGGCAGGCACTGGACCAATGAATGTTGATCAACAAGGGACATTCAAGGAAACCCATTAAAGCCACGAAACCCCGAGGGGGGACTTAAGAAGGCCCCCACATTGAGAAAGGTTCTGTCATTCCCAGTAGCAGTGAAAGACAATCTCTCATGGGAGGAATAGATAGTTCTTTGCCTATTGTGAAAAATGACACTGCTCTAGATGGTAGTTTGAATAGTGATGAAGAATCAAATGTGAATGGACAAAATGGGCAACACATATTTTGGCAAACTTCTATTAATGTTAAAGACCTCGGTTGAAAGTGAAAATTAATAATAAAGTTATTACTGGCTTAGTAGACACTGGGGCTGATGTGACTATTATTACCCAAAAGTCTTGGCCTCAGAAATAGCCTCTTAGAGAGGTGAATGTACTATTTTTAGGAATTGGAATTCTATCTAGAGTTTGACAGATGTTAGCTCGGTGGTCTGTATTTGACCAGAAGGACAAAAAGAGAGACTGAAACCATATGTGGCAGATATAACTATAAATCTCTGGGGTCGTGATCTCTTACAGCAATGGAATACTCAGATTAATATTCCTCCAGTGTTGGATACAAATTATGTACAATCTTTAGATAGTAGAAAAGATCAGGTAAGACACTATGGAAAATGGTTACCAACCATCCAGGTTGTACAGAATCTGGGTACAAATGATAGACCTTCAGAGGAGCCAAATGCCCTGCCATTGAAGTGGCTTGGAGATGAACTTGTTTGGGTAGGACAATGGCCTATGAACTCTGAGAAGCTAGAGGCTTTAGAAAAATTAGTACAGGAACAGCTAGAGGCTGGACACATAGAGGAATCTACAAGCTCTTGGAATTCTCCTGTATTTGTTATCATAAAGAAGTCAGGTTAGTGGAGAATGCTGACAGACCCGGGAGCCATAAATAAGGTACTTCAGCCAATGGGCTCTCTGCAACCTGGAATGCTGTTGCCTTCCTTGATACCTAAAGGACGGCCAATCATAGTCATTGATCTGAAAGACTGTTTTTACACAATACTGTTACAGGAAAATGATAGAGAAAAATTTGCATTTACTATACCAACTCTTAATAATTCACAGCCAGTTAGGAGATATCAGTGGAGAGTTTTGCCACAGGGAATTCTAAATAGTCCTACTTTGTGTCAGCACTCTGTACAGCAACCTTTCGAAATAATTTGTAAGAAATTTTCACAATCTCTTGTTTATCATTATATGGATGACATTCTTTTATCAGATTCTAATAAGGAAACTTTGGAATGTATGTTTGAAATGGTGAAGGAAATTCTGCATCATTGGGGGTTACAGATTGCCCCAGAAAAGATAAAAGAGAGATTCTGATAACTATTTAGGTTACAAGATAGACTTACAAAGAATCAGGCCACAGAAGGTACAAATTAGGAGAGATTGTTATCAAACTCGTAATTCTCTTCAGAAATTATTAGGGGATGTATTTCTCAAATACAGACAATTATTGGGGTTTAAGGACATGGCTTAAAGCATTTAAAAATGGCCCTAAAGGTGATAAGGACCAAAACAGTCTCAGAATATTATCCACTGAGGCAGAAAAAGAGTTACAATGGGTAGAAAACAGAATGTTGGATGCACAAGTAGATTAGATAAACCTTAATTTAGACTGTATTCTGGTTATCTTGCCATCCAGAGAAAACCCTCCTGGGATTCTGATGCAGAGGGAAGACACCATATTGGAGTGAATATTTCTGCCACATAAACAGAATAAAAAGTTAAAGACATATATAGAAAAGATTTCTGATTTGATTCTAAAAGGCAAATTAAGACTCTGTCAACTGACTGGAAAAGATCCTGCAGAAATTATAGTACCTTTAACCAATGAAGAAATTTCCTCCTTGTGGAAGGATAATGAATATTGGCAAATAGCTCTTTCTGACTTTTTGGGAACAATTAGCAACAATTATCCCAAAACTGACAGAATTAAATTCATAAAAAAGACAGTCTGGATTCTTCCAAGTATTGTAAGTCAAACTCCCATTTCTGGAGGTGATGTGAGGTAAGTAAAGTAGTGCAAAGTCCATATACATCTGTACAGAAGACAGAATAATATGAAATTCTCATGGTACTCATGGATTTTACAGAATCTCTTAATATAGTTACTGATTCTCAATATGCAGAGAGAGTTATGTTACACATTGAGACTGCAGAATTCATTCCTGATAATACAGAATTAAATTCACTGTTTATACAATTACAGAAACAGATGCAATCCTATATGCATTGCACATATCAGATAACATATGGGTCTGCCAGGCCCACTAGCACAAGGCAATGATGAGATTGATAGTTTATTAATTGGAAGAGTGCTGGAAGCCTCAGAATTTCATAAGAAACATCATGTAAATAGCAACGGTTTGAAAAAGGACTTCTCCATCACTTGGCAACAAGCCAAGGAGATACTGAGAAACTGCCCTACTTGTTCCTGTTCCAGCAGGTTGTAATCCTAAGAACATTCGGAGAAATGAGGTTTGGCAGATGGATGTATTTCACTTTGCAGAATTTGGAAATTTGAAGTATGTGCATCATACTATAATCACATTCTCAGGGTTCCAATAGGCTACTGCTCTTAACTCTGAAAAAGCTGATTCTGTTATTACACACCTGCTAGAGGTGATGGCGGTTATGGGTATACCTGCACAAATAAAAACTGACAATGCTCCAGCACATGTCTCCACAAAATTGGAACAGTTTTTCAAATATTATAACATAAAGCATGTCACACAATCCTACGGGACAAGCAGTGGTTGAGAGATCCAATAGAACACTTAAGGAGATGCTCCACAAACAAGCTTGGAAGACTAAACCCCCAAACATGGTTGCATAATGCTTTATTAACACTAAACTTTCTTAATGCCAATGAAAAAGGACAACAGCTGCGGAAAAACATTGGACTACAGAAAAAACTGCTGAATTGAATCAGCCTGTATACTTCAAAGATGTACTAATCTCTGTATGGAAACCAGGACATGTGTTATGATGGGGTAGGGGTTTCACACTTGTTTCCACAGGAGAAGAAAAACTTTGGATACCATCAAAGTTGATCAAGATTCGAGTTGAAAAGGAGAAACCTCTTAACGAGGACAAATGACAGTATTCTACTAAGGCATATCTCATAAACTAAATAGAAACCTCCCAAAGGAAAGGGAAGTGTTTTGCTTTCATCTTCACAGGGAAACTCATCTCCAGAAGGCAAACAACACTGTGTGGGTAGATACTTAAGAAAAGAAGGTAACTATAACAATCAAACAAAAGGAATGTGCCATACAGTAAACTTTACAGCTGTCTCTCAGAAAGCTCTATTTCTTGTTATTTCCTAGTCCCTATTCAATTAAACCATTGCTGGATTTAGAGATGGATTTGGCTTTCCTCCTCTAAAATCCAAGCACGTTGTTTAACTAAACTTTAGAGTTTCTGTATTGTATCAAGAAGCTGATTGATGTAATACAGAATAAGAGAAGAATTTGGGGACTGTCTTTGTATTTTCTTGGCTCTTTCTTTCAAGGTGTACACCCTCTCATAATTGTTATGCTCCCATGGTTGCCTTTTCTAGTATGCATACTTACACAAGCAAACATTTCTCTGCTAACATTTATGTTTGAGTCCCACACAGCTGAGAAAGACCTGCCTGATAGCAATCCCTGGACACCCTGGAAAGAAAATGGGCCACACCTCTTTGACTGCACTGGATCCAACTTGCTCTGTTTCAACTGACACTCTGGCCAGAGCTTCGGGTACTGACTTCAGTCAAGTTGAGGATTTCAACCTACATCTTCAATCAAGAATCCCATCTAATATGGACTGGATACAATCCATGCAAGACTTTCACTGTACTGACATTTTCTTCCTACAGGACCCCAAGAGGCTATTGTAGTCCCATTTCAGCAGGAAGTAACTTGGAGGATGCTATGTCCCCTTTCCCCATTGTTGTCACTTAGGATAGTGTATATAACTAGTTAGGGATAGCTTCCTATTGTTTATGGTTGGGATTGGAAGGAGGTGTTCAGGCTTAGACACCTCTTTCAGGTGACTTTAGGGTCTAGTTAAAATAAACATAGTTAGGATGTGACACAATCACCTTTATGATTGTTAATTTTGGATACTTTACACTGTTAATTTTTAATCCTCTTTTAGACTAAAAGGGGAATTGTAGGGGATGCTGTAGCCATGCCTGCTTAGGGGCTGGCTACAGGTGTGCCTGACCAAGCCTTCGAGGGTGTGATCAGGGTGACATAGGGAAAGTTTAAGAGTGAGGCTGCTGCTTTTGCTTTCATCTTCGGCTTGCTGTGCTTACTGCTGCCCACTGGCTGGCTAGGACGCTCTAAGTACAGCTATTCCCTATTAAATTCCCTTGTATTTTTACCTGGCTCAGTATTGGTAACTTCCCACATTAGTCTGTAGCAGGTCCTCTTTGTGTATATTATGACTTCAAGTTTAGTATTTTTATGGAATTCCTGAGTGTGTGAATGAGTGGTTTTCTTAAGGCTCTCTTACTTCTCTTGCTTTTCCTTGTCTGACTTCAACATGATTATTTTGTTTAATATTATTATGTTTTATTTTGTTATATTTTATTATTATCTCCTAGAAGCCTATTCTTTTCTAATGAGAGATAGAAAGACACTGGATCCAGATGGGAGTGGAGGTGTGGAGGAATTGGAAGGAGGAGAAGAGAGGAAACCATAATCAGGATATATTATCTGAGGACAAAAATCTATTTTGAAAAAGAAAAGAAAAAATTCATGAAGTAAGGGAGATGTATTGAGGGGCACAGGGGAATTAGAGGAAGGCTATAGGGAGTGGGTATTATCAAGATACATTGTATACATGTATGAAATTTTCAAAGAATAAATAAAAATATATTTTAAAAAGAAAAAAGAAGTGGTTAGAGTGATGCTGCTTTCAACAGTTAGGCATGTAGCCACGTGGGGAGAAAGAATGAGGTGCTGAGAGGAACACTCTCTTGCAACGTGTTTTGGGTGAGGTGGACACTTGATCACACTCAAGATGGTTGCTTCCTCCAAAGCATCCGGCCCTTGATGTAGAAACCAGTTCTGTAAAGAGTTCCCGCCTCTCCAAATGCTCCTCCAGCTTGCGCGTTCACCTCCCCTCAGAATGAGGCCCATTTTGACATTCTCAGGACCAAGTCACAGGAAAAAACAGCCATGCATAGACTGAACTATGCACATATGCACATACATAATACACATGCGAGACATGCACATGCACACACACACATATGCACAGAGACCTGCACACAGAGACCTGCACACAGAGACCTGCACACAGAGACCTGCACACAGAGAGAGACCTGCACACAGAGACCTGCACACAGAACCTGCACACAGAGACCTGCACACAGACATATGCACAGAGACCTGCACACACAGAGACCTGCACACAGAGACCTGCACACAGAGACCTGCACACAGAGACCTGCACACAGAGATCTGCACACAGAGACCTGCACACACTCTTATATGTTTCCACACATGAATACCAATACTTGAACACACAGACAGACAAACACATACACACACAGCCCAATCATTTTTCACTGTGAAAATACTACTTTTCATAAGAAAGGAAAATAAAAACTGTACCTATAGTTGTGAGGAGAGAAGACACTACTAGAAACTTCTGAATAACTCACCAGGAGTTTGTTATTTGAAGTTGAGAAGAGCTAGAAGGAGACAATTTGTTTTCATATTCAAAGGGGAAGCTGGAATTCATAAGAAGAACATAGACCCACCTTTTTCAACAAGGCAACACCTCCTAACAGTTCCACCAACTGGGGACAAAACATTCAAATATATTAGTCTATGGGGGGCTATTTTCATTCAAACCACCACACTCCATCATATGTCAGGCAGGGCCAACAGTCTTCCTTAGTATACTACATCCCAACTCACTATGGGAGATTGAGAGCCCTGAGTAAGTTCAGCCTTTCAAAGGGAAGATGATGAGTGGCAAGGTTTCTTCAAATGAATAGAGAACCCCCAGATTTATCTTCTTCCCAGGGAGATGAGGAATGGAAGACAGTCATTTTGAGGCACACTGTTCTAGTTTGTTTTCAATTGTTACAATAAACACCATGATGAAAAGAAGGCTGAGGAAGATAAAGGTTGCTTTCACATCGTAGGTCACACTCCATCATCAAAAGAATCTACAGCAGGAGTTCAACCCAGGAAGTTAGAGTCAGGAATGAAGCAGAAAACATGGCAGAATCTGCTAACTGCTTATTTCCCTTGGTTTACTCAGCTTACTTTCTTGTATAGCCCTGACCCATTTGCCTATCTTTGGCAGGGCTACTGTGACCTGGGCCCTCCTACATTAACTAGCAATAAGAAAATGCCTCATTGGCATGCCTACAGACTATTCTCAATGGCAGTAAGACTTTTCACGATGTAGAAAAATCAAAAAAATACTGGAAAACAAAACTAAAATAGAAGAATTACTTATTTGTGTTCACCATTACAGAAATTTTAAATGTCCAAAGTACTGAGTTTCCATGATTCTGGTTCCACGGAGAGGCAGAACATCTTGGAGGCAAAAGCGTGTGGCAGAAGACACCCTCAATTCTCTCACAGGAAGCAGAGCAGTGTGGAAATTGGAACTAAGAATGACTTTCAAAGGTGTGCCCCCAATGATCTGCTTCCACTAGCTCAGTCCCTTCCCTACACTTTCCACTATCTCCCAAAATAGCAGCTCCATCTAAGCACCAGACATCTAACACATAAGCCTATGAAGGACATTGCATATTCAAGGCATAATATTATGCCCCAGGCTCCTGAAAGCTCATGGCCACCTCATAAGTCAAACGGCATTTAGTCCATCTCTAAAAGCCACAGAGGCCCAACAATTGCAACATTGTTTAATAGCCCCACTTCAAAGTCTCTTCTGACAGTGCAAATTCTTACGTGTGAGCCCTTGCAGAATCAAAAGAAGATACGTATTTCTCACAGACACGGTGATATATAATAGACATACCATTATGAAAGTGAAAGAAATAGAGGCACAGAAAGCATGAGTGGACCAAAACAAGATTAAAAGCCATCAGGGTACACACATCCAATGTTAAGGCACCGTGGCCAGCATGGAGATGTGTTATGAAGTCAAAAGGTGGTGGGAAATGAACTCCCAGGAGCATGGGCAACCTATGGTATTGCCAGTTTTGGCCCAGATGAGCTCTCTCTCAGGTTGGTTCTGCTTACCACCTATAGCTTTTCATGGTGAATGTTCTATGTTCCTTACAACTCCAACTTACTTGGATATCCTCTACAGCTTAAAAACTCACAGCTTGAGAAAGTACCCTCTCAGGGAATTTTTCAAGGACCCTGATCCTGCCACATATTGCCTAGCCACCCACTCATTCATTACAAATCCTGATGATGGCATCCATGATACCACAATATGCATTTTACTCTGATGCCTGATAAAACAGCATCACATGACAGACAGATCTGTTGCCAGCCTTAGTTGGTGTTGGCTTCCAAGCTGTCTTGCTTCAGCCTTGGAGTGCCTGGGTGATTGAGATCGGCTGCAATGAATCTAGGGAAACAACTTCCTAGGTGGTCCTTTGCAAACAAGGTCTCTTAGAAACACTGCCTTCTCAAGATGGACTCAGAGTGGTTCATTCTTCCACACCCTTAAACCTCTGAATAGAGTCGATGTATTGTAAGAAGCCTGCAAGCTACAGGTAGGAAATTCTTGTTCCACTTATTCCAATCAAATACACTATCACTTGGTTACTTTGGAGGCTGTCTGTGTCTATAAGAATGTCACTGATTATTGCTTACTGAAAAAAAAAATATATATATATATATGTGTGTGTGTGTGTGTGTGTGTGTGTGTGTGTGTGTGTGTGTGTTTCATTTATTGATTTATTGACCGTTGAAATACAGGCATTGAATCTATGGCCTGTGTATGCTGGGAAAGAGCTCTACCACAGAGCTATATCTCTGAATATTTTTATCTTTTTGATCTTCTGCTTTGGGACATTGTGTCACTGGGTTTCCCAGGCAGGCACTGAACTAACTCTGTAGTAGTCCAGGCAGGCTTACACCTTGCCATCCTCCTGGTTCAGACTTCCAAGCTGCTGGGCCCACAGGCCGGTATCATCAGTTTTATTTGAATTTTATAAATAAATGCTAATTATTCTTACCAATTCAAGATTCAAATATACTTAATCAACACTCCTGTTAGTATCAACAGTGTCTGCCCTGCTTCCTGCCAACATGGTTTGTTCTGCTAAGGAGTGTAGACACCCGTTTGCTCTCTCCATACCCACCCAGGACCAAACGAATAGCAGACAACTAGAAGACCCCTAAAGCATTATGGCTTCTATTTTTGTGTCACTTTCTCATCTTCTCATAATCCTTCACTGATTTATTTTTCCTTTTAAAACACCAGTTTTTGTTGTCCCTAACATAAATATAATGTCACAAACTTTTATCTGTTTTTTCGAGTTTCTTCCCCATACACCTACTTTGAAATCATTCCCCACCAAGCAGCCTCTTCCACAGACATTTTCAGAATAAATGGATACACACAGCATTTTTTCTTTTGCCTAGACAGAAAATAGATCCCTAAATAGAAGTAAGAAGATATATTTACTAAAGAATATCAAAGCCAAGATACATAACTTATACTGTAAAGCTGGTCACTAAATTGAGAAGTAATTTTACCATAAACAGAAATGATGAATATCTTTTCCAAATGGAAAATTCCCTGATGGAGCATCTATAAAAACTACATTACTATTGTTACATATTCATGTGACTAGAAATGGATCAATAAATAGACATTCATGAGGCCATATATTCTCTACATATGGACACCATATGTCTCAGGTTTTCTGGAAAAGAAATATTATGTCCTGTGTACCCATATGTATAGTCATCCTGGCTAAACCATGTGTCCCAAATTTTAGCTGAGAAAATATGGCCACTCTGACTTATATAAACAGTTATGGCAAAATTCAACTAATGTACCCAGGAGTGTGTATGTGTGTAATTTCAACAGTTTGTTAAGAGAAAGCATAGGACAAAGCTTTGTTCGGGGTCTCATAATTAGCACATGATACAGAAGACATACACTGTGCTTATAAACTTTGCAGCAATAAATCTGCAGGAAATGAGTAATTATAAACATGCCTAACCAGTTTATAGATAATGAAAAGAGTTCTGTAGGAAGCATTTCCAAATGCATCTGAATTTGAGGCAAGTCTCACTCTAGCAATTGTGGAACTGGCAGCTAAAGAACAGAAGCTGCCAAAGCAGAATAAATGAAGTTAACAAAAACCTTTAAAGGCTTGTGCAGAGCAATCACAGAGACAGCCAGGGTGGGGTCGTTTGGATCAGCACAGCACACAGACTAGCAGCAATCTGTTCAGGGTGCAGAAGTGACCTTGGCCAAATGAACAAGAATCAGATTGGCATTTCCTAATCACACCTGTTATGGTTTAGTCTGAAATCATTTGGTCCCCAGATGGAGGCACTGTTGGAGGAGGTTGTGAAACCCTTAGGTGATAAGTCCTAGCTGGAAGTTGGATCACTGGAGGCAGACCAAGAAGATCACAGCCTAGCCCAGTTCTGATCCTCCTTCTCTCTTCCAAATGTGAAAAGTTGCCCACTGACATGGACTGAGCAACTCCCGATGTCATGCCTTCCTGTCATGAAGGACTGTAGCCTCTGAAACCATGAACCAAAATATTCCCTGTATTAAATAGCCTCTGCATGGTATTTTGTCACAGGGATGACAAAAGCAATAGCCAGGATGAGACTTTTCCTGTTGACACCAGGATCACGCTGGAAGTGTAAAGTCCTAGGAAGATATAAATCATTTATGTATGATGTGCTGTAACACACGGCTAGGAAGTGGCCTCCAGAATGCCACATGCATTGCCCCAACATGGGCATAAATTCAAGCAGGTAAATGTCATTGTTAATTCTAATCCAGAGTTCCTGAGACCCTGAGGAATTGAGACTAGAGGGACTAGTACTGAGCCCTAAAATTCTTTCTCTAAGACAATATCCCAATATGACATAACAGGATACAGGAGTGAGAGGACTGTCCTTCAGGGAAGAGTCAGGTGCCAGGCCCCCAGAACAGTGCTGAGAGCAATCGGAGAATGTATAAATGGGACTCATTAGAATAGCAGCCTAAAAGATTGAGCCAGCGCCAAATTAAAGATGAGATAAAAGTTTCTTGGGAGTATTAAACTTCTTGGTAAGGGTGGCAGCTGGAGGGTGATGGAGCTCGTAACAAGGGAAAGTGAGGAAGGCCAAGATCAAAATGAGGAAGTCAGGTGACATAGTCCTTTCCAGGGCTGGGACATGGAGACATGTTAGTTGTTAAAGCAGCACATGGTATCATGGGGTACCATCTGCCTTCAAACACCTGTCCTTGGTCAGTGTTAGATTAAATATTCCACTAACTTTGCGAGAATCTACTGCAAACAAAGCCTGTTGGGTAAAGCTGTTGATACAGGCAAGACAGAGATGGGATGTTGAAAAAAATATCTACACAAACTCCTTCTGTAGTCATAGTTGAGCTAGAAATTCCTGCCAGCTAATAATTTTTACAGAACACACCACCATGGCTATTTCTAACAGTGGTCAAGGCAAGTGTGTTCTTCACAGCATTTGTGAAGTTTGCAAACATAGAAGGCGCTGGAAACCAGAGAATAAGATATGCTCAATTTGAGAACTTAGAACTGGGCTTAGCCGGGTCACCAGGGGAAGGGGTAAGCATGCAATCCATGACTTTATTGCCTCCTTTAATGTGTGTATCAGTGAGGTGTGCAAGCCAGGGCAGGCATTAGCATATGTCTAGAAGCCTAAGATGATGTAGTTGCCTCCTTATTGGAAACTGCCCTGTACACTCGTCTGCAATCTGTGAGCAACCGTTGCCCAGAAGTTCTAGTGTGTCACCCACAGTGCCTCTTCCCAAAGCAGGGCAGATGCTCTGGAAGGAAACAGGCTGTGTGTTAGTCTGAACTCACTTCAAATGCATGGTCTGCCTCTAGGGACTTATCCAACCTCAGTACATCTATCTACCTTACGTTCTCTGGGGACTTGTCATAAAACAGTCAGTCTCTTTAGATTTTTCTGGAAGACAACCTAAAGTAATATTAGGAGTCACTCTTCATGGAGCTGTGTTGTTAAGTGACAACCCTAAGGCAGAAGCTGCTTTAGGCACTAGAGCTGTGGCAAGAAAGGGGTTAATTTGGAAGCTTTGCTCCTCAGACCCCTGTGTCTGGGGTATTAGGCAGGTGGAAGCTTACTTAAAGGCTTACTTCTTCACCCTTGCTTTCTTTCCCCAGGGAAGATCTGTGCAAGCCACACAAAAAACAAGCTAGAAAACAAGGACAAAGAAGGTTCATCCCTGAGCTCCTGACATCCACACTGTGCATTTGACAAGGCACAGGCCCGCAGATGACAGTCACTAAAGTGTGAGAGCTCAGAGTCCTAGACAAAGACAGGATCCTGATTCCATGCCTCTTCTAAATACTGGTATCTTAATCCATCTGCCTGGGAGAAATGTGATAAGTAATTATCATATTTAATTGTCATTGCCAACTTGACTATATTTAATAATCTAGGAGACACACTTCAGGGCCTTCTATAGTGGTATTTTCAAAGTGATTTTGCCAAGCAAAAAGGGCCACCCTTAATTTATACAGCACCATACCATAGGCTTTCATCCCAGACCAAATAAAAGTGGGGAAAAAAGATAACGACTGGGTACTAATAGTGCCATCTCTCCCCTCCCTCCTCCTCCTCCTCCTCCTCCTCCTCCTCCTCCTCCTCCTCCTCTTCTCTCTCTCTCTCTCTCTCTCTCTCTCTCTCTCTCTCTCTCTCTCTCTCTCTCTCTCTTTCTGTCTCTGCTTCATAACCATGAACACGATGTGACAAACTGTCTTTTGCCTATTGTCACACTTTCTCAAAAGGTGTAGACTGTGTCTCCTTAAACCATGAGCCCGATCCTCTGCCCTTAAAGTGCCTCTAGTGCAGCAAGGAGAAATCAGCTAATACATCGATTGTGCCCCAACACTTAGGCAAAGTATTTTCCTTCACAATGTTTACCTTCCAGTAGGGTATCAAGAAAGAAAGCAAAGAAATCCAATTTGCATGAGTGGTAATCCTATGCAGAAAATAAAATATAGGCACAGAACATGGGAATGAGCATTTCCAGTTTAGGCAGGCTACAATATCTGGCCTAGCATGCTCACTTCACAAATGTAAGTGTCTCCCTCTCTCTCAACTTATAGAAAAGGTGGGTAAGATTTTTATAGATATTTCTAGATATTTCAGGCCTTCAGGATCATACATTGAACCTCAGTAACTGCTGGATGGTGTCAATGTGATTCTAGTTGGTACATATCTGAATAACAAGGAGTTTTACCAATTCATTCATCCAGTAAGCATCTATGTGTCAAAAACTAGAGGTAATATAATGAGAAGTGTAAACTTGGCCTGTGGTCTATACATTTTCTATGGCATCTATAACAAATTAGCACAGACATAGTGATTTAAATAGCACATTATTACCCTACACTTCTGTAGGCTAAAAATATATCTCAAGTCTTCCTTAGTGACTGAGAAACAAGCCTATAGGCTTCCCTCACAGCTCTAGAGGAGAATCCATGCCCTTGGCTTTCCCAGCTTCCAGAGCTTATTAATTCTGTGGCATGTGGCACTTTCTCCATATTCAACCTCAGCTCCAGGACAAATCCTTCTTACTTCACCTCATCCTGGATTCTACTTCTTTTTCTTTTTCCACTCTGGAGAACCCTTGTGATTGCATTGGGCCACTGGGTTAGTAGTCTCACCTCCATATCTTGATCCTGATTTTATATGCAATATCTCTTTGCCATATGATAAAGTAACAGCTTCACAAGTTCCATGAATTCTAGGTGTGAATATCTCTGTGAGAGCATTATTTTTACCCAACATATTGGCCTAGTATGCCCTCATGTAATGTTGAACATTTTATCTAATGTCTCTAGGTGTGTGGTATCCACATCACCTCCCTATGCTGACACTGCAGAAATGGGATAAATCTACTGCCACTCTGCCACCATCCCCTGAGGGACAAAAAAGAGAGCAGAACTGCTACCTTTGCCATTATAAGTGATCTCATATTTTGGGAAGAAGAGATGGCAGTTAAACAGAATACAAGTCCCATATCATTAGTCTTTATCTACTTGATTATTGAACATAAGCTGGTTTCATAACACACAGGATTTAACCTCAGTATCCTAATTAGCATTTGTGAATGAGTCTTGCATGGCTAATTCACGTAGATAAAATATTTACTCCTTGAGATTCTCTTATTACTTTCATTGTCATCATGTATAAATTATTTTATTGCAGATTTATTGGAAAATCACACATAGTTATCCAGGTTGAGTGAAAGCAATCACCATCAAGCTATTCTGTGGCCCTAGAGTTCAGCAACAGAGTAGTCATTTTGTGCACCATTTAACATTCATGATCATGCCAGCCTCTACTGTCTCATATTTCAATATCAGCAAGTGAAACTCAGAGCATGAAAATTAGTCTGTATTTAGGCTTAAAATTCTCTGTGTAGGATTAATGAATCATAAATTCTAAATTTTGAATGAAGTTCTGAATTTAAAAGACTTGTTTCAAGAGAGAAATTGCATAGATGGTCTTAAAAGAGATAAAAAAGGCCACTGAACAAGAAATGTCAGGTGCCAGGGATCCTTGCTCCATCAAAACCATCCCATAAGTTGTGAAGGATGGCTCACAAATTTGAAGAAGCTTCGCTCAGAAGTCAGAAAGATGTGGCCAGGAAAATGCCAACCTGAAGGGACTACAGGCATGCCTGTCCCTTTCAATACTGAAAAGGAACTTGGTCTCCCACGTGCAAGAGGACTATGCAGGTAACTGGAGAAGGCCTCATTAGCTAGCATTCCACTTGCTGTTGTCCTGCACAGATTACAGAAGGGTATCATTTAGTCTGGTCATTTACAGAGTAGATTACACCATCTTGGCAGGATCTTGTGTTTCTCTCACCCTCATTTTCTCCCCTCTCACCTTCTTATACCCACGATTACATTGGGCCCCTGGGTTAGTTCCCTCACCTCCATCTCTTGAGCCGAGTTTTATATGCAAAATCTATTTGTCTTATAATAATGTGACAGCTTCACAAGTTCCATGGATTTTGCCCAACAGATTGGCCTTGTAGCCCTCATGTAAGTGATAAGACTTTTACCCAATGTTTCTAGACACCTGGTATCCATACCACCTCCCTATGCTGACACTGCAAAAATGGGATAAGCCTACTCTCACTAAGCAACTAATGAGAGTTGGAGAATGAGGACTTTAGCATCCTCTGATAAATGATATTATGTATGTTTTCATGCATTTGTGCTTTTGGTTCTCTATCCCACCTCCTTCATTTTTGAGACCTGAACTCATGAATCTGTGTGTTATCTATTCAGCCCATCTCCCCAACTTAGTTACTGGCCTTTGAGTCTCTAAATCTGAGCCTATTCCTTTTCCCATATGGAATATTTTCTAGTCAAAACATCTGGCTAATCATATTTCTCTAGATCTCTTGTTCTTTTCTTGTTTGACCCAGTTCTAGAATGACTTTCTAGCTCCTTTCAGTACTCTGTTATTAAGAAATAAACTTCATTTTAGCTTTACCAAGTGTGTCTTCCGAAAAACAGCAGAATTCACTGGGCATATATTTCACTTAGGAAAACATTCATGAATGACTTCTAATTTGCTCAAAAGAATTTAAGTTCTGCATTGGTAACAAAAAAAGTCTCAGAAATGTAAGAGAAGTGAATTTTCTTACACAGCACCAGGAACCCCAGGGAATTCTTTCCTGTGGCTACTTACGGCTACAGGCTGAATGTATCTCAACATGTAGTCTTGGGATTGTTCCATCAAGGAAATCAAAAGTTCTTGAAAACTCACACACACTCCAAGGCCAGAAGTTCCCAAGATATCTCCCTTGATTCTTATTTGCTGAAACTAGTCACATGGTCCCACTATCCTGAAGAGAACTGAGTCAGAAGAGTAAGGCAGAACCTTGGGAGCAGGTAACCCTGCCACTTTCATGGTCAAGACTGTGCAGGCTTGGTCCTGGAGGACAAGTTCTCAGTTTTCTCTGTGTCTGAATTTTTGTGCTATGACTTTCTGAACAATCAAGAAAGCTCAGCCAAGTCAAGAATGCAGAGACCATCAATGGCTGTAAAAGACAAGGAACCATTGGTGTGGTGGGGAAGTGAGCCCATAGCTCATTGGGTCAGTGGATTGTGTCAGAGCCAGGAGCACAAGACTCCCAATATCCATCCTGCTTCTCTGAGAGCAAAGCATATTCAAAGCTGAGAATTAGAGCTAAGAGATCCTCTCTCTCTCTCTCTCTCTCTCTCTCTCTCTCCCTCTCTGTCTCTCTCTCTCCCACCACTGGCTCTACATTCGTATTAATGTATCTACTTTAGCTCCTAAATAACCTTGTCTCTAAGAAACATAGATGAATATTGAGCAGGTCCTTGCATGCCCTGTGTCCCCTAAGGTGCTAGAAAATGAAGGGATTTCATAGCAAACATCAGTGGTGTTTTCAGGGGAAATCTGTTTTGCTTTTTGAAATACAGTCAACCCAATCACACCAGTCCAAAAACCCTGTCTTTGGGCTCATTCAGCCATGCTGCAACAGCAATCAGGATTGACTGCAGAACCAAACTAAACCGTTTTTAAATAAATTAGTAACCATTAGAAAGTAATTCTACTGTGGTAGATTCCAAAAGTTAGTACATTCATCCTTGGTCCAGCAGCATACCAAGGCTATACAGGTGTGATGTGTGAAGTATTCTGGAGGAAGAATGACTACCATACAAAGGTCATCTCTATCCTTGGGGGTCTCTGATTTTAGCAATTTAATGACTTTTTACTTATGAATGAGTTGAAACAGCTATAAATTCACATTCATATATCTTACTAACCAGCATCCATCTCCATTTGGGTCCTGATGCATTAAAATTATAATTAATATCTCTAGTATTGATTCTTAGACTTTGTCCTGAGCAAGGGCAGCATTTCTACCAAGACAGATACAGTTTTTCTTGCTATCAAAATGCACCTCCCTATTTTCCCCTATGGCCCATTCTTTAAGACCAAGGGCACTCCTCAAACAAGCCCTGAACTTACTCTGAACTCTAAAAGCATTGACTTGATTAATTAATTTACTGGTCATGTTTTCCTGTGATTTTATCTCAGTATGATTATTGAAATATTGAATCCAAGGTTATAAAGCATGAAAAATTCAGCATCCTGTTTTCTTAAGAACAGAGCTCACAAAGTGGTGTCTCTTGATTAACTAGAAATATTGAGAGCCACTGTGAATTGTGTGTGATCTTTAGCAGCAACAGGATGCAGCCCAGGATGTAGAGTTAATCTTAGCTCTGCATCTTACCATCAGTATAGCCTTGGGCATCTCCTCTCCTTCAGCCTCAGCGTCTAAAACTATGAAAAATAAAAATAATTCTTGTGTCAAGGGTGGTCTGACAGATTACACAGGCAGTGTGTTGAGCATATTTTATAGCACTGTGAAAAAATGCCCAATGCAGGTAACTAAAAGTGGAGACAATTAATCTTGACTCATTTTAGAAGTTTCAGTCAACTCTAATGAGGAGACCAGCACACAGCCTGGTAGACAGGAAGCAGGCTGGAGCAGTAACAGTAATGGGTCCATGTGTGGTACAGCTCCTAAAGACACGTCCCTGGTGACTCACTTCCTAAAACCAGGCCCTACCTTCCACACTTCCACCACTCCTCAAAAGTCTCATCAGATTTTGGCTCTATAAAGGACTGATCATTTGTGAGGACACAGCCCTCATGTTCTACATGTCTGCAGAAACATCCTCATGAACAGCCCCAGAGGTGGCAATCAAGTGGACCATCAAGATTAATCATCACAGATACCCACATGTTCCTTAAATGCCACTGGGCAGCTTCTTGATATTTATGCTCTCTAGATTTCTTACTGATAAAATCTCAATTTAGTTTCAGTGTAACAAGATATTCTATTTGGGACACCTTCAGGTGATTTGCTTTAGTCAGGGAGTCAGAGATTTGTATAAATAAATAAATAAATAAATAAATAAATAAATAAATAAATAAATCTCAACTTTACTTCCATTTTCATGTGATGGATATTTCTCTTTTCTTCCTCCTTCTCTCCCAACTCTTCTCTCCTCCTTCTCCACTGGTCCCCACCTCTGTTGCCTTCTTTCTGACTTCTTCACCTTCTTTTTCATCTACTTACTTTTCCTGCCTGGACCATGACCACAAGAGGGAGAGTATGAGTGTAACAAACATTATTCAGAGTTTGCAATGTTCTAAGCATTGTCAATGTCACAGGGAACAGAAGAACAAATGTGGAACCTATATTCTAGTGGGAGCAAGTAACAGTTAAAAAATTTAAGAGGTAAATTGTGTCAGATTTGATAAATGCTTGGGGTGGTAGAAGACTGGGAATAAAACATCAACAGTTGTAAGAGTAGTATCCATTATAAATATTGTGGTAATGATGGGTCATCTGAGGTGATTTTAGGACAAGGTTGTGCAGGAATGAGAAAGGAACCATACTGGTGATCCAAAGGGAAACATGGGCAGAGCAGCAACCAGTGCTCAGTGGTTTGAGAAGAACTGGCAGACACAATACTGGCTACATCTTGAAAAGAAGCCAACAGGAAGTGGACTGTGACACTCAGAGTAGCTTGAACATTGGAGAGCTCAAAGCCACCCCCATAGTAACATACTTCCTCCAACAAGAACATACCTATTCCAATAGGACCACAACTCCTAATAGTGACATTCTATTTGGGGGCATGTTCTTTCAAAGCACATCAGGGGGAAAGACCAGCATTAATCAGTGGCCAAAGAATTGAGAAGCTGGTACGTTGCTTGCCAATCATCTTGTCAACTACCAGGAGTTAAGGAGACACACACACACACACACACACACACACACACACACACACACACACAATCACAGACTAATCATGCTTGCATTTCGAGCATGAGGACCTGAACCTGATCACAAGCACAAGCACGTACGTACGTACGTACATACATACATACATACATACATGCATGCATGCATCAGTTAAGTGGCATACCACATGCTTATAGATCCATGTGTTGGACTTACTAACCAGCCAAGACAGCTTACATGGTGAATTCCAGGCCAGTGGGACTCTCCTCAAAATACGGGATGAAATTTTCCTGAATTGACAATGCTTTCCCCCAAGATAATCTGTAAATGTTACAACTCAGATGGAAAGGTATCCCAGCAGCCAGGAGACAAGGTACCACAAAGTCACACTTCACAACAAATCTCACACAAGAGATTTATTGGAAGTGTAAAACCCAGAAGAAGGTGGCTGCCTCTGCTATGGTGAGATGCAGCAGAGAACTAAGCAGAAGACAGGGTTTATATAACATTTCTTGAGAGTAGGGGAGTGTTCCAGGGTAGAGATTTGGAATAGATGGAGATTATTACAGAAAACTGCAACTGATCAAAATGTAGATTTGTGGAGTTCAGTCCCAATTATTATATCTACAATACAACTCTGACATTCAAAGCCCAGAGACTATTGTGAAAGAAGGACGGAGGTTTTATAAAAGCCTGTAGAACAGGAAGTTTACTGTGAAATTATGTCTTCTAAAAATCAAAGTTGAACAAACTATAACCATGAGGTCCCCCAAACATGGCTGTCTAAACATGAACTTAACAAGGACAAAACCAGTAGACATGCTAACATGAAAGGGGGAAAGTTCATGAGACCTCAACCTTATGCAAAGAACTATAGACAAGTAAGGAATGCTGAGAGTGGCAGAAATAGTCTTCCCCAGGGAAGAGCACACCAATTGGTTATCCAATACCAAATGGTCAGCCCAGAAAAATACACAAACAAGTAAATTACATGCAATGAACAGGTTGCATTCATCTACGTAGGTAGGTAGATAGATATGTGTATAACAACAATGAAAGGCAGAGGCCATCCATACATTTGAAAGAAACATGGAAGTGCATGAGAGGATTTGGAGGGAGGAAAGGAAAGCAGGATATTATGTAATTATATCATTATCTCAAAGTATTTCAGCACATATACATTAAGTTATTAAATGAAAATAATATCTGACTAGTAATGCTAAATTGCAGAGATAAACATTATGAAAAACATTTTATATCCTAGAAGTACTTTTTATATGTGAAATTATTTTTGAAAAAAAGATATATTTTAATATATTTGTGAATATGCATAGTACATGAGTAATGGAAGCCATGATTGCCACACATACATACATACACACAACACACACACACACACACACACACACACACACACACACTCTCACACACACACACACACACACACACACACTCACTCATACACTCACACACACACACACACCCACACACACAAACACACAAACACACACAAACACACACACACACAAATAAAGGATTCATAATAATGGAGGAGATAGCCTAATGAGAATGGAGATGTCTATGTTCTTTCTGAAAATTGCCTGAGATTCTCCAGGAGAATGTCACTTCTGTTCATTCCAGTCACGGAAGTCATTGGTGTCTTCTGCACTGAACAAGGAAAAGCAATGGATAGAAAATTCTTGGTCAAGTTTTGCTCACATTATACTTTGGATAAAACATTTTTCAAGGAAGCTACATATCTAATCCCAGTTGAAGTCAATCTGACCCAAAGGTTGGGTAGCAAAGGAGACAAACACATTGCAAAGTCAGTGATTCTAAGCATTTCCTTCTCACTAGCCAACAGACATTTGTAAGCCAAAGTGAAAAGTCAGTGTTTTCAGAAAGAAAAAATAGCCTTCGAGTCCCCGAAAAGCAACCTAGGCAACTGTCACCATCACAACCCACAGGGCATAGCTGTAATTTACCACAAGGCTACAGAAAACAAATTACATGTCAGTCAGCTGTGTGACCTCAAACTTAGTTATTTCAAAGTCACTTAAGAAGTGACGCTGTGGTGTTGACTTGTGTATTTATTCATAACAGCTCTGGAGAACATGAAGACTAGTCTATACTGGCTGATTTTTTAAAGTAAAGTCAGCAGGATTTTCCAGGAGATATTAAAATGGGAACTGGGAGAAGGAGGAGCATCAAAGATAGTTCTGCAGGATAGAAGAAGTAAGTTTTAGTAGAAACACCAAGTTTAGTTTGGGAAATGGTAATTTTATGTTTATCAGATACCAAAATATCAACATTACACAGGTCTGCAGAGCTCAGAAACAGGTGCAAATCTGGGGAGCACCCGCATAGGACCACAATGATATCAAGAGAGTGAGTCTGAATACCAGACTCTGCTTTTGAGGACTTTTGAAAGAAAGAAAAGAAAGATTAGGGAGACTGAAGAGGAGTCCCAGTGCAGTGGCAGCAAATCTGGCTGTGTGGCATTGAGAACTGTACTATGCAAAGATGGTCAACAGTGGAGTTGAGTGCTACCAGGGTGAGTCACATACGATGGTGCCTGAAACTTGACAACCAGATGCAGTATGTGGAGCTCACCTTTGCTGACAGAAGGGTTTGAGTGAAGTCCTTGGGAGGATGAAGAAGAGAATCAGAATGGTGAGGAGTGTGAAAGTTGGAGAAGTTAGTTGAGCTTCTAGGAGAAGATTGTGCAGACAGTACCTGGTGGTGCTCATAGGCGTTTCTTGTTCTCAAAGTGGAAACTAGAAACACATTTGTGTGTTGGTAGAAATAGTGAAACACCGAAAATTAAATGATATTGGAGAGAATAGAATTCCTAGAGTGACATGACTCTGCTGAGATCGCTGGGCCATTCCGGCCCCCACAGAGTGCAGAGAGTGCAGAGGGGAGCTGCCTCAGCCCCGGCTTGGGCCCAACTTCCATCTGCCCACCCTGGAAAACCCTGCACAAGGATCTTCGACAGGAAGACTCGACCGCTGAGGACCAAGCGACCCAGAATCTGCTGACATCTCTGCGCCACCAGGAGACAAGTGCCTCAGACCTGCCTGCACCCAACTTGAAACCCATCAGATTATCAAAGTCCTTTGCACACACTTGAAGAGAACACCGGACCCATACACGCCAGGAAAGGAAGTGACACCAGCTGTACCCACTGTAACAAGAGATGGGAAGACAACAATATAAGAACACATCCAACAACAGGAAAACCAATATGATACCACCAGAGTCTAGGGACTCTACACCAGCAAGACATGAACATCCCAACACAGAAGAAGCAGAAGAGAACAACCTTAAATACAACTTCATACAGATGATAGAGAACCTAAGAGAGGAAATCAGAAAATCCTTCAGAGAAATGGAAGAAAAGACAAACCAAAAGATGCAAGAAATCAACTAAAGCCAAAAAACACAAGGAAATACAATTAAACACCTGAAGGAAACAGTTCAGGACCTGAAAAATGATTTAGAGACAATAAAGCAAACACAAACTGAGGGAATGCTGAAAGTGGAAAACCTTAGTAAACAATCAGGAACCACAGATGCAAGCATAAGCAATAGAATACAAGAGATGAAAGACAGAATATCAGATGCTGAAGACAAACTAGAGGAAATCAACTCATCAAGCAAAGAAAATCTGAAATCCAACAAATCCATAACACAAAACATCCAGGAAATATGGGACACCGTGAAAAGAACAAACCTAAGGATAATAGGTATACAAGAAGGTGAAGAAACCCGACTCAAAGGTGCAGAAAACATATTCAACAAAATCATAGAAGAAAACTTTCCCAACCAAAAGAAAGACATGCCAATGAAAGTACAAGAAGCCTACAGAACACCAAATAGAGAGGACCACAAAAGAAAGTCCCCTAGTCACATAATAATTAAAACACCAAGCGTACAGAATAAAGAAAAATATTAAGAGCAGGAAGGGAAAAAGGCCAAGTAACATATAAAGTAAAACTTATCAGGATTACACCAGACTTCTCCATGGAAACTCTGAACGCTAAAAGGACCTGGATAGATATTCTCCCAACTCTAAGAGAACATGGATGCCAGCCCAGACTACTATACCCAGCAAAGCTTTCAATCACTATAAATGGAGAAAACAAGATATTTCATGACAAAACCAGATTTAAACAATATGTAACCACTAATCCAGCCCTACAGAAAGTACTGGAAGGAAAACTCCAACCTAAGGAAATTAACTACATTCGCATAAACATAGGCAATAGATAATCCCACAAAATAAAAGGCAGGGTAAATCCACATACAATAACAGTACCAACAACAAACCAAAAACAAACAAGAATAAACATTCAATGGACCTTAATATTAATGGCCTTAACTCGCCTATAAAAAGACACAGGCTAACAGATTGGATATGAAGACAGACTCCACCTTTCTGCTGCATACAAGAAACACACCTTGAATTCAAAGACAGACATTACCTCAGAGTAAAGGGTTGGGATAAGTTGCTCCAGTCAAATGGACCCGAGAAACAAGCTGGAGTAGTAGCTATCCTAGTATCTAACAAGATAGACTTCAAACTAAAATCAATCAAAAGAGATGAAGAAGGTCATTTCATATTCATCACAGGAAAAATCCATCAGGAAGAAGTCTCAATTCTAAACATCTATGCCCCAAATACAAAGATAACAACATTCATAAAAGAAACATTATTATTAAAATTCAAATCACAAATAAGTTATAGTGGGAGACTTCAACACCCCACTCTCACCACTGGACAGGACCACCAGACAGAAAGTTAACAAAGAGACAAAGGAACTAACAGAAGATATGACCCAATTGGGATTAACAGACATTTATAGAAATTTCTATCCAAACACAAAACAATATACTTCCTTTTCAGCATCACATGGAACCTTCTCAAAAATCGACCACATTCTCATCAACATAGAAAACCTCAACAGGTACAAAAAATTGGAATAATCCTGTGTCTTAACAGACCACCATGCTTTAAATTTAGAAAACAAAAACAAATCAAAGTGCAAAAAACCTACAAACTCATAGAAATTGAACAGCACGCAGTTGCAACATTCCTGGGTTAAGAAAGAAATAAGGAAAGAAATAAATGACTTCCTGGAATTCAATGAAAATGTTGACACAACATACCCAAACTTATGGGACACTTTGAAAGCAGTACTAAGAGGAAAGTTCATAGCTCTAAGTGCTCACATGAAGACACTAGAGAATAGCCACACCAGAGATTTGACATCACAGCTTAAAGTTCTAGAAAAAATGGAAGCCAATTCCCCATGGAGGAGCACACTCCAGGAAATAATCAAACTGAGGGCAGAAATCAATAAAGTTGAAACAAAGAAAACAATTCAAAGAATCAATATAACAAAGAGTTGGTTCTTCGAGAAAATCAAAAAGATAGACAAACCATTATCCAAAATAACCAAAAGGCAGAGAGAGATCATGCAAATTAACAAAATCAGAAATGAAAAGGGGGACATAACAACACACACTGAGGAAATCCAGAGCATCTTCAGTTCATACTTTGAAAACCAGTACTCCACAAAATTGGAAAATTTAAAGGAAATGAACAATTGTCTGGACAGTTATCACTTACCAAAATTGAATCAAGAACAGTTAAGCAACTTAAACAGACCCATAACCTCTAAGGAAATAGAAGCAGTCATCAAAAGTCTCCCAACCAAAAATAGCCCAGAGTCAGATGGATTCACTGCAGAATTCTACCAGAAATTCAAAGAAGTGCTAATACCAATACTCCTCTAACTGTTCCACAAAATAGAAGCAGAAGAGACATTGCCAAACTCTTTTTACGAGGCTACAATAACCTTGATACCCAAGCCACACAAAGACACAACTAAGAAAGAGAACTACAGACCAATATCGCTCATGAACATTGATGCAAAAATTCTCAATAAAATCCTGGCAAATCGAATACATGATCATATCAGAGAAATCATCGACCATGATCAAGTAGGCTTCATCCCAGGGATGCAAGGATGGTTCAACATACGAAAATCCATCAATGTAATCAACCACATAAACAGACTGAGGGAAAAAAAAAACCACATGATCATCTCACTAGATGCCAAAAAAGCCTTTGACAAAATCCAACACCCCTTCATGATGAAGGTCTTGGAGAAATCAGGGATAACAAGAACATACCTCAACATAATAAAAGCAATATACAGCAGGCCAACAGTCAACATCAAATTAAATGGAGAGAAACTAGATCCAATTCCTGTAAAACAGGGGACAAGACAAGGCTGTCCAATCTCTCCATACCTCTTCACTATTGTCCTTGAAGTCCTAGCTAAAGCAATAAGACAACAAAAGGAGATCAAGGGAATACAAATAGGAAAGGAAGAAGTCAAGCTCTCACTATTTGCAGATGATATGATAGTCTACATTAGTGACCAGAAAAACTCTACCAGGGAACTCCTACAGCTGATAAACACCTTCAGCAAAGTGGCAGGATACAAGATTAACTCAAAAAACATCCATAGCCCTACTATACACCGATGACACATTGGTGGAGAAAGAAATCAGAGAAACATCACTCTTTACAATTGCCACAAAAAACATAAAATACTTTGGAATAACACTAACCAAAAATGTGAAAGACCTGTACCATAAGAATTTTGAGTCTCTAAAGAAAGAAATTAAAGAAGATACCAGAAAATGGAAAGATCTCCCATGCTCTTGGATTGGCAGGATCAACATAGTAAAAATGGCAATCTTGCCAAAAGTCATCTACAGATTCAATGAAATCCCCATCAAAATCCCAACACAATTCTTCACTGACCTTGAAAGAACAGGTCTCAACTTTATATGGAGAAACAAAAGACTCAGGATAGCCAAAACATCCCTATACAATAAAGGAACTTCTGGAGGCATCACCATCCCTGACTTCAAGCTCTATTTCAGAGCTATAGTCCTGAAAACAGCTTGGTATTGGCACAAAAATAGACAGGTAGACCAATGGAATAGAATTGAAAACCCTGATATTAACCCACACACCTATGAACACCTGGTTTTTGACAAAGAATCCAAATTTATACGATGGAACAAAGAGAACATCTTCAACAAATGGTGCTGGGATAACTGGTTGCAGACATGTAGAAGACTGCAATTAGACCCAAGCCTTTCTCCTTGCACAAAACTTAAGTCAAAATGAATCAAAGATCTCAACATAAATCCAGCTACACTTAATCTATTAGAAGACAAAGTGGGAAATGCCCTTGAATTAATTGGTACAGGAGACTGCTTCCTGAACATTACACCAATAGCACAGACACTGAGGTCAACAATTGATAAATGGGACCTCTTGAAACTGAGAAGTTTCTGTAAGGCAAAGTAGACATTTAGCAAGACAAAACGGCAGCTGACAGACTGGGAAAAGATATTCACCAACCCCATATCTGACAGAGGGCTGATCTCTAAAATATACAAAGAACTCAGGAAGCTAGTTTCCGAAACACCAAACAATCCAATTAAAAGTGGGGTACAAAACTAAATAGACAGTTCTCAACAGAGGAATCTAAAATGGCTGAAAGACACATGAGAAAGTGTTCAACATCCTTAGCCATCAGGGAAATGCAACTCAAAACAACTCTGAGATACCATCTTACTCCTGTCAGAATGGCCAAAATCAAAAACACCAATGACAGTTTATGTTGGAGAGGATGTGGAGAAAGGGGAACACTCCTCCATTGCTGGTGGGAGTGCCAACTTGTACAGCCTCTTTGGAAATCAGTATTGCACCTCCTCAAAAAAATGGGAATCAGTCTACCACAAGATCCAGCAATTCCACTCTTAGGCATATACCCAAAAGAAGCACATTCATACAACAAGGGCATATGTTCAACGATGTTCATAGCAGCACTATTTGTAATAGCCATCAACTGGAAGCAGCCTAGAGGCCCCTCAACTGAAGAATGGATAGAGAAAATGTGGCACATTTACACAATGGAGTACTTCTCAGAGGAAAAAAACAATGGAATCTTGAAATTTGCAGGAAAATGGATGGATCTAGAAGAAACCATTCTGAGCGAGGTAACCCAATCGGAAAAAGACAAACATGATATGTCCTCACTCATATTCGGATTTTAGACATAGAGTAAGGATTCCCAGCCTACAATCCATATTGCCAAAGAAGCTAACAAACATGGAGGTCCCTAAGAGAGACATACATGGTCCCCTGGAGAAGGGGAGAGGTTCAAGATCTGCTGAGCAAACTGAGAGCACGGGAAGAAGGGGGAGGGAGCTAGGAGAATGAGAAGGGGAGAAGAAGAGGGATGCCGAGGATATGAGGGAGCAGAAAATAGGAGTCAGGGGAAGAATACACGATAACAAGAATGGAGATATCATAATAGAGGGAGACATTTTGGGTTAACAGAGAAATCAGCTACTATGGAAATGTCTGGAGATCTACAAAGATGACACCAGCTAACTATCTCAGCAATGGAGGAGAGGCTACCTTAAATGCCCTCCCCTGATTATGAGATTGATGACTGACTTACATGCCTTCATCCAGCAGCTTGTGGAAGTAGAAGCAGACACACATCTGCTGATCTGAACTGGAACCCAGATGCAGAGAAGGACTAGTGAAGAGCACAGAGGTCCAGACCAGGCTGGTGAAACCCACAGGAACAGCTGACCTGAACATCCGGAACTCTTGCTCTCCAGTCTGATAGCTGGAATACCAGAATGGGACTGATGCAGACCCCAGGAACATGGGTTTCTGTGAGGAAACCTCGGAAATCTATGGAACCTCCTGTAGAAGCCCAGTATTTATCCCTAGCATAGATGTGGACTTTGGGAGCCCAGTCCATATAGAGGAATACTCCCTGAGCCAAGACACATTGGGGTGGGCCTAGGCCCTATCCCAAAGGATAGGAAAGACTCTGATGACAATCTATGGAAGGCCTCACTATCCAGGGGGAGCAGAAAAGATATGTGACAGATAAGGTTTTAGTTGGGGGGGTAGGGGAGGACCGGTGGGAGAAGGGAAATGGGATTGTCATGTAAAACAATCCTGTTTCTAATTAAAATTTAAAAAGTTGGGAAAAAAGTCATTCCAGCAGTTGCAAATTTAAAAAAAAAAAAAAGAATTCTTAGAGTGATGCAGTTGAGGCCAGTGAGAATTAGTAATGGCTTTAGCTGAGAGCATAATCTTCCTTCAGCATTCCTGGGAATCTTATTGTCCTAAACTGGAATCACCTGAAGGCTGGTGCAAACACTGGTCCTTCTTCCTGAGTCCCAGAGTCTTTAATTCTCTGGTAGGAATAGAGAATTTCTAACGAGTCTTTGAGTTGCAGTGCTGCAGCTGGTCCAGGGACTGCACCCCGGAAAGCCCTGATAGTAGCAGATGGGATGGCAGAGCCAGTGGTGAGCCTGGAGACACGTGGGAGGAGAAGGGTGTGGAGAGTTTCTTCACAGCATCCCAGCTTTCAAAGTCAAGTGAGAAGACAGCATGAGTAGGGTGAGGAGGAGGCAGAAGCTTGAGGAGTAAGTAGGAGAAGTGAGAGAAACCAGAACCCCATGCTAAAAGCGGTGAACACAAATCAAGATGCTGAAAATGATTTAATGATGCAGCAAGAGGCTCAGTCTGGTTTAACCCTCACTCCATGTCATTGTGGAGAGAACAATCTCAAAGCTCCGTTTGCCTTGACTGTTGGAAACCAGATCTGGGAAAGTCTTTTCATTCCAAGCCCATATCCTGACTAAGCTCCTCTGCATAAACTCTCTGTTCAACACCAGGGCAGCATGCTCTCCAGCAGGCATCTGTGCCCCTTAACAAGCCCAGCTCAGCTGTCTAGTTATAGGTTCTTTTTCATGGGAGAAAAGAAAACCCTTACTTTGTGAAGACAGTTTCCAAAGACAAATGCTCCAAAGGAAATACTTGGCTTATTATGTCACAAAAGCCTTTGGTACAATGACATATTTGGGATGGGAATTGCTAAATAAATGTTTGTTATGGCCATCTTCAATACTGCTTTAAAAAGCCCTTCTCTGATAATGAGATTGATGACTACCTTATATGCCATCCTAGAGCCTTCATCCAGTAGCTGATGGAAGCAGACACAGACACTCACAACTAACTACTGAGCTGAACTCTGGAATCCAGTTGCAGAAAGGAAGGGGTGATGAGCAAAGGGGTCAAGACCAGGCTGGAGAGACCCACAGGGACAGCTGACCTGAACAAGGGGTTTCTCATGGACCCCAGACTGATAGCTGGAAAACTAGCATAGGACTGTTCCAGACACCCTGAAGGAGGAAGTCAGTTTGGAGTTCTGGGCAATCTACAGGACCACTGGTAGTGGATCAGTATTTACTCCTAGTACACAAATTAACTTTGGGAGCCTTCTTCTCATAGAGGGATATTCTTGCAGCCTATACACACTGGGGAGGGTCTAGGCCCTGTTCCAAAAGATATGACAGACTTTGAAGGTCCCCCAAGGAAGGCCTCACCCTCCTGGGGAGCAGAAAAGGGTTGGGATAGGAGTCCTGTGTGGGGCAGGGGAGGAGGGGAGGGAGAGGGAACTGAGATTGACATGTAAAAGAAGCTTGTTTCTTATTTAAATTTATAAAATGGAGAAAATACAAAGAGCCTGAGATTTTGCCCTACTTGGAACTATTGCACTGACTTGCACTATTTCATTGGCTGAGTCAAAGACAAAGGCACTTATTTATTTATTTATTTGTTTGTTTGTTTGTTTGTTTGTTTATTTATTGCAGTAACAGTTTTCTGAGTGTCACATTCTGTTTGATCCTTTAAGTTCCCATGCCTCAAGCAGGTCAACAGGCATAAGCAGATGATTTCACAAAATGAGGGACTAAAAAAAAAAAAAAAAAAAAAAAAAAAAACCTGGGCTCATTGTTTTTTTTTTTGTTTTTTTTTTTTTTTTACTTTGCCATATTTTTAAACTTTTTCTTAGCACATATTATGTATAACAATAAGTTTCACTGTAATATTTTCATATACATATAGAGTAGATTTTAGTCATATTTACCTCCTATCACCTTATCTTGTGTCATCCTATCATTTTGGTCTCCTTACTTATCCCAAGTGTCCTCCTTATATTTTCATCGTGTGAGTGTGTGTGTGTGTGTGTGTGTGTGTGTGTGTGTGTGTGTGTGTGTGTGTGTGTTGTATCTGTATGTGTTGGATATGTGTAAACCAATTGATTGGAGTAGGGTTACTTACAGGATCACAGATATAGGAGCATTATTTCCAGGTATATGGACAAATTAATTACCCATGGTTATACAACTAAAGGATATGCCTATCACTGCCTCATCCACCCTGAGCTGCCTGTAGATCCTCAGGGAGAGGTGGGGCCTCCTGAGCCTCTCCCCATCTATCAGCAAACTGCAGCAGGCAACAACGAGTCAGCTTCCCTCACTGTGGGAAGAAGTGATATTATGATGATGCTAGAGTCTTGGGGAACTTCTTTGTGTCCACCTCCAGAACTGCAAGCACAGCAACTGTAAAGGCCTGGCACAGCAGGAACGTGCAGCCTGTGGCTGACTACCAGACACCATGCCCACTCTAGTGCCAGTTATTTTCATTTTTTATATTAGCATTGTAACTAATCGAGAAAACTCTGAATAATGGACATACCCAACCAAACTGCAACTGTGGGGTTTGTTTATGGTACTGAACTTGGAAATGAGGCAACAGGAAAATGAGTGGAGGCCTCCCCACCTTCAAGAGACTGTATAGTTACCACAAATGACCTTGCCCCTCACTGAAACCCGGGGCCCAACTCCATTCCTAACTTTGAATTACCTGCACTACTCACCAACTTCTATGACTGCCAAACACTTGTCTTTTTGCTGAGTCATGACATTTCAAATATGTCATTAGATACTCCTAAGGTACAACTTGTTCTTGGTTGTTTATTGAGATTTCTAAGAAAAGTATAGAATGCTGCAGGCTATCACAGTCAGAGTAAAACGTCGGCTGGGCTTAGAAATAAATACACAGTCTGCATCATGACTTACAGTCACACCTGGCAGCAGTCACAGCTGCAGTGTAAGAAAACGCAATGAATCCCTCTGGTATCTGGTCCTCTTAAAATGTACAAGAATTCTCTCTCTCTCTCTCTCTCTCTCTCTCTCTCTCTCTCTCTCTCTCTCTCTCTCTCTGTGTGTGTGTGTGTGTGTGTGTGTGTGTGTGTGTGTGTGTGTGTGTACATACAAGAAATTTTGTTTGTGTGCATGCATGTGTGAATGTGAGTGCACAGATGTTTCAGGCTTATTTGGAGGTCATATTGGTGCTTCGCTTCCATGTTGTTTGAAATGGGGTCTCTTGATTTGTTTTTCTGCTGCACATACCAGGCCAGCTGATCCTCAAGGTCTCTCCGAAGTGCTGTGGGAAAGACTTAACTGTAGCCATAACTGAATGATGATAACACTATTCTTAAATATACTTTGTACATGAAACAAACTATTTTTTTGGTGAATGGCATAAAAATGCCAAATGTCTGGTGAAATGTAATATGCGAAGAAAATAGCATTTGGATCAAGATTTGAAGAAATATTGTCATGGAAATGTGGTATGGGTTTTGAGTTACCCTTCAATTAGGGAAGAAAGCAATATACAGTCATGCCCATATGTGTGTATCCTATAACAAATACCTGACTGACTCAGTGAAAACCACACTCCAAGAAACTTAAAAGTCTGTACATAGATAGTTCAATGGAAGATCAGATAGGCTGCAGCCCATAGCTATAAGCCCAAAGTCACAACTTCAGAAAGGTCCATTTGTGTAAACTTCCCCTGAGATGTGATCAGGACAAACTCCTTGACTAATTCAAGATAAAAATAAATGAAAGAACTCAATTGCATTTGCAAGATCCGTTCACTACAATGCCTGGGACATTTGAACACCCAGAAGAGTGTATTGTAGGCTGCAAAGTGCCTCCCAGTGACCCACACTGTCTGGAAACATATTAGAGAGCAGGAATATGGCACAGCACAGCTGAAACAGACATACAATGGCATCAACACAGTGTGGAAGATTCAGAGAAACAGTCCAGTTGTGTTCTATGTGAATCCTGGATATACTGTAATGTAGGTAATTGGCCTTACACTTCATTCATAAACTGAAGATAATGACTCATCTTTTAAATCTCACTGTGAAAATTATAGATTCTTATGTAAAGAATTTAGCCACTGTTTTGTCACCTAGACACCACCAATATTGTGTGTACCCACGGAAGTATGTATGTTCAAGCACATGTGTATGGTATTGAACTACTGTCTCCCTTTTAACTCCCAGCTTGTTTCAGCTTCATTTATAGGAAGGTCCCCTAACCTCTGGCAGTCAGCTAACCAGCATGCTTATAGAGATACTTATACCCAGGCTTACCTCTCTTTCCTGTTAATTATGCTGTGTTCCACCCATGGCCTGGACACTGCATGAAGTCCCCACCACTCAGAGTTTATGCTCTGCTGTCTACTTAACCCTCTGAGAAACTCAGCTTCTCTAATGCATTTACATGTATGGTGAATTCATTCAAGATTCATCTTCCAGAAGAGGAGTAGAGGAGAGGAAATGGAGGAGCAGAAATATTGAGTTGGGGGAAGAATAGAGGAGAGAGAGCAGGATGAGAGATACCATATCAGAGGGAGCCACTATAGATCCGAGAAGAGATCTGGAACCAGGGAGATCTCCAGAGATCTACAAGGATGACACTGTCTGACAATCCAGGCAATGGTGGAGAGGATAACCTAAAAGTCCTTCCCCTAAAATGAGATTGATGACTTCTCTTTATGCCATCCTAGAGCCCTCATCCAGTGGCTGATGGAAGCAGAGACAGATATCCACAGATATACACTGAGCTGAAATCGGGAATTTAGTTGAAGACAGGGAGGAATGAAGAGCAAAGGGGTCTGTACCAGGTTGGAGAAACCCACAGGAACAGTTGGCCTGAACAAGGGAGAGCATACCGACCCCAGATGCTGTCGGGGAGGCAGTACAAAACTGATCCAGACCCCTGAACATGGATGTCAATAAGGAGGCCTCTGCACTCCAGGGAGCCTCTAGTGGTGGATTAGTATTTTTCCCTAATACAGGAAGGGACTTTGAGACCCATCCCACGTGAAGGGTTACACTCTGGCCCTGGACACATGGGGAAGGGCCCAGGACCAGCACAGGAAGATTTGGTGGACTTTGCAGAGCCCCTGTTGAGGGCCCTACCCTTCCTGGGGAGTGGTGGGTGGATGGGGTGGGGGTATGCTGGGGGTGGGGGAGGAGGGATGAGGGTGAGGGGAGGGAGAGGGAAAAGGGACCTACATGTGAAACAAGCTTGTTCCCTAACTAGAACTAATAAATAAATTTAAAAAAAGAAAAAAAATTCATCTTCCAATTAGGGAATGTCTATCTAAGCCAACAACTTATTGATGTGTGTCTATGCACTGCTTCTTTGGGGGCATTTTTCTAAAGAATGATTATATGCATATGGTAAGTTTCTGAAAAAATCTGTATTTATATCAGCTTAAGAATTTGTTTTTATGGCTGGGCGTTGGTGGTGCACTCCTTTAATCCCAGCACTCAGGAGGCAGAGGCAGGCAGATCTCTGAGTTTGAGGCTAGCCTGGTCTCCAGAGAGAGTTCCAAGACAGCCTCCAAAGCAAGACAGCAATACAGAGAAACCCTGTCTCGAAAAACCAATAAAAAAGAATTTGTTTTTATGTTTATACTCATTCACATTGAAAGATGATATGTGTATAAAATCTGTCATATTTACCTAAAAATATGATAGAAGTTTCTTAATATGTTAACACCTCATAGACTGCTTTTAAAATATGTTAAAAAAGAAAATATTTACACATTGATTATCTGATACACTGAATATGAATGTATTGAAATATAGCAAAGAAGTGGACCCAGTACATAATGGTAAATAGCTGGTATGTTCTAGAGAGCCAAGGTCATCAAAGGACATGATATCATGAACATGCATGAAACACTTAGCAGTTAACTGTTTTAAAATTTTAAAAGGAGAATGCATGAAAATATGTTGGGGTTGCCATCTTAGCCTTGTTTGTAGTTACCTCAGTGTCAAACAGAATAAGGGCCAGTCTCCTGTGTTCCAGAAATTCCTCCTAATGTCCTGTGGAGATGCTTCTTTACCAGAAAGCTTACAAGGGCCAAGGGCAACATAAGTTTAATGAAGAGAAAATGATGTCCCTACAGAATAGCTCAGGAGCTGGGCTAAAAAGGCTCAATTGATAGAATGTTTGCCACTCAAGCATGAAGACCTGAAATCAGTTCCCCAGAAATCACATAAAAACGCCAGGAGCAGCATTACACATCTGCAATTCAGTGCTGAGGGGATTAACTACAGAAGATCCCAAGTCTATCTGGGGGAATAAGTAAGCTCCAAGTGCAGTGAGCAAACCCATTTCAAAGATAGTCAAACTGATGGCATTGGTTCCATTGCTGAAGTCAACACCCACACAACCCCTTGAACATACAGAATAGAGCTGTTGGCTACAGAGAGACTTCAAACCTATGTTCTAGTATCTTTGGTACAGGAAGTTACTCTGAACACTCCCAAAAGGATAACATAAACATCAAGCCAGCCTCAAACCCTTTTTATCTACAATTTTCTCCTGCCTACAACATATGCAATGGTGGCACAAGTCTTGTGGGAGTAACCAACCAAAATCTGATTTGACTTAAGGCCCACTCCACAAGATGGAATCCACACCCAATACAGCTCAGATGACCAAGAACCTGAGTATAGATAGCTCAGAGACTTTGGGGAAAACCAAATAATACTGTTTAGTAAAAGAATGCATCAATAAAGTTGCTATTAGTGCTATTCTGCCATAGTCATAGATCATTGCCTTGCTCAGTCATCATCAGAGAAATTTCCTCCTGCAGCAGATGAAAATAGAGACTCGCATCCAGACATTATGCAGAGAGTGAGAGACCTCGGAATATGCATCCCCACATGGGATGTCTCCATCAAATCCCTCTCCTCAGGCATCAGGGAACCCCTTGGAAGAGGAGTCAGAAAGAGTGTAAAATCAGATGGAGCACACCGAGAAAACAAGGCCCCCTAAATCAACATGGATAAAAGTTTGTATGAACTCACGGAGACTGAAGCAGCGAACACAGGGCCTGCAGGGGTCTCTGCCAGGTCCTCTGCTTACACTATGGCTTCCAGTTTAGTGTGTTTTTTAAGGGATTCCTGAGTGTGTGAATGAGTGGTTCTCTCTTGTGCCTTCTCCTGGGCTCTTTTCCTTCTGTTGTTTGTTTTGTCCAATTCCAATGTGTCATGGTTTCTTTTTGTTTTTGTTTTCTTATCTTACGATATTTTATTTTATTTTATTTTATTTTATTGAGAGAAATGGAGTGATCCAGATGGGAGGGAAAGTGTGGAGACACTTGAAGTAGTAGAGGGATGGGAAATTGTAATCAGATGTATTATGTGAGGAAAAAAGTCTATTTTCAATAAAAGAAAAACAAAAACATAAAAGGTTGAGGGTGATAAAGGAAAACACCCTTTGAATGTAATTGGCCCCCATAATCTCACATGGCCTGGCCTTTTGGAAAGAAGTGTGTCACTGTGAGAAGGCTTTGAGGTTTCTTATGTTCAGGATACCACACATTATCTCAATCGACTTCCTGTTCCCTGAAGATGTATGTAGGACTCTCAGCTCCTTCTCCAGCACCATGGCTGCTGGCATGCTGCCATGTTCCACCATGATGATAATGGACTAAACCTCTGAACTGTAGGTGAGTCACCTTCAATTAAATGTTTTCCTTTATAAGAGATGCTGTGGTCATGGTGTCTCTTCACGGCTGTGGAAACCCTAAGACAATACCCAAAGTAGGCTTCTGGACTACACATACATGTGGACATATGTCTACAACATGCTATCAGACACACATGCGCACAAAAAGTATAAAACTGTTCATAGGCAACTAACATTAACACAAATACAGAAAATCCCAACTGTATAGGAATACAGCAGAAAAGCCAGGCACCAGGCATCATAGCCCTGTGTTTAGATGCTGGCCTTACCATTTCATCCTGGAACAACCCTGAGCCTCACATGGCAAAGGTTTAGTGTCAGCTGATGAGCTATTGGAAAGGACTGGATCTGTGATGTCAGACAATATGATGCATCACTTCTTAGGGTCAATTAATGACTTCAAAAACAGGAAAATTCCAGATCATTTCCACTGAATGTAGGGAAAGCTGAGCCTGTGTCACCAAAGCACAGTGTCCTCTCTTTTACCTTTCTTTTTTTGTGGTAGTACACACTTTTTAAATTTTATTTTTATTTAAATTAGAAATAAGCCTGCTTCACATGTCAATCCCAGCTCCCTCTCCCTTCCCTCCTCCCTCACCCCCCACAAAATCCCCACCCCATCCCCCCTTCCCTACCCAGGTAGGCTGAGGCCCTCCATGGGGGATCGCCAAAGTCTGTCATATCATCCAGGGCAGGGCCTAGACCCCCCACCATGTTTCCAGGCTGAGAGAGCATCCTTCCACTTGGAATGGGCTCCCCGTATTATGCCAGGGATAAATACTGGTCTACTATCAGAGATCCCATAGATTGTCAAGGCCTCCTCACTGACACCCACATTCAGGGGAGTCTGGATCAGTCCCATTAGTCTGGGGTCCATGAGCTCCCCCTTGTTTAGGTCAGCTGTTTCTGTGGGTTTCACCAGCTTGGTATAGACCCCTTTACTCTTCACTTCTCCCTCTTTGCAACTGGATTCCAGAAGTTCAGTTCAGTGTTTAACTGTGGACATCTGCCTCTGCTTACATCAGCCACTGGATGAAGACTCTAGGGTGGCAAATAACATAGTTACCAACCCCATGATCAGGGAAGGGCGTTTAAGGTAGCCTCTCCACTACTGTTTAGATTTCCGGTTGATATCATCCTTGTAGATCTCTAGAATTCTCCCTATTGCCAGATCTCTCCTCAAATCTATAATGGCTCCCTCTATTAGGATATCTCTCATCCTGCTCTGCTCTATTCTCCCAACTCAACTTTCCTGCACCCCCATTTACTCTTCTCCCCTACTCTTCTCCACCTCTCTTTCTACCAACTCCCTCTCCCCTACCCCATGCTCCCAATTTGCTCAGGAGATCCTGTAAGATTTCCCTTCTCCTGGGTACCATGCATGTCTCTCTTAAGGTCCTCCCTGTTTCCCAGACTCTCCGGCAGTAGGATTGCAGGCTGGCAATCCCCTGCTTCATGTCTAAAATCCATATATGAGTGAGTTCATACCATGCTTGTCTTTTTGTGACTGGGTTACCTCACTCATGATGGTTTCTTCTAGTTCCATCCATTTTCCTTCAAATTTCAAGATTCCATTGTTTTGTTTTGTTTTTTTCTGCTGAGTAGTACTCCATTGTTTAAATGTGCCACATTTTCTCTATCCATTCTTCAGTTGAAGGGCATCTAGGTTGCTTCCAGATTCTGGCTATTACAAATAATGCTGCTATGAACACAGTTGAGCAGTTGCACTAGTTGTATGAATGTGCATCGTTTAGGTATATGCCTAAAAGTGGAATTGCTGGATCTCATGGTCAACTGATTCCCATTTTCCTGAGGAAACGCCATACTGATTTCTAAAGTGGCTGTACAAGTTGGCACTTCAGCTGTGGAGGAGCATTCTGCTTTCTCCACATTCTCTCCAGAATAAACTGTCATTGATGTTTGTGATTTTAGTCATTCTGACAGGAGTAAGATGGTATCTCAGAGTTGTTTTGATTTGCATTTCCCTGATGGCTAAGGATGTTGAGCACTTTCCTAAGTGTCTATCGCCCATTTTAGACTCCTCTATTGAGAATTTTATATTTAGTTCTGTACCTCACTTTTTAATTGGATTATTTGATATTTTGAAGACTAGCTTCTTGAGCTCTTTATAAATTTTGGAGATCATCCCTTTGGTGTGGTTGGTGAACAGAGGCAAGAGGGTGACACCTTTTCTGTCTTCCCAAAGTATGGTGGCAACATGAGGCTTACTGTATGAAACAACAACAAATAAGGTTCTAAATTTGTGGAAAAGAACCCTCGAGGTAATATGAGAAAAAGTCTTGTCAGAGAAGATTAAAAATTCCTGTTGCTAAAATGAAATACTTCTAACCCCAAAATATCACATTAAAAAACTGAAACAGAATTATAAACATAAATCAAACATTTCAGAAGAAATGCAGACCCCTGGCAGCATTGTCATGAAAAGGCTAAGGAAATAAAATTGCTGGCAAACACCCTCAGGGCTGGGCCAGAGACAATTGAGGTGAGGCAGAAGATCTGAGCTGTGAGACGGGACACTAGAGTCATCTTAGCTATCCCTTACTTTAAATCTTTCCTAAAATGTTGTGGGTTTATTGGCTACATAAGAGAATTCTTACTGTCAAAGCCTAAAGTGAGATGCAAAATTCACTTGCCAGAATACACCTTGCTTTTCCTTCCTATTACCATACAATTGTGCATATATGTGCACATGCGTGTACAGAAGCTCTGGCCCACCCTCAGAAGACAGAGGTTGACATCAAGATGACTGTTGCTTCTCCAACTGACTCTATTGAACCAGGATTACTCACTGAACCCAGAGGTCACTGATTTTGGTGAGATTAACTGGGCAGTGAGGCCCAGAGATCTGCCTGTCTTTGCCCCTGCTTATCCCTGCCCAGTGCTAGGGTCACAGGCTTACAAACAAACACTCAGCCTTTTATGTGGGTGCTTCATCTCAACCTCAGGTCCTCAAGCAAGCATTTCACCCACTGAGACATCCTCTGCTTTCCCATTTTTAAAGAAAATGGAAGAGGTGCATGTTTTGTATTTGAAGTTGTCCTAACACAGGCACCATCTGATTCAGGGGCTTGGAATAGCACCAGCTTTGGCAGGAGCCACACTGCCAGCCCTGGTACCTCCTTCAGCCCTTCCCTTCCACTGAGTACAAGTCTGTGTACATGCACGCACACACACACACAAAACACACACACACACACACACACACACACACACACACACACACACACTATAGGGGCTCAGTGTCCAAGTCCAATCCCACTAGAAAACAATCATCCACTAAGCACTTCCAGAGGAGGCTCTCTCTGCCTCATCTGCTTAATAGTATCTTCAAAGATCCCAAAAAATACAGACATTTCATAGTTCTCAAAGCAAATCCCTGTGTTTTCCCTTTGGAATTGGTGCTGGAAAATGAGGCTGGAGAGAACTCCCATTCTCTCTCCAAACTCTATGCCCAAAGATGGACAGCCCTAGATTTGGGCATGTGTGTGCTTTTCTGATATTTCTCAGTATCACATATTTATTTCTTAAGGATTAGCTAGGACTATTACTGCTTTCCCCCTTGGCAGTTGGCATAGCATTTTTGAATATGAGGGCTAGCTCTCAGTAAGTGGGTTCCCAAGTCAGTTCCAGCTCAGTTCCTTCAGGTCCTGTGCCCAAAGTGTTGTGTTCTGTCTTCAGCAACAGGTCCTTACCTTCAAGTTCTAAAAGGAAAACAAGGGCAACAGCTATCACCCATGTTGTTTCAAACTCCCATGACTAAAAACTCAAAGGCAGACTTCGCATGCCTGACACTGGAGATTTTGTTAGATGGTCTGTGGCTCCTGAGGAAATATCATCTCCCTGCATGTCATATATATATATATATATATGTGTGTGTGTGTGTGTGTGTGTGTGTGTGTGTGTGTGTGTGTGTGTGTGTGTGTACTGTTACCCACAGTATAAAGGCTGAAAACACATTCAGGCTTTACAGTGATGAGAAAGTTTCATAATCTCAAGACAAAGACTCCTTACCCTAAACATGAAACGGAAAACTGATCTGTTTCACTTTTTTTAATTTTAGAGGCACTCATTGATATATCGATCCCCCCATGCCCTCTCCCTCACATCTTCCCATATTCCCCACCAACCACCTCAAACCACCTCCCACCTCCTCCCCAGAGATAGTGAGGCCCTCCATGGGGCACTGGCAAAGTCTGTCATATCACTTGGGAGAGGGCCTAGACACTCCTTGCTGTATCTGGGCTGCAATACTTTGGGTTCCCAAAGTCCATTTGTGCTCTAGGAATAAACTGTCTCTACTGTTAGAGGTCCCTTAGACCGTCTTGGCTTCCTAGCTGGCATCCACATTCACAGGGCCTGGTTTGGTCCAATGCTATTTCCCCGGCTTTATGACTAGGGTCTCCATGCTCTCACTAGGTCAGGTCAACTGTTTCTGCGGGTTTCTCCAGCACCGTCTTGGCTCCTTTGCTGATCCCTCCTCCCTTTCCACAACTGGATTCCAGGAGTATGGCTCATTGCTTAGCTGTGGGTTCCTCTTTCTGTTTCGAACATCTACTGGCTCTAGGGATGGTAACCAGTTTACACATCAATCTCATTACACGGGAAAGGCATCAATGGCATCTTCTCCACCACTGCCTGCATTCTTAGTTGGGGTCATCCCTGTGGATCCCCTAACATCTCCCCTGTGCCAGACCTCTCTCCAAACCTGCACTGTCTCCCTCTGTCAAGGCATCTCCTTTCTTGCCCTCCTCTATTCCTCCCCTGTCTCAGTCCTCTTGTTCTCCTCCTGCCTTTCCTTTTTCCCTTCCCACCTCCCTCCTTTCCCCTCCTGTGCTCCTACTTTGCTCAGGGGTTCTTGTCCCCCTCCCCTTCTTCGAGGAACTATACAATCTTCTCTTGGGGTCCCCCTTGTTTCCTAGCTTCTCTGGCAGTGTGGATTGTAGACTGGTAATCCTTTGCTCTATGTCTAAAAATCATATATGAGTGAGTATATACCATGTTTGTCTTTTTGTGACTGGGTTACCTCACTCAGAATGGTTTCTTCTAGTTCCATCCATTTGCCTGTGAATTTCAAGATTCCATTGTTTTTTTCTGCTGAGTAGTACTCCATTATGTAAATGTACCACATTTTCTCAATCCATTCTTCAGTTGAGGGGCATCTAGGTTACTTCCAGGTTCTGGCTATTACAAACAATGCTGCTATGAACATGATTGAACATACATCTTTATTGAATGAATGTGCATTCTTTGGGTATATGCCCAAGAGAGGAATTGCTGGATCTTGAGGTAGACTGATTCCCATTTTCCTGAGCAACCGCCATACTGATTTCCAAAGTAGCCTTACAAGTTTGCACTCCCACCTGCAATGGAGGAGTGTTCCCCTTTCCCCACATCCTCTTCAGCATAGACTGTCATTGGTGTTTATTTTACTAAAATTTTTAAATTGCACTCTTCAGATTAAGAAAATAAAAGGACAGAACCAGAAAGATGGCTCAGCAGTTAAAAAATACTTGCTGGCTTGCTGTCAAGTCTGACTACCTACCTGAGTTCAATCCCTGGAGTCCACAAGTGGAAGGAGAGAACCAATTCCCAAAAGTCATTCTCTGACCTCAACATGTACACATGTGTACACACAGAGACACACAGATGCATGTGTATATAAAAACACTAAATAAATCATTGTAATTTTTAACTGAAAGAAAAAAGAATAAAGGACAAGACCAGTCATGATTCACACATGTAATCCCAGCACCTGTGAAGAAAACAAGTCAAAATCCAGAGTTCAAGGTCGTCCTCAGCTCCACAGTGAGCTTGATATCAGTCCGGGCTACAAGATAGGCTATCGAAAAAAGATCATTTTTAAAAGGAATAAAGGAAAGAAAGGAAAAAGAGAGCAAATAAGAGAAGAGAGGGGAAAAGACAAGATTTACCATATATAAATGTGGTAAAGGATTTGATCCCAGGATGTAAAGACAACTACAAAAGCCAATAATAAAGCAAGAAACAACCCAATTCTCAAATTATAAACATTAAAATGTTTTATTTAAAATAAATTATAGAAATAGGCAGTATAAAAAAAAGCTTATCATGGAAATATACTCCCTGACAGCCTCTGTCCCGGCCTTCAGACACCACCGACGACTTCTAATCTCACCCCTAGATGTGTCCTTCTCCTGTCCCATCCAGCCTTCCTTCTCATCTATTGAGTCACCACTTGGACACACTATAATGTATTCTGAGAGCCTGGTGTCAAGACACTCTGGCCTGTGACCCACTCTGTTCTTAATGCCTGACAGGACAGACAGACAGAGTTATGGAAAATAGAGATAAGAAAACTAGCAGTTCCTTAAACACACATTCAAATTATGGACTTAAAAAGATCCATTCTGGGGCCAATGCAATGTCTTAGTAGGCTTTAAAAAAAAGTGCTTACCTAGAGAAATGTCCAGAGAGCCACAAGGATGACTTCAACTAAGAACCTAATAGTGGAGAGGCTACCTTAAATGCCCTTCCCCTATAATGAGATTGATGACTATATTAACCACCATCCTAGAGCCTTCATCCAGTAGCTGATGGAAGCAGAAGCAGAGATTCACAGCTAAGCACTGAGCTGAACTCCTGGAATCCAGTTGTAGAGAGGGAGGAGTGATGAGCAAAGGGGTCAAGACCAGGCTGGAGAAACCCACAGAAACAGCTGACCTAAGCAAGTGGGAGCTCATGGACCCTAGCCAGACAGCTGAGGAACCAGCATAAGACCAAACCAGGCCCCCAAACATGGGTGTCAGTTAGGAGGCCTGGGCAGTCTATGGGGACTCTGGAGTGGAGCCAGTATTTATCCTTAGTGTAGGAATAGACTTTGGGAGCCCACTCCACATGGAGGTATACTCTCTCAGCCTACATACACAGGGGAGGGTCTAGGCCCTCCCCCAAATGACTTCACAGACTTTGATGATTCCCCCCATGGAAAGCCTTACTCTCCCTGGGGAGTGGGATGGGATGAGGGGGCAGGGGAGGATGGGAGCAAGAGGGAACTGGGATTGGTATGTAAAATAAGATTGTTTCTAATTCAAATAAAAAATATTTTTAAAAATGGTGCTTGCCACTAAGCCTGGGGTCCTACCTGATTTCAAGCCACACAATCCGACATGGTGGAAGGAAAATTGTACTTCTGAAAGGTTTTATCTGATCTCCACGTGTGCAGTCAAGTACTCCTATGTGTATGTAGACACACACACACACACACACACACACACACACACACACACAATAAATAAATAAATAAATAAATAAATAAATAAATAAATAAATTCGTTGACAATTTTTAAATTAAAAAAAGCAAACTATTTCTGGCCACCTATTCCAAAGCAAAAGAAAAACATATGTCCACATGTATTTTCACAGGAGTGTCCATGGTGGCCTTATCTCACCGTAGCTCCAAACTGCTCACAACCCAAGTATCCACCAACCTGTGGAACAGATAGAAAAATGCATTGTAAGACAACTGGCATACTCAGTGATTACAGGAAACAGCAAGCAAACAATAAGTCACCAGCACACCAAGCAACACTGAGGACCGAGGAGAGCTTTCTTGAGAGAAGTCATACACCAAAGAACACAGTGGAGTGGTTTAGTTTACAGGAGATTCCAAGACTAGGTATTACAGCAATGACAGAAGGAACTGCAGTTGCCTTGGCATGGGACACAGTTGTCCTGAAAGGAACAAGAGGGGACTATATAGAGTAAAAGAAATACTGTTTACATTGACAAGGTACTGCCCAAACTTCTCAAACTTACACTTGCCATCCATCCATGCATGTGAGTGTATACAAATTATACCATCAAATAAAATTAAAATTGTATCATTTTTGTGGGTTGGTTAATGATCTTTGATTTGCCCACAACTTAATGAAAATTTAAACACACATATGCATACAGCAGGAAATAATTAATTTTATTGATATTTATAAATTCCTTTGTCATTCTCCTAACCACATTTTTGTTCTAGCTGCAAGTTACAGAAGCAAAAAAATTATTAATATCAAATTTATGAAAAGGCTGAGACTGTATCAGTATGGTACATTATTTATAGCACACATATGACAAACAATGCAACTATATAAATTTTCTCTTCAGAAAATCGTGAGGCTACTATTAATCCATTGTTAGAGGGATATATAACTTTAATTTACATAAAACATCACATAAAGCAAGATACCTGCATACCAAATAAGAGCATATTCAAGAAGACATTCAAGGAGTTGGGGTGATGGATCATATGGGTAAGAAACACTTGCTCTATAGCCATGAGGGCCTAAGTTCAAATTCCAGTACCCATGTAAAGAGCTGCCATGCCTGTGCCTATCTGTAACCCCAGCAGTGTGGGAGAGGCTGAGTCAGGAAGGAGCAGAACCCAGGTCAGCCATCCTAGCCAAAACAGCAAGTTTCTGGCTTCTGAGAGACCCTGTCTCAGGGCAATAAGGCAGAAAACAAGAGAAGATACCAGACATCCTGTCCTGGCTTTCACATCAACACAAACTGACACATGAACTCTTGCACTCATGTGCATGCACCACATACTTAAACACACATGAAAAAAATCAAGTATTACACAGAGGTAAAATAAATAGGTATTGATCATCTTTCTGCCCCTGTGTAATAGATACAAAGATGGTTCTCATTCCTGTCTAGACAGCTGAAGTTTTTCTCTCACACTTTTATTGTCTCCGAATACAAATCCTCCAGAATGATTCACATCTCTCAATCTCTACAGACAAAGAGAGGTGAAGCTGTCTCCACAGGTGGGAGGACTCTCCACATCACACCTATGCAGTAACTGTCTTTTCCAATTATTAAGTACCCATGGGTGAGACAGAACTGTAATGTTTTTAAAATACACCAGAATCAATGTGATACATTAAGCCATGTGTGTGCAGAATATCTTATCATTGTTTCAATGTTGACAATACATGCTGCCATCTCATTCAGAGAACTGTAGAACTTTCAGCACTAAGAAATGACCAAACTAAACCCCTTGTCTTCCTTCTTGGAAGAATGCATCTTTATGTCCACCTACACACACACACACACACACACACACACACACACACACACACACACAAACACACACACACACACAATGCAACAAAAATTTTAAAATTTTCTGCAGATAATTTAGGACATTGTTCCTAAAGATGTTATTTTAAAAAGAAGTTAGTGGCATCTTCATTTTTATTATACACTGTCCACTGATGCTCTCCTTCATCTGACAAATACACACTGGAGCTAATATTCCTGCTGTCACCAGAGTTTACTAGAAATCCAGAGAGAGACAGACAGACAGACAGACAGACAGACAGACAGACAGACAGACAGACATCTCACTGATCTTAGTGGAGATACATATGATAGCTTGGCCTTACTGTCAAATTTTACTCCATTAATACTAAAGTGAATGAATTTATATTATTTCTTGGACTCTGAAAATCCTCTGCAATAAAACTTTATTTACATGAGCTGCATAAATAATCTTAACTAATAAAAATAAAGCACGAGTTTGGGAGATGGCTCAGTTGGTAAAGTGCCCACTTTACAAACATGACAACACCCTCCCCAGCACCCACACAAAAGCCATAGTGCCATATAAACTTTCACCAAAGTTTATAACATAGACACAGTTCGCAGCACAGGCATCATGAAGGTATTAGAAAGGCAGTCTAAACTAGTACATCCTTCACGTAACAGGATCCCCATTAATGACTTAACAGCTGGCAAATAAATGTCTGTGTGCACTCATCCTTGATTTTCTCTTTTCCTGGTTCAGGGCCAAGCTTTGTCAGGACTGAGAAGACCAGTGCTTACACACACACACACACACACACACACACACACACACACACACACACACCTGCCAACATACAGGTTTTAAGACCTATACCTAGAAGAAGGGAATCTAAAACAAGTTATTTTCACTTTAATAAGAAACAACACAGTGAGACATGTTCTTCTGAATGCCAATTACTAGAATGAACACGTCCAACTTTTGAAGAACAATACACTCATTCAATTTCACATCATGGAGACTCTAATATCAACTATGCTGAATATTTTGTCTAAAAAAATCACTCTTGGACTGACAAGATAGCTCAGGTAGTAAATGTTCTTGCTGCCAAGATGGTTGACCTGCATTGAATTTCCAGAACCCATGGGGTAGAAAGAGAGAACTAACTGCCACCCTCATTGTCCTCTGATGTCTGACCTCCTACATTGTGCTCGTCACACACACACACACATACCCACGCACACACGCCCATGCACATAAATAAATAAATTAAAAAATGGCTCTAATCACTGTTATCAATTACCCAGAATAGGACTAAAGGCACTAAAATCATTTCGAAATTAACTTTTAACACAAGATATGACTGCCTACTATGCCTACTATGTCAGAGACTGTACTAAGACATGTAGGGTCATTCTTAGGCTATAAATCACGCAAGGTCTCCAGGGCAGGTGAACCCCAGTATACAGCCATGAATGTCATAGATGTGGAAGTTTGCTGGAGTGCTTACCGATTACAAATACAGGGCCTTTGGCTCTTGGTTTTGGTGCTGGCTTTTTTTTCTGTTGCTGCAATAGAGGGCCCTGACAAAACAACTCAAGGGATAAAGACTTATTTTGAACTCACAGTTAAGGGTACAATCCTTCATGTTGAGGAAGCCAAGGCAGCAGGCGCTTGGAGTAGCTAATACCACTGAATTCATAATCAGGAAGCAGGGAGCACTCCGAATGCTAAGCTCATCTGCTACATGTGTGTGGTTTAATATCTCCACCAGGAGATGGTGCTACCCGAGTGATCAAGAGGTAGTTATTGATTCTATAAATAACAATGATCATTGATATTAAACATCACAGTGTCAAAGACAAAGACAGAAGGGCACACAGAAAGGAAGCTGGTACCACAAAGTCTTAGTAATTCTTATGAAAGTGGAGGAATGTGGATATAGTTCCTTACAGCTCTTACTTTCCTTATAGGGTCTCTAAGAAATGAATCTGCTGAGGCCAGGTTACTGGAAGGAACACAGCAGGTATGGTATTAATCGTGAAGCATGTCCCTATAAGAACATTTGGGAGTGGGTACTTAGCCCCACATCTCTTTCCTTTAACACAAATTTCTCCACATATGGCCCCAATTCTCCACCCCCATTTATCCATAAATATATCCTCTGCTGCCACCATCTGGACTTCCATATCCAGTGGAGCTATGTCCCATTTGGCTCCCCTGCTAGAGTGACAGCTGTGTTTCTGAAAGAGCCACAACAACATCCACCATCCCTGTTTTGCACACAATCTTATCCAAAATGCTGCCTTCCAATAATATGGCTTAAGACTCTGCCCATGGCCACCTAATCTTGACCCTGAACTTCTGAACTGTCAGCCTAATAAGCTTTTCCTCTTCTTCATTTAAAATTATGGGTACTTTGTTAACAGAGCTGAACATGTCTTCTCCATACTATACTGTCCGGTGCTGTGCTGACACCTGACTGATGGCCACCATGCTATGCTGTCACTCCACTATGCCACGTCCACAATCTCTGTCTCACTATCTCCAGGCTTCCCACCTCCCACAATTTCTATAGGAATTTTCCCTTCCACAAGCTGACCACTTCTCTTCATCTCCTTTGCTACAGACAACTCTTCCCATCATAATCTACCTGCACAGACCCAACAGCCAGTTCTCCATGTGCAGCAATGGTCAGCTTACTACTACACAGGTGGCTCAGGGCTCAAGGCTCAGGGCTCAGGGCTCAGGGCTCAGGGCTCAGGGCTCAGGACATGACTCAGCAGGTAAAACTACATGGCACACAAGCTTTACCACCTGCGTTTAACCCTGGAAACTCTTGTCATGGGACACATCTATAATCACAGTCCTCCTTCAGTAAAATGGGAGACACCAACAAGAGAATCATCTAGAAGTGTGTGGGCTAGCCTGGAGTAATCAGCACAGCAATGGACACAAGAAAGACCCTGCCTCAGAAACAAGTGGAAGGAGAGAACTCACTCCCAAAAAGTTGCCCTCTGACAGTAATATATTTGCCATGGCATGTGCATGCCAGAACTCAAAAATGCAACAAAATTAATTAATTCTAATAAAGATATAATAGGCTCAGAGCCTGCCCTCATAGTGTTTCTATTTCAAACACAATAGCATCTAAGCCTACAATGGTTTCCACCACAGAGTAAAAACAATACCTACTGCTGGTACCTGTAAGTGGGAAAAAGTTTCACTCCATCCATTATTTTCTGTCCACTCCTTACAGATTCTCCTATCAGCTGGCCCTTCATTCTTTCTGCTTCTTTCTCTAGCAGAGTCTTTTCTGCTTGGACACGTTGGTTGAAATATTTTCTCAAGGCCCAGTCTGTATTGTCTCAGCTCCAGTATTGTCCATTTGGAAAAGACCCCTGTGACTCCCTAAGCCTTTCTTCATTGCTGTCCAGCCTATTTTGATATGTCCAACAGTCCAGCATACCAAGCACTGTGAAGAAAGGGCCATCCTCCCCCTATTCACCACTAGCTATAATGTTAGATGTGAGCTAACCCTGAGGGATGCCTCCCTGAACTCAAGAGGGGAACTCCTCAAATAAAGGGGTGGAGGCTGGTAGAGTTCGGAGTTGGGCATGAGTACCAGCCTATCCCCAGAAAATCCCCCTGTACTATTTCTATAGTAGAGTCTTGGCAGCACCTTGTCTGCCCTCACTCATGAAAAGGCTTCCATATGTTCCAGAATTCTTTACCTGTTTAAATTAGTCAAAGTTCCAACCTATATAGTTTGCTACTGAGAACTCTGACCACTCATACTCTTTAGTGTCTGAAATTATTCTACCTGTGAATTGTTTGTACTGGTTATCTACTAGTTATCTATCAGTTATCTCCTGACTTGTCTCAGGAAGAAAATTTGTCGTATCCCAGAAAATAGTAGTTTCTCAATAAAGATCAATTGATTGGCTAATTAATTGATTGACTGAAATAGCTAAGAAGCATCTTATATTTTATGCACTTCCTGATATCCCTTAAGACATCCATGTGGATTTTCTAAGACACCAATTTATATTTAAATCTGGAAAAAGCAAGAAAACTTTTGAAAGGGTTCTTAGGTGGTGAGGAAACCGATGCCAAGACCAAAGCTATCTGTCTCTGATTCATCTGTTTGAAACGAGGCCAGAAGCATCTAAAGTGAACTCTAAATCTGGAATCTGGAAGTTATCTAACATTTTTCAAGCACAAACCACTCAACATTAATCTCCCTGGATTGCACTCTGCAAGGAGTCCGGCTGAGGCTGCTTGAAAAGTATGCTGTTGGAGAAAAAAGTTCCATGGTGGCAAAGATCCCACAGATTGGTGTTCAGAGTGCTGTCAAGAATCCAGAGGCCTGCTCTTCCTCCCTAGTGAAAGATACCAGGATTTGATTTGGGGAGAGTGGTGCAACCACCAAATTATCTAAGAGTACCCAGCATGCAGATTCCAGAACCCTTTTTCTATCTACCCAGCATGGTGCATTAACAGTCGCCACCCAGACAACCAGAGGTAGGAACTGTGCCCTGGTTCCTGGTAGGTGAAATAACACATGCTGCCTTGAAGAGAGTAGGAAATGAGATTATCAAGCACCATTGAGGCTATCAGATAACCCTTCTGGGATAACACACATCTCTTGTACAGAAACTGCAAGAGCCAGTCAACTTTACACAAGGCCAGACACAATGTCAAAACTTAATAAGAAAGCTCCCTGATTGCAGTTTTTTTCACTTTTTTATTAGAAACAAGCTTCTTTTACATGTCAATCTCAGTTCCCTCTCCCTCCCCTCTTCCCCTGCCCCAACCCATCCCTTATCTCAACCCCTTTCTGCTCCCCAGGGAGGGTGAGGCCTTCCATGGGAGATCTTCAAAGTCTGTCATATCATTTGGAGCAGGGCCTAGACCCGCTCCCGTGTTTCTATGATGAGAGACTATTCCTCTATGTAGAGGGGGGCTCCCAAAGTCCATTAATATACTAGGGATAAATACTGATCCACTACCAGAGGCCCCATAGATTGCCTAGACCTCCAAACTGACATCCTCACTCAGGGGGTCTGGAACAGCCCCATGCTGGTTTCCCAGCTATCAGTCTGGGGCCCATGAGCTCCCCCTTGTTTAGGTCAGCTATCCCTGTGGGTTTCTCCAGCCTGGCCTTGACCCCTTTGCTCATGACTCCTCCCTCTCTGCAACTGGATTCCAGAGTTCAGCTCAGTGTTTTAGCTGTGGGTGTCTGCCTCTGCTTCCATCCACTCCTGGATGGAGGCTCTTAGATAGCATATAAGATTGAAATGTGCAGAGCTGTTCATGTTGTCCTACTGGGGACAACCTACCGGTGTCAATATCCCTTTCAACGGCACGGTGAAATATGTGGCCACTGCCCTCTGAACAGCACACTTCTGGAAACATCTATGAGTGTTTCACCAGCAGTGAATGCTGGCTAGTAAGACCAGAAATTCATTTCTGATTTCTGTGAAAATCTTTACTCCAGATTAAGGTCTGGATGTAGTACACACTGCAAGACCTTGAAGGAGGAAACAGAGAACAGCGGGTGTGAAGCAAACTTGCTCTCTCCTGGTTATCACCATGCATGAGTTTAGTAACAGAGAACACTCCCACACCCCAGGGGCATGAAACAAGTTCATTGCTTTCAGATGGGCAGTAGTCAGGGATAGCCAAAGCCCATCCAGGCCCCTGAGGTTCAGGTGAGTGTTCCAGAGTGGAAGGACTTTATTCTGTCCTATTGTTACCACAGCTGATGAGTCTTGAAAGTGAGGCTCTATGGATTTTATGTCACGGATAGCACAAAACTAAAGCATCAAAGGCCACTCTGTTTTCTAGAAAACACTATTGTATAGACCAGCTTGTTGGACAGTCCCTGCTTATCCCAGGGTGCTACCTCCCCACAGTGTTCTCCAGTTATTTCTGGAAAGTTCATGCAAACAGGCAGGGAGAGCCAAGTCAGTTCACAACCTCCAAGAGGCACAACCTTCAGGAGGAGGCACAACCTTCAGGAGTACACAACTCCAGTAGTAATGGAAACGACATAACAAGCATCTGAGTGGCCCATGTGTCAAGAAGCATTATCTCTGATGCATGGTCTTCCAGGCACATCCAGTGTGACCTGGCAGGAACTGATTCACCTATCTCCTGTCTGCACCTCACCAAACAAAAAAAAAAAAAAAAAAAAAAAAAAAAGCATGGTGGTTACAATGGGTAACACCAAGATCTCATCCAACACTAAATTTCAATGGCACTCTGTAGTCCTGATTGAAAGTCTCCTATGTCAAGTCATCCTCAAGCTGACAAAGTTCTCGAGGAACAGAAGAAAAAATAAAACTGCCAGTGAAGTCTCTTACCCTTTTAGGAAGAAAAAATAACATTTCCAAAAATAAGGCGTTCCCTTAAATAGTTATCTGGCTGTCTTATGCATGGCTGGAATTGTCACTTGAGAATAAATGTACGAGTCAATCAAGAGGCTTCATAGATATTCTGAGCTCTGCTTCCCACCACCTCTGCAAGGCATTCATTATATGGAGAACAGAAAGCATGACAGTCTCTATGCCTTTGTGAGAAGATAATTGCACAGTGCCTGGCTGTGTTAGTTTGAGTTAAGGGACGTCAACAATTTAACAACAAATTCTGGCCAAAAACAATTCTGAGTCTCCTTAGAAGCCATATTCCCTCTGCAAAGGGAATCACACCAGCCTGTAGGGGCTTGGCTCAAGCTACACACTGATGACATCTGAGAAGAATGGAAAGTTCAAAAGGAAGGAAGGAAAAAGAAAGAGAGGGCAAAAGAGAAAGAAAGAAATGAAAAAGAGGGAGAGAGAGAAAGTAAGAGAGAGAGAGAGAGAGAGAGAGAGAGAGAGAGAGAGAGAAGGAAGGACGGAAGGAAGGAAGGAAGGAAGGAAGGAAGGAAGGAAGGAAGGAAGGAAGGAAGGAAGGAAAAAGGGACTGGAGAGATGGCTCAGAGGTTAAGAGCACTAGCTGCTCTTCCAAAGGTTCTGAGTTCAGTTCCCAGAAACCACATGGTGGCTCACAGCCATCTGTAATGATATCTGGTGCCCTCTTCTGGCATCTATGCAGAATACTGCATACAGAATGAGAGAGAGAGAGAGAGAGAGAGAGAGAGAGAGAGAGAGAGAGAGAGAGAGAAGCCACACCAGCTAAGGAACATAAGGAACAGTGAGCAGGACTGACTGCTCAGGACTCCACCTCTAGAACCATTTGCACCAGGACCCCAATAACTAGCCACCTGAGCCAGCCTGCAAGATTTGCATAAGAGCCCCACATAAATGCTTACCCATCTCCTGCAGCCTCTACCTTTCAGAATACAACCTGCCACCTGCTAAGACTTAGAAGTGTGAACTCATGCAACATCCAATCACACTCTTGGCAAAGTGACCGAGCAGTGGGCTCTAGTTACATTGTGCCTGCAGGGTCGTGTTAATTCTATTCCTCACAATATACACAGTCTCCCAAGTGGACCAACGGCGATGGTTAACTAGTGGACAGCTGTAAAACCTGGACCCATCTCTAGCCTCCTTTATTACAGCCGGGACTTAACTCAAGAAAGGATTTGACAACTAACGAACTCAGTAACATTCTTGCTACTAACAGCTGATGTGTCACACACAGGGACATGTGTGCAGTCTGCTCTAGGGGCTCCCCACCCAGGGCGCAGCTCCCCAGCAGCTTGTGAAACATGTCTCTGCAGCAGTGCTCAACTCCATGAATCTCTGTTGATGCTCACAGATCAGCCCATCTCCATTGTTTCATAGCAGGGATTTAACTGAAACTGCAGAGTGACTGAACTTCTTAAGTGCACTCATTAGTTAGTCCGTGATACTCATCGACCACCCACTCTCAAAAGGCACAGTGTTTGTCAAGTAGATGGGACCCACCCAGATTTCAAGGTGTCACATGGCGCCTCAACTCTCTGAAAGGAACGTGTACCATACAACATAAAGCAGTCAAATAACATATTTATCTTTCTTCCATGGGCAATTAAAAGGAAGCCAAACATGCTGGAAAATGGAGGCCTTGGAACTGGAGGTAATTTATTCAGACTTCCTACTCTCTAAGGATAACAAAAGGTAGTAAATCCTAAACCAAGCACAGTTGGCAGCAGGGAGCCTTTCACAATTTATTTTGTTCTAGATTAGCAATGATTAAATCGTGCAGTGATTCACTTTAAAATGCCGTGGTTTTCTGCACTGTGGAAACTATGTTTAAAACATTAGTTTTCTCTTTCAGGGTAAAACAAAGCTGTGTAATGCTGTCATTTTTTCCCCACAATAGTTCTTAGATGTTTCTTCTCTTCCACAGCTGAGAAAAAAATTTCTTGTCCAAAACTCGATTTCTGCATCCATAAAACAAGTAAATTTATTCTCTGTTTTGGAGGAGAATTTTCATGATGTCCCACACTAGGTGGCTTTTCATGAACTAACCAGGGTCTTATCAAAGTGTCATCTGCATACATAGCTAGAACTTTCAGTATTAAACCTAGCACAAACCTTCCTTCCCTGCCCTCCTCATCCTATTCCCTTTTGTCCTATTTCTCAGTGTTAACATTGGGATGTCATGCCCCATTTAATGGCTGAAAAGAGAGTGCAAAAAGAACAATCAAGCTTGTGTGCAGCCTAGCTCATGCTGAAAGGGCCCCAGCACTGGGCCAAGGTCTGTGTGGGGATGTTTTCTCAGTCCTCCCTAGTGGAGTTCATTCTTGTCTGATGCTACTCCTCAAAGATCATTTACAGCTAGCAAGATTTCAAATACAGCCTCTAGATGAATGTCAGTGTAATTAAATTTGTTTCAGTTTGATAAACCCAAGGATAAGCAAGTTCAACACTATAAAATGAAACAATATTCAAACACTAAACACCATCCATATCGTGTATATACATTAGGCACAAGATGTGTTTCTATGTGATGCTCTCCACAGACTTTTGACATCCTTGGCTCCAATACACAAGGACCTCGACCATCATTCATTTTCTCCTCCAGTCCTGTGAGACTGGGCACACTTCTCCCTCTAAAACTGAATTCAGTTATTTGTCCCACTCATGTAACTTCCTCTAACTCAAGGCAATTAGGAGAGTGACACTCTCTTTCCTCAACAATGATGAATTATTTTCATACACTGGAATGAGGCAAAAAGACTGAAGATACAAGTCTGTGGCTAGCCCCTCTCTGACAGGGAGGCCCCTGACAGGCTCTCTGGAGCCTCATTCAGGACAGCCAGGTGTCAAGCAGAAACCTCTCTGCCGTCTGCCTTTTCAGATGCCTCTTCTCTGTCCCTTTGCCATTGTTTTCTCCATTTGACAAGTTAGGCCTAAATGAGTGGGAAGGGAGACCCATTTCTCTACCATCCCTCTGTTCTCTCCATCAACCTCCACGCCCACAGGAAATAGGGGCAGCTTTCCCTTGCTGTCCCACCACTACCTTCTTCCTCCTGATGCAAGATCTTTTCTGTCACAAGTAGTCTAGGGTTTCCTTCTGAGCACCCCACATCACCAGAGGGGGTAGGGTGAGCAGAAGACAGAGAACCACAGCGAGGCACACAAGCATGTCCTTCCCACCTATTTCTTTTTCTTGTTATGCTGAATCTAAGAATGCCTAAGGATAAGGGGAGACATTTAGGAAGAGGTATTTAAATACTTCTAGATAGACTATGTAAACACACACACACACACACACACACACACACATACACACACACAAGATGGTCTTGTGATTTAGAGATTGGCTCTAGGTAATGTTTCTTGATATGACACAGATCATCATGCAGTGGATGGAACTAGCTCTGAGACCCTAATCATGATTTTTTCTTTTTCCATCAGCAGAAACCAGCAGAACCTTCATAATAGGGAAGGAATCAGACTGTGACAAGAGAGCTTCATTCCATCCCCTTAATAGTATTTGTTGTAATTTAAGAAAAGCAGCATTGGAGAGAAAGACGCCACACAACAGGTTTCAAACAAAGGGTTTTTTTTAATTAGGGGAAGGGATCATAAAAAGGGGAACGGGGAGTGGAGAGACTGGCCTCTGGGGACAGAAGCAGCAGGAGAGATGAAAGAGAGGCAGAGAGAGAGAGAGAGAGAGAGAGAGAGAGAGAGAGAGAGAGAGAAACAGATAGACAGAGAGGGGGAGAGAAAAAAAGAGGAGGGATGTGGGCAGGGCCCTTTTAAAAGGGAACATAGTGAATGTGCACAGGTGGTGCTCTTGGTGGCTGCAGCTGAGGGCATAGCCTGTCAGAACCCCAAGGACAGGGTGATGGGGGAAGTACTTCTGTGTATATTTATCTTATCTTATTGATTGTTGAATAAAATACTGTTTGGCCAATGAGAGAGCAAGTTAGACAGGACTAGGAGTCAAAGAGGATTCTGGGAAATGTAGTAGAGAAGTGGTGATCCAGGCAGGAAGTGACATAGCAAGGAGACTCATATTTAAAGAAGGAGAAACAGAAAGCGTCCCTCTTTTTCCCTCTGTTCCTGCTCCAGTGGCACAATGTGATCCACCAGCAAGGAGGGATGACAATAAGGTGTACGATAAGATGTCTTATAAAATATATAGGTTTATGTTAGTTAAGACTGAGTTAACAGATGAGAATCCTAGTCATTGGCCAAGCAGCATTGTACCTAATACAAGTTTCTGTGTATTCATTTGGGCCCTAACTCAGGTGGGCGGCTGGCGTAAAAGGCACATGTGGCAGTGGGGCTCAGCAGCTTTTGGCAGAAAGATTTATCATAAAACAGGGCAGTACGGATGCCTAGATACTAGCAGTATTCTCATGACATCATTAGTGAAAGGCATGCAAATGTGTATGTCAGAAGCCAATAGAAACACACAGTGTTTTTATGGACTGGCAAGATGGCTCAGTAACTAAAGAAACTTGCTACCAGGCCTGACCTGAGTTCAGTTTGAGTAACCTGAATGGTAGAAGGAAAATCAACACCCACCAGTTGTCCTTAGGCCTCATGTATATACACAAAAAATAATGATGATGATGATAATAATACATTTAAAATGTAAAAACTGTATTTAAATTAATATCCAATAAAGGATACTTATTTCTTAATTTAGATTATGACTTTAATCACTCTCAAAAAAATGTTGTGGCCTTTTATTATGCAGTCAATGTTACTAATAGTCAAGCACATGACTTGGCACACTTCAATCTGGCAATGTCAGCTAAGACTCAGCTCTCTAGTGCAAGAGCTATAAGTGTATGGTAAGGCTGACTCAGAAAAGCCATTGTCTCTGGATTTGCTGCACATCATTGCAAAATGTGTTGCTGAAGACAGAGTCTGTGCAGGAGAAAGTCTTAGGTAGGAAGTCTATGGACCATATGCCAGCCCTCAAGTCATCTTAAACATATCCTATGTGCAAAGCATGCAATAAGAGTATGTTATTGGAGAAACCCACAGAAGCAGGAGACCTGAAAAAGGGGGAGCTCATGGACCCCAGTCTAAAGTAGGGAAACCAGCATAGGACTGTTCCAGACCCCCTGAACGTTGGTGTCAGTTAGGAGGCCTGGGCAATCTATGGGGCCTCTGGTAGTGGATCAGTATTTATCCCTATTGTATGAATGGACTTTGTGAGCCCACTCCACATAGAGGGATACTCTCTCAGCCTAGACACACAGGAGAGGGCCTAGGCCCTGCTCCAAATGTTGACAGACTTTGAAAATCCCCCATGGAAGACCTCACCCTCCCTGGGGAGCAGAAAGGGGTTGGGACAGGGGGTCGGTGGGGGACAGGGGAGGAGGGGAGGTAAAGGGAGCTGGGATCGACATGTGGAACAAGCTTGTTTCTGATTTAAATAAAAAGGTCTGCTTACAAAAAAAAAAGAACAGTGTGTTATGAGAGGAGCAGAGTTCAACCTGGATGTTTATTAAAAGACTTTCCAATCTCATGCTCCTGATAGCCCTTAGATACCTCTTTCTATACAAAATTATTAGTCAGGAGCACTAGCTGTCATTCCAGGCCATGCTGGACTGGGGATTTTATGGGAAATAAGTAATGTGTTAACAGTCCTAGCCTATGATTAGTATAATTTGGGGTCATTTCCATAGAACTTCTTAATAGTAACTCATTATAAACCCATTACAGCTCTCATCCTTTCTGGAAAATGCCATTCTTTGGGAACAACCTCTTGTGGTAGGAGAAAAATTGCCCTTTGAGACCTAAGGGAATTAATTGAAGCTTGATAGATAGGACTTAATTTCTCTCAGCCCAACCTGCAGGTCATCGGTAATGAAACAGGCCACTTTGTCCCTTCCCCATACATCAGATGACACCCTTCCCCCTGGTAAATACTAGATGCCCATTCTCTTTCAAAAGACACACTTCATCTAGTCTTCCTGACAACATAAACTTGTAGAATCAATGTTTTAGGGGATAAAGAAGCTGTAGAAGTTACATCTTAAACATTCCAGAATTAAGCCGTGAAAGTAGCATTCCTAAAACCATGTACTGTTAGCTATGGACCTCAAGGATAAGCCTGGTCCTCTGTGTCCCCGGCCAGTATTCCTTCACACAACAACCTGAGTAACTGAAACTGGATTTTGACCAGCTCAGCCTTATGCAATTATGACTTTTCCTCCTCTTTTAAGTTAGTTCATTAAGTTTCTTCTAAGCTCTCAGACCACCTTGAATAATATGGAAAAGCTAAATGGCAGGATATAGCCTGTCATATTCATATACATTGCTAGCCCTGGTTCACTGCTGACTAAAATGAGATTTTTTTTTAAAATAAAGGATCCCAACTCTTAAAGAGCTAGGTGTTGCTCAGTAGTGGAGTAGGTTAATCAGGCTTCTGTCCTGTGGTAGCAACAATACCTATGCCATGGGACTCAAAGACAGTTGTTTCTAAAGCAAAAGGTCATTTACCTTCCAAGTTATAGAAGATGCTGACCTTCAGTACAGATGTGCTCATTCAGTTTGTGTTTTGTGTAAAGGCTGGCATGGGTGGAAAAAGAAGAAAAATTTAGAGAGAGAGAAGGGGGAGGGAGGGAGGGAGGGAGGAAGGAAGGAAGGAAGGAAGGAAGGAAGGAAGGAAGGAAGGAAGGAAGGAAGAAATATCTGCAGGAGAAAACCTGGTTCTCTGACCTGGTCTGCAGAGAGTTAAATAAACAACACTCAGTGTAGGGGCTGAAGCCTTTCTTTCCAGCAAAGACTAATATACAGCCAAAGACATTTTCTTCTGTTTGAGCAAAGAAATCTAATAAGGTTGGGCTACCGAGAGAATACCACAAGTAAAATGTCATGTGGTATCACAAAGGTCAAAATAATAACCATTGTGCTAGGCGATGCCAATTGTGTATCGAAGCTCTAAGGAGAGATGTCAGTGTCAAGAAAAATCAAGTATTCTGTGAGCACTTGCTGTGTGGTAGTAGCACTCACTGCCTTGCAGACCTGAACTCTAGGCCATCTTCAGCTACCAATGGATGAGCTGGCAAGTTCTTCATTCTCCCACGAGACATTCACCTGCCTTATAAGAATCTAACATCAGCTAGCCACATGAAGAGACTTTGTGAGAACTGTAGCTCCAGACCCGGAAGTAAGATCTTAGGACAGATGGCTTATTCCATCCACCTGCTGAATACTCCCCTAAGAACCCCAGCCAGATCCCCGTAAGAGTGAGGCTCTTCTTCTCTAACTACCAAAAAGGCCAATTTACGAAAACGTAAGGAACAATAAATTGCTTTATGGCAGTGCCTTGCAAGCATGAGGACCTGAGTTTGGATGCCTAGAATCTATGTAAATATTTGAACACAGTGGTGTAAAGCTGTTAGCTCATAGCTGTTAGCTCTGGAGAACAGAGACCGGAAGTTACCTGAAACGTATTAGGTATGAGCTTCACCAAAACAGTGAGTTCCAGGACCAGTGAGAGACCCTCTCCAGCAATGAAAATGATGATGACAATGATGTGGAAAGCAACTGATAAAAATGCCCAATAACAGTCTCTGGCTTCCACATATGTAGTGCACACAAGTGTAAACACACCTGCATGCACACATGCATGCACACACATATGAACACACACACACACACACACACACACACACACACACACACAAGCATATACATCATGAAAAACAGGTAATGATAAATAAATAAATTGGCTTGCTCCATTGCATTACATTAGGTTTCAGATTTGTCTCAGTTGGGGTTTCTACTGCTGTGGTAAAGCAACTTGACCAAAAAACAAGTTGAGGAGGAAAGCGTTTATTTGGCTTGCACTTACACACTGTAGTCCAACACTGAAGGAAGTCAGGACAGGAACACAAACAGGAAAGGACCCTGGAGGCAGAAGCTAAGGTAGAGGCCATGGAGGGGAGCTGCTTATTGGCTTGCTTCTCGAGGCTTGCTCAGTCTGCTTTCTTATAGAATACAGAACCACCAGTCCAGGGATGACACAGTCCACAATGGTAATGCTGGACCCTCCCCCATCAGGAAAATGCCCTATAGATGGATCTTATGGAAGCATTTCCTTACAGTTGAGGTTTCCTCCTTTCAGACAACTCTAGTTTATGTCAAGTTGACATAAAACTAGCCAGGACAAGATTTCAGGATGTTATCTGTTTACTTGAGAGTGTATTTAATTGCACTTTAAAAAGGACTTTTGTACTCTGGTATTTTTTTATTTAGAAGCACTCTTCATTTTCATTAAATAGTAACATCCTCCTCCTATATGATTTTTAAGTAGTCAGAGGGTCTTTTATCTGGAGTTATCACACTTTATGTGATGATTCCCTGTTGCACCTATGCTTTCCTGTCACCCATGACACCTATAAGAAGCATAACTGTGCACAGATTTAAGAACTTCACTACATCCACTGGATGAATTCTGAATGTGCCATTAGATTATCAAGCATTAGATAATTTTGGCCAAATCATTCTCAGGAAAAAACTGTCCTACTACCCTGGTATCAGCTGTGAATGGGACTCTATTCTCTCTACACACAATCGAGAAGGATCTGATTTTTTTAACTGTTTTCCAATTTTCAAAATGAAAAATGGTTTCCCATCTTGCTTTAATTTTCCTCTCATGAATGAGCATTAAACATTTCCATTTGGTTGGAGATATCCTTGCTCCTGCCTCACTGAGCTCTGTGGTCTCAGCTGATAAGGTCATCCATAATACTATCTGACAGTCTCGGCTAAGTTGACAAGGCTACTGTGAAAACTACATGATAGAAAGAGTATTTTTAATATATGGGCAATAGGAATGATTTTTATAATAGTGCCTAAAGAGTCACAATCAATTTTTTCTGACAGAAGAATTTCACAATTCACTGACCTAAAAGCATAGGATAGATGCAAGCATTTCCAGAGTGGCTATACCTGCCTCTCGCAATTGTTTCCTGTGTATGCATGAAAGTCTAAGCCACTCCTTGGTCAAACCACTAGTTATGAAAATACACTTCAAACTGATAATTGCTAGAGCAGTTGCGTTACATTGTAAGCCTTTAGTGACAGCAATATAGCCTCAGGTTTCTCCTCTATATTAGTTAATTTTTATCTTTTAAATTTTCTTTTTTATTTTGATTGTGTATTGGGGGATGCATGGGCCACAGTATATGTGGGTCCTCAGAATGTGGGACCTTGGGTTGTCAGGCTACACACTGGACAATCCAGTCAGCCTGAGAAGTCTTTACATTAAAACTCCGTTAAGAAATCTCTTTCTAGTCATTTGAAATAGAGTAAGCAGGTGAAAATTGCTTTAAAGATATTAACACTTAAATTCCCCCTCAAAGTTGTTATTTAGGAGAATATTATGCATGTAACTTTAGAATTATGTTGCACTTTTCTAATTATTACTAAGAAGAAAAGCTTCACACTTTGTGCCAGACGTCCTCCCATGTTTTTATCTCATTGCCTGAACACGGCCCCACATGTTCATCATTATTTCCCTGGGTTTGAACCAGTTCTTTCTGCTATTTTTTTATTTGTGTGCTCTAGGGTAGACAATGGGCTGAGCCTTTGAAGACCTGCAATACCCACAGAAGCCCAAGGCAAGAGTTATTGGCCCTAACTGACAAAAGAAAGAATGGGAAGTTAGAAAGGTGGAGGAATACCCCAAGTCATAAGAGACTGTCTTCCAGCCTGTGGACCAAACTCACTCACTCAAGCCGGGTCAAGCAGAGAGTGCAGAGAGGTCCCAGTTCTGTATCACTTTGGTCACACATTAATCCTGGGCTCCAGATCCAAGTATCATCTGATCTCCCTCATACACCTGCCACCCAATCTCATGCTCATGGCATCACTAGCTCCTTTCAGGATTATGCAAGGCATGAAACATATGCAGTATGCACATGTCACATGACAATCCATGTCAGGTTCAGAGGATCCAACTCTGAATAAGGATCTTTAAATACAAAGATTGTGTCTCATAGGAACATCAGAAGTTACCCCTTTGAAGATTCACCAACACGGCTGCCCAAACATGAGCTGAATAAGGAAAAAAATAGACATGCCAAAGTGGATCAAGGAAATCCTGCAAGGCCTCAACCCTACTCAAATAGCTACAGGCAACTAAGGAATACTGAGAATAGGAAACTACTCCTTCCCAGTGAAGAGCACACCAACTGGTAACCCAATATCAAATGGTCAGCCCTGAAAACATAAGCATACAAAGAAGTAACACTATACAGACTGAGCATGTAATTATAGATACACACACACACACACACACACATATATATATATATGTATATATGTATATATATGTATATATGTATATAATATATATATATATATATATATCCACAACTAATGAAAAAGGAGACTATGAATTTGAAAGGGAGCAAAGAAGAGAAATATGAGAGGGTTTGGGGGGAGCAAAGGGAAGGGGGAAATGACATAATTATATAATCTCAAAAATAAAAGAAATACTTTTGAAATAAGGAAACAATAAACACAGAGCCCAAAATGAGTTTGCATTCTACTGGGGAAGAAAGACACAAATGTCCACAAATGCCATGATTGACAAAAGGGTATACACAGAGTATGGTGTGGCAAAGGAGAATTGCTAGAGAAGATTGCTAGAAGGTTTCAACTGAGATGTGAAGACTGATAGAAAATTGACACAAGTAGGTAGGGTAGCATGCTACAGGATGTTGAAGGAGACAGAGCATGACCAGGGGAACCCTGAGTGAAGGAAAAGCAAGAAGGGAGACATGGAGTGAAGGTTAGAGAGAGACAGAAATCAGATTAAACTGTCAGGATTCTTCCTCTAAACATCTCCCAAATTATCTCCTTCTCTCCAGAGGGGTTGAGGACACCGTGAGAACAGGACCCACAAAACCAACTAACCTTGTCTCATAAGGGCTCACAGAGACGAAACTGGCAATCAGAGAGCCTGTGTAGGTCCACCTAGGTCCTCTGCATAGATGTTATGGCTGTGTAGCTTGGTCTTCTTCTGGGACTCCTACCAGTGAGAGTGGAAGCAATCATTGACTCTTTTGCCTGCTCTTGGGACCCTTTTCCTGCAACTGGGTTGTCTAGTCCAGCCTAGTATTGTAATTTGTTATGCCATGTTCAGTTGATATCTGTGCAGCCTCCCCTTCCCTTCACAATAAGACTCAAGTCATGCAGGTGAGTCACTTTGGCATTCACCATTTCAGAAAAGAAAATGCCTAGAAATTCAGTCCTCATAAAAGTTGGTGGTGTTGATATGCCAAAGCAATCTTCATTAGACTGTGAGTCAGAGCTGAGGAGCCCAGGGTCTATGAGACTAAAGATCAGGCAGGATGATATGAACTTTGATCTCATCTCTCCAGCGAGTGGAGGTGGCTCCCTCCTGTGGAGATAGCACCCCAGCTCCACTCACCCTGAGCAGGCAAAGAGTCCCTGGAAATAATATCTGGGTAGATATCCTTAGTGGCCAGTATAGTAGTGGCCACACCCTTTAAGCATGGTTTCAGGTACAGACGTTACCGGATTAAGGTAGAGGAGGAGTGGGTGCACGCTCTCTTGGGTTGCAGAGAGCACCAAAAGAGCAGAGACTGCTAACCATGGTGAAAAATAAACCATCCAATGTAATTCGCTTTTTGATGTATTCACCTTTTTCAATTCCCTTCTGGGTGTATACATGTTGCTAACCAGTCTAGACACTTCTGTGCTGACCTTATATAACCACACACAGTGGGTTCTTGGCAGACAAATCCAAAACAAGCACAGACAAGAGAGGGGAACAGAAACGAAGTAATTGCCTGCAGTGTGCACATAAAACACAGGAATTACTTCCCAGTGCTCTCCCTGGACAAAGAAAGCACAGAGATTTTCGAGAGTTTAGGAACTGTCGTAGAAGAAGGCACTTTGGGGGCAGGCACATTCATTCCCGAGCACGCTCAGTGAGGGAACGCATCCCTGAGCATGCTCAATCTAAGAACAAAAGGAAAGCGGTAGATATATTTGAGGCAAGCTCAATTTAGCTGTGATTGTTTTGACCGCCAATGTGACACAATGCAGAATAACCTGGAAAGAGAGTTCTCAATGAAGTATTGTCAAGATCATGTTGGCCGGTAGGCACGTGTTTGAGGGAGGGGCAGTCTTGATTATATTAACTGCTGTGAAAATACCCAGTTTAAAAGTAGGTGGCGCTATCACTGGTTTGCGTCTTGAATGTGTAAGAGTAGATAAAATGGGCTAGAAGTAAGCATGTGTGTATTCATTCTCCCTCTGCTCTTGGATCTTGTGAAGTGCTTAGCGACTTCAAGTTCCTGCCTTAATGTCTCCACAATGACAGACTGAAAAACCTAGAATTGTAAGCTCAGTAAACCCTCTCTTTCCTAAGTTGCTTTTTGTTGGGGAATTTGTTACATCAAAAGAAATGAAACTAGAAAAAAATTCCATGGAGCGTGTTTGATAGGTTAAGATGGTGGACACAACAACACTTTGGGTATGTTCAGTTAATGTGAAAAAGATGAGCTGACAAACTTGGCTTTTTCCAAAATGTTTTAGCTAAGAAAAGGGGGAGAATTATTTGAACGTGTATTAAAGAACTTTACCCCTCTGAAAACTGCCTGACTTGTTGGCTAACATGGACAATCAGATCAGCTATCCTTTCCCTGAGAGAAACTCCACAGAATTTCACCCTGTGTTCTCCTTGTGAACTTTCCCAATTTAGATCCCTACTTTCTTAGACAATGCAGGTTTCATGAGGTAGGATCAAATCAACAAGTTATAATGGTTCAATACATGTAGACAGCATCTGCTGGTTCCTACATTCACAGGTAAGTGGCTTTCCTGCACCTACTCACATGAGGATGTGGTTTGATCCAGAAGCAGAATCACCTCCACAGTGGCTCCTGAGGAAGAAGCTTTTCTCAACCCTCAACATCAGCTGGAACTCAAAAGCCAGGACTATCCATGGCCATTACCTGCCTCATGCCCAATGGTGAAAGAGCAACACCTGTCTCCAGGCTGCTTTTGAGAATGGGCCTGGTGGGACAAGACACCAATGTTTCCCTTCTCCTTCTCTGTAGCTTCTAGAGTCCAGTCAGTGGAAAGGACAATGCTGCACAGTCATTCCCCTAAGCAAATTCTCACAAAAACTCTCTTTAAATGACAAAGGGGTAGTTTTCACTCCCATATAATTTAAAACAGCTTTGGAAGATGCACATTTTCCAAAGGATGAACGTGTCAGAAATGGGAGAAAACACTGAATCTCATGCCGAGACAGCCAACTCCAGTGCAGTCTCTAATTGTACTCATTTTTACTGAGACATCAAATCACCATCAGAGGGAACGAAATCCTCTTAATGTCTTATTAATAACAACTATGTTCTTCAGAAATTGATATCTAAGGCAGAATTCAATTGGGTCAGATACAACTGCAACTGTATCGCTGGGTGGATGTGACCTGCTCACAAAATGTCTGTAATTACTGCAATTTTGCTCCTTGTTTAACTCTGAAATTACATGGGTGACATCCCTTTTGTGACAAAAGCACTTTTAAAGACCAAAAACTTTTAGACACACTGGAGAGAATGCTTTTGATTGGGAGTTTCTTGGCTGCAGCTGCAGCGTCTTTGAGGGAAGCAGTGCTTGAGTGTGTTCATTCTGCCCAGAACATCTCAGGATCTGTTGTTTTGATTGTGACATTGTCCGACAGGCCAGACTGATGATTAATTTGTATTATTAAGATGACTAAATGCTCCTTTCAGATGGTCTACCCTAAGCACAGCCTTGAAAGTGACCTGATTGCACATCTTGGGTGGTACAGGAGAGCTACATGGTCCTTCCCTTTAAACAGGATGCACTGATGTCCTGTACACCAGCATGGCTCCTTGAGAACCCAGAAGGAAGTGGGCAGAAAAATTCGCAGCTGCTGTGCTGTGTGAACTGCTTTTCTACAAAGGAAAAACCACAGAACGTACCCTGGAAGGTCCTTGATTGTCTGTTGGCCAGCCAGGTGTGACCCAAAGAGGGTTGTCTTGGCGATTGCCCCCGTCTAAACCAAAGGATGTGCCCGGGGTTGGGGCCAGCTTCCTTGTAATGGGCCGAGGCCCGTGGGAAGCTTTTTCTCTCTGTGAACTGAAATCTTTCAAAACTTTTTCTCTCAGCAAACTAAAATCTTTCATTAGGAATATAGTTGGTTTCATTTGTTTCTTCTTAAATTAGTTTCCCCCTTCCCATTTTGTTCCAAAGGTCAAAACCATAGAAAGGGTTGGGTGTGGTGGTGCAAGCCTTTAGATCCCAAGACTAGGGAGACGGAGGCAGAAGCAGAAGCAAGCAGATCTCTGGGAGTTAAAGGCCAGCCTGGTCTACATAGCAAGTTCCATACCTAATAGAAGATTCTACCACATTCCTCAGCACTCTTTGTAGTTGACATATTTCAATGTCGCTGGGCAGTGGTGGCACACACCTTTAATCCCAGCACCCGAGAGGCAGAGGCAGGTGGATCTCTGTGAGTTTGAGACCAGCCTGGTCTACAGAGCTAGTTCCAGGACAGCCTCCAAAGCCACAGAGAAACCCTGTCTCGAAAAACCAAAAAAAAAAAAAAATCGTATTTCAGTGTCTTCTGGTCTCTTTAATAACACATTCTTTTTTTCTCCTCTGCCAGACAAATAGGGGGCTATGCTGTAGATACCTTTTTGCAGGTGGCTTTAAGAATTCACACCATCACCTAAAAATCAGTGTGCTGTCTAGCAGCGGCTACAGCTTTTCTCTCTTCATAGCCCTCTGTGCCCCGAGGGGTGTGTGTGTGTGTGTGTGTGTGTGTGTGTACCACAGTTTATTCAGCCAGTCACTTGGGTCTGCTCTGGCTCAGCACTCAGTGCTGTGTAGTAGTCATCAGGATAACTGAGAAAGCACACTACTTTCTTTTTTTTTTTTTTGAAGAGATTCATTGTTTATATACTAAAAGTATCAGTGTTATTAATACATACATAACATCCAACAAAATCTACAGATTCAATCCAATCAAAATTCCAAGGTTGTTTTTCATAAAGATAGAAGAAGCAATCCTTGGATTCACATGGAACTGCAAAAAGACCCTGAATAAACCAACCCCCTTGAGCAAAAAACAATGAAACAAACAGAGCCAAAGGCATTACACTCCATGATTTCAAAATACAGTATAATTATGTTATAAAGCTACTATAATCAAAGCAGCACCAGATCACATAAAAATAGAGGAAGGGGTAATGAAGTAGGTTAGAAATATCAGAAATAACACTCACTGCTTTTACAGTTACCTGACTTTCTGCAAAGCCACCGATAACATTCAATGAGTAAGAATAAATTCTTCAATAAATTGTGTTGGGAAAACTGGGTGTTCATATACAGAAGTATGAAATTGAACTTTTATGTTACCCTTTGCACAAAAATTAGCTCAGATGGACTTAAAAGCCTAGTAGTAAGACCTGAATTATAAAACTATATGAAGAAAATATTCAAAGAAAGCTCCATGACAGTTTACTGTTGATTAGATCTCATTTTTATCAGATAGTTTGGCCAGAGTGTTCTTGGGTGTCATTCTGTTTCCCCTCACAAATTCAGATATACCATCCCAACACTTCGGGTCTACACAATTTCTTCTGAGAAACAGGTTTCTAATCTCATGATCTGTTCATGTGGAGCATCTAGCAGTCTCTTCTTGCTGCTTTGAACTGATTCTCTTTGCCTGTGGCTTTCGATGATTTCCTTAGCATGTGTCTTTCTTTTTTTTTCCATTCATTTATTTAGCTCATAAATAAAGTCATGTGCAATTATGATACACAATACAGTATGTTCAAATGGCGTGGCTAAATTAAACCAATTAACATGTTATATCACACATATTCATCATTTTTGTTTTGAGAACACTTAAAGTATACTATCTCTCAACTTTTAAAATATAGCATATTGTTATCAACCATATTTATCATGCTCTCAGTAGACCTCAAGACATCACAGAGTCCATGCCTCTTGACCAAATGCAGTTTTATATCTTTAAACCAATCGTTTCCCCATTGTTAAAAGACCCACATTGAAGCCTAATAGCCACAATTCTGCTCTCTGTTCCTATAAGTTCATCATTTCTAGGTTACACATAAAATTGAAATTGTGTGACATTTGTCTTCCAGTGTGTCACATTTTATTTTTTGGCAAGCATATAACTTTACTACTTACTAAAGATGAAATCAAATTTGCATGCACAGGTGAGCACTCACTGAAACACTTTGGATCCATCACATATTTGAGTTTCAATTGAGAGAGAGAGAGAGAGAGAGAGAGAGAGAGAGAGAGCAATAATGGCAATATGTTATGCATCAATAGCAGCAACAGTTTTTCCAGGTTCTACAGTCCTTTGAACAAAATTGTAGAGACATCCAGCACACTCCATTTAAAAAAAACAAAAAAACAAACAAAAACAAAAAACAAACAAACAACAAAAAAAAGTAAAAAACAAAATCCCAGAAAACAGCACAGTTCTGTTATTCTTGTGGTACTTGGCACCATTTTTTTTAAATTAGTTTCTCAGTCATCATCTGGGAGGAAACCATTCTGAGCAATATCATTAAAAACAGCTCTGATAAAGCATGGTCACTACTATGTATCATAAAGCAGGTTCACATACGAGTGAGTACATATCATGTTTGTCTTTTTGTGATTGGATTACCTCGCTCAGAATGGTTTCTTCGAGTTCCATCCATTTTCCTGCAAATTTCAATATTCCATTGTTTTTTTCTGCTGAGTAAATTTACTCCATTGTGTAAATGTACCACAATTTCTCTACCCATTCTTCGGTTGAGGGGCATCTAGGCTGCTTCCAGTTTCTGGCTATTACAAATAATGCTGCTATGAACATGCTTGAACATATGTCCTTGTTATCTGAATGTGCTTCTTTTGGGTATATGCCTAGGAGAGGAATTGCTGGATCTTGTGGTAGACTCATTCCCATTTTCTTGAGGAGTCGCCACACTGATTTCCACAGTGGCTGTACAAGTTGGCACTCCCACCAGCAGTGGAGGAGTGTTCCTCTTTCTCCACATCCTCTCCAGCATAAACTGTCATTGGTATTTTTGATTTTAGCCATTCTGACAGGAGTAAGATGGTATCTGCTTTAACTTTTTTCAGAATCCTACATAGCCAAAGCTGTAGGGAGTAATTCATCCTCCCTGTAGTGCTGACTACGCCCAAATGGGTGTGGTCACAGGTATGAAGAAGGGATGGGATAAAAGACCTGGGAAGGAGGCACTCCCCTCTTTTCAGGGTTCTGGTAGGGACTGGAAAGGTTGAGACTAACCTGGGTTATCTGTATAAGTAATCTGTCACAATAAAATACCAATCTTATTCTTATTACGTATCCCCAAGTCCATGAGTGACTTGGGGATAAGCATCTCGGGATGTAAATAAAAAGTGGCTACCACAGTAACAATCTGGTCCCATCTTCATTCAAAGCTCCCCATGAGTTTTAATTACTGAGAATATAGTTCTCAGAAGACAAAGTATTTATTACAGATAGAATATGTCTCATGTAATAAGACACACTTTTCCAAATCCATATTTCTAATAAGCTCACTATTCAGTGAGGCTCTTCCCTCAGTCTTCTTTGTAAATGAACAGAAGTGCAGACATATGTGCACAATTATATAGACCATTTGTTTACCCAGCACAGACAATTTATGCTTTGTTATACAGTCAGAAGACAGTGCCTGTAGGAGATATTGAGGTCATAAGGTTGAATGAGTTTTATGTCCTTATAAAAAGAAACCACACCAACATCTCTCACACTTTCTTCCATGTGAACATGGTGAAAGATGAACAAATCCAAACTAGATAATGACCAGCAATCTTCATCATGGACTTCCCACTCCCAAATTATAAGAAATGTGTATTAATTGTATGAGTGACTCATTGTGTTGCTTTTATCAGAATATTTTACTCCCCAAACTAGAAAAGATACTAAGACAGAAATCTTAACCATCTGGGTTGGCTGAGGGTAGTGTTACCACATACTTCCAAGAAGTTCTTACTGTTACTGCATACTTGCTGCACACATTTTATCAATGACATCCATATATGTTTGTGTGTGTACTAAGGAACAAGTTTAAAAGATTAGCTTCCAAGCATATCTAAAAAAGAAAAATGTACAATCAATCCTGTAGCTCATTTATAGAGTGCTTGACTGCCATGCACAAGGATGTGGATTTAATACCCAATTCCACAAATAAAAAGTAAATGATTATTATGACTTCTATGAGGTGACAGAACTGACCAAAAAAGGGGAAACAGAAGAAGAAATGGTAAGGAAAAGGAGTCTTAGAACCTTTCAAATGACAAGACATATGTGATAGCAGTATTAGCTGGAAAATCAAAACTCAGAAATGTCCTCTAAAGTTGTAAATGTAACAGGTGATAATTTAAAGTTATGCATTCTCCAAAAGCAACTGCTATGAGGAGTAGGGTGGCTCTCCTGTGCCAGGGTCATTGGGAGTCACCTATGCCAGGGCTGGCAAGGGAAGGGATCAGCTCTCCAGTGAGTAGGCCGCAGCTCTCCCAGGTCAGTGAGGGGCAGGACCAACTCAGCAGGGCACTCATATTTCACAAATGGTTCAGCATGTTGTTTGTATGGCCCCCAGGGTAACACAGGAAATGGACATCAACACAGACCCCAGCTACAGCAGAACCACAGAACCATACACGCTCACCAGCAGCACCTTGGGCCTGGTTGTCTTAGAACTGCCCTCCCCAATCTTGGAAATCTGGCCCAACCCTTCATTATAGGAGTGGGAGAGCTGACTCTGCCCCTCACCTGAAGGGGAAGTGGTTCCTGGGGCCCTAAATGACCAACTCAGCTACCACCCCAAATCACATTCAGGGTCTCGAGTTGACACCTTCCAACATCTACCCCAGCTATGACCTGCTAGAGCAAGTGAAGGGACAATTTCTTCAGGTCCATTGCCTCTGTACCTCAATGACTCATGGTAACAGCAGGATATACATAAAGGTATTGGTGAGGGCCCAGGATTGAGAGTGTACCGGAAGCCAGAGGCCTTGAGACTGACCAACAACACATTACACAACGAACATTTTAAGGTAAAATGGTTTGGGGAAAAGGGTATGCCACATGATATGCAGCTCCTAATGTCACTAACACCAATGAAGAAGGGATGGAGAGTCAGGGCGTGTGGAGGAGTGAAGTGGGTTTCTTGTTTGTTTGCTTTTTCATTTCCTTTTTTTTGTTTTTATGCTTTGGGTTTTTGTTTTTAATTAATACTTTTATATTTTTATTATTTTTAAAGCAACTGATAGTACAAAGGGTAAGGGAAGATAGAATAAGTAGGTCTTCCAGCTTCCCAAATTTAGAAATAAACAGGGTATTTTATCTTCAACACAAAACTTGTGAGTATTAAGAGGAATAATAGAAATAATTTAAAATACCAAAAGGCTATTTTGTAAGATAATCCCAATTTTACATAGAGTAGGCACATTTGTGCTACTTAACTACACATTAGAATCATGTTTGAATGACAGCATATTCTTAGCATAGTTTAGTTGGTAATTTAGGACATTTACAGTTTACTAAAGAAGATAGACATTTGGTTATCGGTAACACAGCAGAATACATGTGCTCCAGGTATTTTCTCTTGCACAGCCAAAGGCACACATACAGCAGGATTCAGTACCTGCTAATTACCCCATCCCCTAGAGACAAAAGTACCAATACAAATACAAGCCAGGTATCAGTCATCCTTGGTAGCGTCTTCTCTACAGCAAAAGCTTCCAATAAAAGGAAAGTGTGTTCCTAAGACTGAATGAGGGCCCTTGTACTTGGGTGTCAGTGGGGAGGCCTGGGCAGTCTATGATTCCTATAGCACTGGAAAGAGTATTTATCCCTAGTGCAAGAATGGAATTTTGGAGCCCTGAGTTATAGAGGCATACACTTTTGTACACTTATTTTGTTCATTTCCCCCCTTGTTCAATTACTCCCATACTCTCCTTCCCTCCCTACCCATCTATGGTTATAGTCTTCCTCTCTTTAAATTATAAAATAAAACACAAAAGAAATATCAACACAAGGTATCAATACCTATAAAATGTCCTCAAAAGAAAATGAGCCCAAAGGTCTACATCATTTCTATTGAGCTGATTTTTTGTGTTTGCCAGTGATACCCCCACATGTGTCCTATCAAGAGGAGTAGTTAAGATACCCAGTAAGAATTCACTGGACCAAACTTATTCTTTTTTAAGTTTTTTTTTTATTTTTCATATATTTGAATTACAAACAAGATTGAATTACATGATAATCCCAGTTCGTTCTCCCTCCCTTCCTCCTCTACCACCCCCCCCAACTAAAATCCTACCTGTCATACGTCCTTTCTTCTAATCTACACCTGACTCAAAATTTCTGCTTCCTCATGACCTCTGCATCCTTCCTTTTCTTCCCTTCTCACTCTCATAGCTTCCTTCCCCCTCTTCAGATGTTCTCAATTTGCTCAGGGGATGGTGACCCTTTCCCCTTCTCCAGGGGACAAAGTTTGTCTCTTTTAGAGTCCTCTTTGTTTACTAGTTTCTCTGGCAGTGTGGATTGTAGGCTGGTAATCTTTACACTGTGTCTAAAATCCACATATGAGTGAGTACATACCATGTTTGTCTTTTTGTGAATGGGTTACCTCGCTCAGAATGGTTTCTTCTAGTTCCATCCATTTGCCTGCAAATTTCAAGATTCCATTGTTTTTTTCTGCTGAGTAGTACTCCACTGTGTAAATGTACCACATTTCTCTATCCATTCTTCAGTTGAGGGACATCTAGGCTGCTACCAGTTTCTGACTATTACAAATAATGCTGCTATGAACATGGTTGAACAGATGTCCTTGTTGTATGAATGTGCTTCTTTTTACTTCCATTTTCTTAAACCAATGCAATATTTAACTGTATATCCAAAACACATATCCTTGTGACCACAGACAGGTATAGCAATTGACACAGCTCAAAGTGACTTCTGTTTTAAATATGAGACTATTATAAAGACTGACAACTCATCAAGATATAGAGAAATGACCATGCTGTGCTAAATGCAGACTGACGAATCTGCAATTGTATCATTTGTGGGGCAGGTAAGCTGCAACTCTCAATAACGTGTTTGCATACACAAGACAAACATGACAAAATCAACTAACATGAAAATGTGGACAGGTACAATTCCACATGGGACAGCTATAGAAGTAGACTTACAGGTGGTCACCATCTGATGAGAGAAAGAGAAACTCAGTCTCCCTCAAATTCAAGCTCCCAATAATTAGTACAGTGCTCAGTGGTCCATGCTTGACACAAGAACAGATGGGCAAATCTAAATGTACTCAGTGAATAAGAAATACACACGTGTATATATGAACAAACCATACATGTACATGCATGGAACTCATTAAAGAAGTCATATGTGTGGGGGGGGAGATACACTGGACAAGCTGAGGCACAAAGGGGAGGGAATGGGTGAAGAGATTTAGATGCGGTCTCCATGTGTGAATTTTTCAAAACCCACAGGAAAAATAATAGATCTTCAAAGAACTAGCTGAAGGTTCCACAGGAATACTGGGGAAATGTGAAAACCGCATCCAGAAATTTGAGAACTAGTCCACCAAGTGATTGACAGTGTTTTCCTAAAATAAACATACAAATAAAATAAATTTTGGAAGTTGCTACAACTAAGAAGTAGAAACTTTTGAATTAGAATTTCCCATCACAAAAGCAGTTCATGGAAGGGGAAAGTTGGTGAGGAAAATAATGGTTTGGTTATGTTGTGTATTGTTTTAATTTCAGGGTACCGATGACCAGTGTAAGTATGATAAGCCATGGCTACCTAATGATGTATTTTTTTGAGTTTGCAACATAAAAGTTTTAACACAGACCTAAGCACTGGTATTAAGATAGAGAGAGGAATCTAAGGGAAAGTTCAGCATGCACTTAAGGGTCTTGAGATATGAGAGCCTGGCTCAAGTTGTTTGTTTCTTTTAGTACTTTGAAGGCAGAAATTTCTGAGGTCCTGTGGATGTTCCATTTATGGGTGATCACAAGTCACCAGTGCACAGATACTGCCTGATGACCCTTTCACTCAGGACAGAATAGAAACTGGGCAAACACAAATCAGACCTTCAGAAACCATCTATTTTCACAACCCTAGAAGAGAAGAAGTGTGAGGAGATGTGTACTATATGCGATGTTCCTGCAAAAAAAAAAAAAAAATGGCACAGAACAAACAAAGACTTCTAGGTCCCGGCAGAGAAACACAGGACCATACGCTGTATGTCAGTTCCTGAATTTCCCCTTCTCCAGCAAAGCGTCAGACACATGCATGGGTAAGTATCAGATTCAGCAAGCTGTAGGCTCCCCTACAGCCAAATCCACACACACACAACCAGATGTCAGGGCCTGCTAAGATCCAAATCCTGAATAGCCAAATTACACACACACACACACACACACACACACACACACACACACACACACACACACACACACACAACTTATTGAGGCTGTATTAAATACAAGATACTAAATATATACACAGCAATCGTTGTTGATATCCTGGCTACCCCTTTACCCCTACCTGGGCATCCTGACCCTGTTCCTGCTACCAACTCCTCTCCTTCTTCTGCCCCATAGTTTCTCCTCAGCACACACTCTGTGCCAACCCTTTCTTGGGCCTGCACCATCTCCCACCTGCCTGTAGCTCCCTGCCAGAGCTCTCATGGGCCTGGGACTTCTCCTTATGGAATCTTACTAGGTTTTGGGGCCTGCCTAATCCTCTGACTCTCTCCCTGCCTCAGGATAGCTCTTCTCCAGGCTACCTTTTTGCACCTGGATCCAGTTTTGACAGGTGATCGCTCCTCACTGACAGCTGGCAAAGGTGACATGGCTCCATTGTGCATGCTTTAGGTGGCTGCATAAGAAAGACTCTGCATGCAGAAACCAGCAGTCATCACATAAAAGCCACACTTAAGGGACCACTATCCAGCTAATCCCACTCGTAAATGTTGTGAAATCTATGCTGGTATCAGAGTCATGAAAGGTAGGAGCTGTGTCATTGCCATGCTTTGACAGCTCAAAAAAGGGTATTCATACCCATCTGGCCCAGTCACCCTCCATTACATATTTGCATAATTACATTTATTTAGAGACAGTGTTTGCTGTAGCACAGGCTGACCCCAAACTCTCTATGCAGCTGAGGATGACCTTGAACATCTGTTCCTTGTAATTCCCATGAGAGCTGGGATTAACAGGCACATGCCACTAACCCTGATGCATATGGTCCTTAGCATTGAACCCATGGCTGCTTGTGTGCTCAGCAACCAGGTCCAGATGTTGGGTTTTTTGTTGTTTTGAAGTGTCCCATGTGCCCAAGATGGTTTACCATTGTTCTTTTATCCCAATGAGAAGTGTAAGGAAGTATCCATTCATCTTCAATGGTAGATCTGCTAAGCACGTATCTGCAAAACATTAAAACCCCACATTTAATTGGAAGCTCCTGTTCTCACTAAATACTTGTCTAAGAAAATACATGTTAGGTATTGTAACCTAGACAACTAAGCTTGGCTGGAGAGGTCATGGACTAGAGAGTAGAAAAAAAACTACTACTTCCATTTTCTTTCTTTTCTATTTTTTTTTTGAGGGGGGGTGGTTTCTAGGCAGGGTTTATCAGTGGCTTTGGAGGTTGCCTGGGAACTAGCTCTTGTACAACAGGCAGGTCTCAAATTCAGAGAGATCAATATTCCCCCTTCCTCCTGAATGCTGGGAATAAGGGTGTGTGCCACCAAAGAGCGCACATCTATTCCCATTTTCTTAAACCAATGTAATATCTAACTGTAATCCAAATGTACATCCTTGTATCCACAAATGAGTACATTGGCTGACACTTCCTTTAAATATCAGACTATTACAGAAACCTACAACTGGTCAAAATGCAGAGAAGTGACTATGCTATGCTAAAGCTGACTGATGAATGTGCAATTGTGTCTTTTATGGGACAGGTTAGCTCTGCCTCTCAGTAGTAGTTACATTTGCAAGACAAATATGAAAACAGCAGTTCACATGCAAATGCAGACAGGGTCAATTCCACATGGAGCACCACCAGAAGTGTTACAGGTTATCAATACCTGTGGGACACAGACAATCAGTCTCCTCCATGGATAAGCTCCCCCTTAGGTTGGTCAGTCCCCAGTGATCTGCTCTGCATACCCATACAAATGAACCAAGATAAATGTACTCAGTAGGTTACAAATACATGTGTCTATGTATGAACACAAAACCACACAAATACATGCATTTAACTCATTATAGGATACATGATTCAGGGTTACATTGGGATAAGCTGATGTACAGAAGGGAAGGACGTTGGCAGGAGAGAAGAGATGCATTATTTATGTGAAGTTTACACAACCCCCCCCAAACACAGAAAAAACAACGTCTCTACAAAGAACTAGTTGCAGGTTAGGCAGGAATACAGGAGAAATGTAAAAACTGCATCCAGGATTTTGAAGACTAGTTTACCAAGTGATTGAGAGTGTTCTCCTAAACTATAAGAAAACATAGTAATAAAATAAAATTTGGAAGTTGCTACACCTGAGAAATAGAAATTTTTGAATGAGAATCACCCATCACAAAAGCAGTACAGGGAAGGGGAAAGTTGATGAGGAAAATAATGGTTTGGTTATATTTTGTATTGTTTTATTTTCAGGGTATTGATGACAAGTGTAGACTTGATAGGCCATGTCTAGCTAATAATGTACTTTTCAAGTTTACAACATAAAGGTTTTAACACAGACCTAAGCACTGGTATTAAGATAGAGAGCCTGGATTTTGTTTGTGATTATTAGTACTTCGAAGGCAGAAATTTCTGAGGTCCTGTGGATGTTCAATTTATGGGTGATGACAAGTCTCCACCGTACGGATATTGACTGATGACCATTTCACTCAGGACAGACTAAAACAGTCAAAACATCAATCAGACCTTCAGAAACCAAGTCTATTTTTCACGACTTAAATGAGACCCCGAAAGGGAAGAAGGGTGGAGGAATGCCTCCTGGGTGGACTGTGCACAAAAGTCTGCTCTCAGAGAACCCCTAATGCAGTCCAGGTGGGCAGTCACATGGCAGATCACTATAGAGATGACAGCAGTCACGTGACTTCAATCTGACCAATGAGGGAGTTCCAAAAGGCACCTCAATCTGGTTGGCTCAGTCCTGTACCTGTCACCAATCAGGTTACAGATCAGGATGCACTCACAGCACGAGCTGGGTGGTGAAGAGACAGTTGGTACCAGTCTTGGGAGTGAAGGCAGAGCATTCACTTCGCTGACATTGGTGCCAGTGGCAGTGCTCACAGACAGTGCTTGAAGCTGCAAATTTGAAGACGATTTTCTGTTCAACTCAAGCAACAACAGGTACAGCTTCATTGGCTGCTGTCTTCCAGGGCAGTTTGATTTTCTTGGCACCCAGAATGCTCTCCTTTTCAAAAACACTTTGGAGTGTGGATTGGGACCCTGGACATTGTTCCTATTGGCTGATTCATCAGTAACCCGAACCTGGATTCTAAACCACCCAGTTCTCTGTCTCTTTGTCTGTGGTGCCTGAGACACTCAGGCCCCTTTCTCAGAATATTGTGGACAATCCCAGGGAGACTGCTGTTCTACTCCCTGTCCTCAGGGACCTATCGTTATCTTCCCTCGAAGAAATTCTATTTTGTTGGTGGTGGGGGGGGTTGTTTTTTTGTTTTTTATTAACCGGTTTCTTTTCGTAGCTTTGGAGCCTGTCCGGACATATGCTCTGTGCACCAGGCTGTCCTCAAACCCAGGGAGACCTGCCTGCCTCTGCTTTCCAAGTACTGGGATTAAAGACATTCATCACCACTGCCAGTAAGATTCCCTCAAAATTTACATTTGGAACTGGCATGCCACACATAACAAAGTCATCTTCATTTGCAACTGTTTTCTGGAAAATAACTGAATTACATTATCAGAGACACAGGCTTTATATTCCATAACTTCTTCATTTTTTTTCTGTTTTGTTTGTATTGTTTTGAGACAGGGTTTCTCTGTGAGCTTTGGAGCCTTTTCTGTGGAACTTGTTCTGTAGCCCAATCTGGGGTCACACAGAGATCCAGTTGCTTCTGCCCCCGGAGTACTAGGATTAAAGAACTGTGATCCCACTGCCTAGGCTCTTCTCTTCAAATGGTTTATTTCCCAATTTTTTTAATTAGTATTGCCATTCTGTTCCTCAGCCATGAACTCATCTTGAGTATGAACGTGGCCTTGTTTACATTCTGTTGAACATGCTGAAAGTTTCAAGTTATTTCAATAAGGATTGTCGTGTTTAGGTACATAAACTATTGGTTTACAGTCCCTACTTATTTTACAGTTAGGGTTATTTAATTCAGTTTATTTATTTTGCTCTTAGTTATTTATCTGTCTGTGTACATCATACTCTTGGTGGGTGGATGTCACTGTTCTTTTTTTTCCAACATATGATATCAAGGATGGAAAACTCCTGTCACCATGTCTGGCAGAAGGTTCCTATAGGCTTTATAGAAGATATTGGAAAGTGTCTCTTTCCATTTCCTTATAGAATAGTTGGAGAAATATTAGTGTCAATTCTTTTCAAAAGGTGGGAAGAATGCATACATGAATATATCATACCAGTCTTTTACTCCTTTTGATATTTCATCATAGAAATTCTTTTAAAATGAATTTTTATTTATTTTATACAATCATGTTTTACAAACCAATCCCAGATCCCTTTCCCTCTTATCCTCTCATGCCCACCACCAATCCCCCATCCACATGACTGGTAGGATGAGGCCTCCATTGGGGGATAATAAAAGTCTGTCACATCATTTGGGGCAGGACCTAGGTCCTCCACTATGTGTCTATATTGAGAGAGTATCCCTCCACAGGGAATGGACTCCCAATACCCATTTGTGTGAGCACTAAGGATAAACCTGGTTTCACTGCCGGAAGTCCCATGGACTGCCCAAGATACCCAGGTGAAACCCATTTTCAGAGGGCCTCGTTCAGGCCTGTGTTGGTTCCCCAGATGTAAACCTGGGGTGTGTGAGCTCCCCACTGGTCTGCTCTGAACACAAATACAAATGAATGAAGCTAAATGTACTCATTAGGTTAGAAATACATGTGTCTATGTATGATTACAAAACCACACATATACATGCATTTAATTCATTAAAGTGTTCATGTTTGGGGTTACATGGGATAAAGTGAGGCACAAGAGGAAATTAAGGTTGAAGGAGAGATTAGATGCAGTGCAAGGAACAGGAAAGTGCCAAATCCTGAATCACCAAATAATATACAAACAAACTCAGGGGAGAAAGAGGGGAAGGGAGAGGAAAAGGATTAGGGAGAGCAAGAGGAGGTAGAAACAGAAGAGCCTGAGGGCAATAGAGAGAAAGGTGGGTGTTGGGTCCAGTAGGAACCCATCACCAATAGTCAAAGCCTCCTACCCCATACACTCACAGCACATCATGAAGCCAGGTCCTTATACATTTCCCATTTCCTTACAACCAAATCCCTCTACATAGGGTTGGGTGTCATGTCCTTCAAGGCATCCATAGTCATACAGCCACAACCTCCCCATGCAGAGTTATTAGGAACTGTTCAGTATTTCCTCTTCTATATCCACTGAGATACATATACACATACACACATGGAGGGAACAGATTGAGTGAGGTTAACCTAGTTAACAACTGAAGCATCTACAGACACACACACACACACACACACACACACACACACACACACACACACACACACACACAGGACTAGTTTACTAGTCAAGCTAGGTATGAATGTCTATGAAATACAAAACTCTCCTCTCTCTCTCTCTCTCTCTCTCTCTCTCTCTCTCTGAAACATCCACACCCACACTCAAAAACACCCAGACACACACACCTCCCACAAGGGTAGTTTTCTTGTCTTGACAAGTACAATTATCTTTGAAAAGTCATTTTTTCTCTCTCTCTCTCTCTCTCTCTCTCTCTCTCTCTCTCTCTCTCTCTCTCTCTTTCAGAATGAGGTGTCAGTTACTTATTGTTAGATGTCCTTCCATTCAAACCAAAGTCCCCCTCTGACAACCAAATTCAGATCCCCTCTTCTGTAACTAAAACCCTCACTCAATACATTGCTGAGTCTTTTTCTACCAGTATTTTCTCTTGCACAGCCAAAGGCACACAGCAGGATCCCGCTCCTACTAATTACCCCATCCTCTAGAGACAAAAGTACCAATACAAATACAAGCCAGGTATCAGTCCTTCTTGGTAGCATCTTCTCTACAGCAAAAGCTTCCAATAAAAGGAAAGGTGTGTTCCTAAGACTGAATGAGGGCCCTTGTACTTGGGTGTCAGTGGAGAGACCTGGACAGTCTATGATTCCTCTGGCACTGGAAAGAGTATTTATCCCTAGTGCAAGAATGGAACTTGGGAGCCCTGAGTTATACAGGCATACACTTTTGTACAATTATTTTGTTCATTTTCCCCCTTGTTGAATTACTCCCATACTCTCCTTCCCTCCCTACCCATATATGGTTATGATCTTCCTCTCTTTCAATTATAAAATAAAACACAAACAAAAGAAATATCAACACAAGTAATCAACACCTATAAAATGTCCTCAAAAGAAAATGAGCCCAAAGGTCTACATCATTTCTATTGAGCTGATTTTTTGTGTTTGCCAGTGATACCCCCACATGTGTCCTATCAAGAGGAGTAGTTAAGATACCCAGTAAGAATTCACTGGACCAAACTTATTCTCGCTTTGCCATAAGGAAACAATTGCAGATGTGTCTTTGCCTAGTGATGGAAACTGGTTTCCACATCTCCTTTTCATTGCTAGAACACACATATGGCTTGAATTTGCATGCTTGTGTATATTGCTACAGACTATGCGAGTTCATGTATTCATCTTTCCTGTTGCATCTCGAATCTACTTCTTCCTTGAAATCATTTATTACTTCTGGCTCCTAGTATTTTTCTGTTTACTCTTCCCAAAAGCTCCCTGAACCTTGAGGGATAATTTTCATGAAGCAATCCCATTTAGAACGAAGTATTACTTTGTCTCACACTCCATCCACATGGTTATGAGTGTCGGTGTTATTTCTGTCTCCTGCAATACATTTCACTGGTGTGAGTTGTTTGAAACATTAATCACTCAGTATTGCAGCATTTAATCACTAGTCATTTTATCACAATATTCCTTAAGCAGGATAATAATATCAGGTTTTTCCATAGGCCTATCTGCTCAGATTCCTGAACACTTTAGCAGTGTCAGTTATGGCTTCAATCTCCTGGAGAGGGCTTTAAAACCAATCAAAGAGTGGTTGGTTATTGACATAGTATTTATGCCTTTATTGTTATATTATTATATATTGTTATATATTATTATAAAAATATTGTTTATTTTGTAAATTAGTCACTGTTGTCCTAGGGTTTATAGCTGGGTGATTTTGATGATTGTCTTTCTCCTTCACTAAAGTGCAGAGTATATTCTTGTGTTATGATTGACAGTAAGGAGTGGTAAAGCTTCTAGGTGTACACCAGCTCAACTTATCCATGTTGGCTGACATACATTTGTGTTGTCTTCATCAATAAGGCATAACAACAAGGTTGGATATAAGCAATAGTCTTAACAGTATATGTGAGCTTTTGGGGGGTTTTGTGGTGCCAATCTTCAGCTATTCAGTAACATAGAACATGATCATGTCACTGAACCAAAAATTTTCAGTGAGATTTTTTTTTCTTCAATGAATATAGAACTCTTAATTCTCTTTATTCATCTGCTTTGGTTTTCATATGCTCTTTTTTCAGTTTTGATAGGTTACACAAGTTTAGAAATTTGCTCCAGCTTTCCATTCCATGTCAGTATACATTTTTAAAATACTTCCAAAAGAAGAATCAGAGGAAACAGAGGGGTCAGGAACCTGGCCCACAGAGAAACTGAGTGGTACTCATAGGGGCTCACAGAGATCAGGGAGACTGTAAGGGATCTTATGCAGTTCCCATTCATATATGTTATTGCTAATTAGCTTGAAGTAATTGTGGGATTCCTGTCAGTAGCAGATCACTGATTCTTTGGCTTACTCATGCTAACCTTTTCCTCCTGAGGCTGCATTGTCCAGTCTTATGGTAGAATATTATTCCATGATAGGTAGATGGTCTTAGGAAGCCTGACCTTTTCTGAGGTGATACATAAAGAGGGTAAATCTGGGGAAGAGATGGAAGAGTCTGGGGGTGGGCAAAGAGAGAAAAATATGGTCAGGGTATAATATATGAGAAAAGAATAAAAATACTAGGAAATTTGAGCAATGTCAATGAGAAAAGTGTTGACATCATTGACTCTGGATAGTCTTTTTATTATATTGCTATATAAAGAAGAGAGAAACCTTGGGACATTATCATTATTCATACTTACTATATTATCGGGAAACATCATACCTGTAATATCTTCCCTCAAAGTAACATTGTCAAATAAAAAAAGAAGTAGAATAAAAAATGTAAATTGAATAATCATGTTTGACTTTATAAAAACTATTGAGAGAATACAAATTCAAAATATGTTGTAAATGTACATATGGTTTAAATATATGATATATACCATGGATTTCTAAGAAATGTTTCATGAATTGAGTTCTCATGAAGTCCAAGACTACTAACTAATACAGAATAATTTTCTACATTATTTAAAGACCACTTTTCACTATAGTGTTAACAATTCATCTTATCATCATGTTCACCAAATTATGTCACAGTAAAATATAAAATTTGGGAACAGAAAAAATGGGTAAATTAGACGGCTGTTGAAAGACTACATTAGAATTTTTTAATGGAAATCTTTTTTATTAGAAAACTGCTTTTCTTTCAGCTTAGGAGAGCATCTGTTAAATTGTGTGCCATGATTCTTTCTATTAATTCTGATTTTGTAATTTCTAGAGGAATATTGATTTTCTGTTACTATATATGCACTATGCTTTCATTAAGAAAGTATTTCAAGTGTTTCTGGTTATATGATTTCCGTTGTTTCGGTTATTGAGAACTTAGTAGTGAACTTGGAAGAAAAATATATTCCAAAGAATGGTTATGAAATGATTTCTTTTGCATAGATTGGTTAATGCATATTTATCTTCAAAAATATTTTCAGAATAGATAATATATCATCTCAACATCAAAATGGAAGCTCATTTGTTGCCAAAATAAATACTTCCAAATGATTCTTTACATTCCAGCCATTTTTTTCTTTAACAGTACCACAGTTTGGCTATCGATATAAATTGTGTTTCCTCCTACTTAATCACTTTTGGTTAGTCTGTGTCTGTTTTGGTGACCCTTTTTAATAATCAAGCTTTTATGCCTCTGCAATGTTCAATATTGTCTATTTCCTTAGATTCAGTTCTCATCTTCAGTATGTTTTTCAGATCGTTGTGGGAGTTTAATTTAATCTTGTTTGTGTGACCCAGAAGTTCATAGTAAGTTGGCCTCACATCTGTCACCCTTCTCCACATAGAAACTGAAAGCTATAAACTTTCCCCAAGACCTACTTCTCTTTGTTTTTAATCTGGTTTTCCCAGTTGGTGTTGCCATGGATATTATGAAGAAACTCACTAAAAAGACCAGTGAGAAGGTGAAAATGCAGCAGGATCTGAAGGCCAGTGCCTCTGAAGAGGAGACACTTTCAGATCACTATGTCATCCTCAGGACCCTTGGCAAAGGGAACTTTGCTGAGGTGAAGCTTGCTTACCACCTTCCTACAGAGGTGCAAGTTGCTATCAAGGTCCTGCCAAATGGAACAAAGAATGACTTCGGTACAAAAACCGAAATCGATATCTTTAAAATGTTGAACCACCCATATATTATCAAGCTGTTCCATGTCATCAACACCAAAGACTACACCTACTTGGTGATGGAACATGCTGCTCGAGGAGATCTGGTGAGCCGTATTGAGACGGTGGGTCGTCTGCAGGAGGAGCAGGCCCAGCACATTTTTACATAGCTAGTGTGTGCAGTTCACTACTGCCATGAGAATAACATTGCACACAGAGACATCAAGCTAGACAATATCCTGCTTGATGACAAAGGCAACATTAAGCTGTGCGACTTCGGCCTGGCCACTCGAGTCACCTCAGGCAAGCTTACCAAAGGGTTCTGTGGAACCCTCGAATACTATGCTCCAGAATTGTTCTCTGACAAATAATACGATGCAAAGGCAGTTGACATCTGGAGCATGGGAGTGGTTTTATATGCAATGGTGATGGCATCCTTTCCATTCAAAGCCAATACCTATTCAGACATGAAGGAGGAGATGCTGGATCCCAAGTACCACCTCCCTTACACACTTTCAGAAAACATAGCAAACATCATTGTGCAGCTGTTCACGGTGAAGCCTGAGCAGAGGCCCAAGATATATGGCATTACACAGCACCAGTGGCTCAAGGAGAAGGAAGAATTTTGGAAAATCACTCCATCCTTAGAGGCACTCTGTAACACCCTGAATCCCAGTGTTCTGGTGGCTATGTGGAATATGGGCTACGACCCCAAGGACATTAGTGCTTGTCTATGTGAGAAAAAATTCAATAACATCATGGCCACATACTTAATTTTAAACCAGAAGTCACCCCACGATCACTCTAAATATCCTGGGAAGTTCTTGAGGGCCCGCGTTGCTATGT